>NC_055958.1:30785022-30845022 GCF_018492685.1 Alosa sapidissima | reverse complement strand
ACACAGCACCGGAATACTGCAGCAGAACACTGCTCCGGAACACGGCACCACAACACTGCAGCAGAACACAGCACCGGAATACTGCAGCAGAACACTGCTCCGGAACACGGCACCACAACACTGCACCGGAACACAGCACCGGAATACTGCAGCAGAACACTGCACCACAACACTGCACCGGAACACAGCACCGGAATACTGCAGCAGAACACTGCACCACAACACTGCAGCAGAACACAGCACCACAACACTGCAGCAGAACACAGCACCACAACACTGCAGCAGAACACTGCACCGGAATACTGCAGCGGAATACTGCAGCAGAACACAGCACCACAACACTGCAGCAGAACACTGCAGCAGAACACAACACCGGAATACTGCAGCAGAACACTGCACCACAACACTGCAGCAGAACACAGAACCGAAACACTGCACCGGAACACAGCACCGGAACACAGCACCACAACACTGCACCGGAACACAGCACCACAACACTGCACCGGAACACAGCACCGGAATACTGCAGCAGAACACTGCACCACAACACTGCAGCAGAACACAGCACCGGAATACTGCAGCAGAACACTGCACCACAACACTGCAGCAGAACACAGCACCGGAATACTGCAGCAGAACACTGCACCACAACACTGCACCGGAACACAGCACCGGAACACTGCAGCAGAACACTGCACCACAACACTGCAGCAGAACACAGCAGCAGAACACAGCACCACAACACTGCACCGGAACACAGCACCGGAATACTGCAGCAGAACACTGCACCACAACACTGCAGCAGAACACAGCACCAGAACACTGCACCAGAACACAGCACCGGAATACTGCAGCAGAACACTGCACCACAACACTGCAGCAGAACACAGCACCACAACACTGCACCGGAACACAGCACCACAACACTGCACCGGAAGACTGCAGCAGATCACAGCACTGGAACACTGCAGCAGAACACTGCACCAGAACACAGCACCGGAACACTGCACCAGAACACAGCACCGGTCACCGGAACACTGCACCAGAACACAGCACCGGAACACTGCATCACAACACAACACCACAACACTGCACATTTGGCCCCCCCAGTGTTGACTCCAAAGCACTCAACAAAGCACTCTGGAGTCAAACTACATACTCGCGTCTAGGGATTAGTGTTTGCGAAGACGTGGAGGAACAATCTCTCAGTTAGTCCACAGTTCACATTTTTTAAGAGGTAAGATGGAGTCCCGAAACAAAATCCCAGTGAACGAGGATGTCATTGTGAATGGAAGAAAGTTTACTATGCTCCAAACAAGAGGTACCTGTTCGCCTCAGCTTCACACTTGTGCTCTATATGCAATCAGACCAAAAAGGCAAAGCAGCGCCCCCTGGTGTATGGTGTGTGATGGTGCAAATGTGCCATCTAAACTCATGCATCTCACTTTCTAACAAGTGATGCTTAACCAAGTCAATTCATTTAGTCACATTTAGTACACAATATAAGCTTACTATTTTCATAACCTAACTCAATCAAAGCAACAATATGACTTGACTTGGTTGAGTCAACAAATAATGTTGACAGTATATTGATGAGTACCGTAGTCAGGTGAGAATTGCACCAATTGCACAATGGTCATTTCACATAGCTAATGCCGGGTGTGTATGCACTCGATCTGCATTCGAGGTCCGATACCTCAAACCATATTCGTTGGTGGTCTGGAACGCATGTGTCCACATAGAGTTTATAGTGTGAATAGACATGTGTCCACATAGAGTTTATAGTGTGACCAGACATGTGTCCACATAGAGTTTAGTGTAAATAGACAAGTGTCCACATAGAGTTTATAGTGTGACCAGACATGTGTCCACATAGAGTTTAGTGTGAATAGACATGTGTCCACATATAGTTTAGTATGAATAGACATGTGTCCACATATAGTTTAGTGTGAATAGACATGTGTCCACATAGAGTTTAGTGTGACCAGACATGTGTCTACATAGAGTTTATAGTGTGAATAGACATGTGTCCACATAGAGTTTATAGTGTGAATAGACATGTGTCCACATACAGTAGAGTTTATAGTGTGAATAGACATATGTCCACATAGAGTTTATAGTGTGGATAGACATTTGTCCACATACAGTAGAGTTTATAGTGTGAATAGACATGTGTCCACATAGAGTAGAGTTTATAGTGTGAATAGACATATGTCCACATAGAGTTTATAGTGTGACCAGACATGTGTCCACATAGAGTTTAGTGTGAATAGACATATGTCCACCACATACAGTACAGTAGAGTTTATAGTGGGAATAGACATATGTCCACATAGAGTTTAGTGTGAATAGACATGTGTCCACATAGAGTTTAGTGTGAATAGACATGTGTCCACATAGAGTTTATAGTGTGAATAGACATGTGTCCACATAGAGTAGAGTTTATAGTGTGAATAGACATATGTCCACATAGAGTTTATAGTGTGACCAGACATGTGTCCACATAGAGTTTAGTGTGAATAGACATATGTCCACCACATACAGTACAGTAGAGTTTATAGTGGGAATAGACATATGTCCACATAGAGTTTAGTGTGAATAGACATGTGTCCACATAGAGTTTAGTGTGAATAGACATGTGTCCACATAGAGTTTATAGTGTGAATAGACATGTGTCCACATACAGTAGAGTTTATAGTGTGAATAGACATGTGTCCACATAGAGTTTATAGTGTGAATAGACATGTGTCCACATACAGTAGAGTTTATAGTATGAATAGACATGTGTCCACATACAGTAGAGTTCATAGTGTGAATAGACATGTGTCCACATAGAGTAGAGTTTATAGTGTGAATAGACATATGTCCACATAGAGTTTATAGTGTGACCAGACATGTGTCCACATAGAGTTTAGTGTGAATAGACATGTGTCCACATACAGTAGAGTTTTCAGTGTGAATAGACATATGTCCACAAAGAGTTTAGTGTGAATAGACATGTGTCCACATAGAGTTTAGTGTGAATAGACATATGTCCACATAGAGTTTAGTGTGAATAGACATACTGTATGTCCACATAGAGTGTAGTGTGAATAGACATATGTCCACATAGAGTTTAGTGTGAATAGACATGTGTCCTGGACTGCATCTGAAGCCGCCTATTCAACACTCAAAGCCACACACTAAAAACCGTCTTATTTTTATTATAAAACTAATTAATAATGTCACAATCATACAACAAACAGACTGAATGTATATATGTACTGTATATATGGCTATATCGTGTCTGTTTGTCAGATGATATAGCCCCACAGTATGTAGACTACTAATTACAGAAGAATTCCGGCGATTTTTCACATAGATCTCTGTTTCCTGTGGTCACTGCGTACTGTTGGTACAGAAAAAAAAACCCTGAATCTTTTCTACCTAGCTCGAGTTGCTGCAGCCAACAGTTAGAGCTGACAGGCAGCTACAGTGCTACACTCTAGGGGCATGAACATGGTGGATCTATGTGAAAAATTGCCGGAATTCTCCTTTAATCAAATCTTGCAGATTGTATTCCACTTGTATACCCACAAGCTGACGTTAGCTTCAACACCAAAATGTGCGTTTATGAATGTCACAAGGCACTTAAAATCCACACATTAGAGTTTTATGTCCAGCAAGCAATAGAAGTAGTTTAAATATTAATATCAAGGTTAATTTTGTGAGGAGGTAAATCCTTTACCTCATCGCTAGGGTGTAGTCCTGTCATGTTTATTACACTTAAATGTACACATTGGCATGACTTAAGTCAGTTAAAGCAACAAACTAATTTGATTGGGTTTAATTGAGTCACCTAGTTTGAAGAGTGCTGACTGTGTATACTGTATACTGATGTCTGGGCTCTTCCAGGTTTTATAAATCACAGAAACTGCTACAGAATGGCTACCGGTAATTAATCTGCAATCAGCAGCAGCGATAAATCACTCTTACTAAATAAATAAGGAGATGCCAAAATAATTAATTGCGTAATTAAAGCACATTTATTTTTATTTTGTTTTAGATCATGTGTGCCATGGGTAAGATCCCCTCTAACCAGATCTGGAAGCCAGAACCTGAGTCTGAGGTGAGTTTATTTTTTTCATTTAGTCTTTGAAACAGGATATTAATGTGTGAAATATTACCACTCAATTCATCTCACAGTAAACTTGCCACAAGCTGTGTTGTCTATACATCATTTTATTCTGGGAGACAGATTTGTCCTTAACTGCTTTCCTTTACTGTAAATAATTTAGGGTGGCAAAATGTTTCCATATCCATCCATATCCTTCAAGCCTTTCATAATACACACTGGACTGTAGGCCCATACCACACAACTGTGTCCTTTATCAGTGAGTCCTTATTAATGTCTGATGTCTTCCTCCAGGATGTCCCTGCTCTGCCATTTGTCACCACGTTCTGGGAGAGGAACCTGCCCTCCGTGGGCGGCTTCCTTAAGATCATGCGTGTGTCCACCGTCCTGTCGGTCGTCGCGGTGACGAGTCTGATCGCCTATAAGAAGGGACTCTTCCCCAGGACCTAAAAAAAGCCGCTCCTCCTCCGACACACCTCCACCTGCGGTCTCCTCCTCATCATTCATTCGCCACACCCCCGTGGTCAAGACTGTTGAGCAGAGGTCTTCCTGCCACCTACACATGGTTGCAGGACGATTCTGAAGACACTTGCCCACCACGACAGTTTTGCAAACTTTAATTCCCCCATGATCACTGATCTGCTTCGTATTGCCGTTGTGAAATTTGCTGCTTCGTTTAATCAAACGAAATCAAACTTAACATTGAGAGATAGAGCCGAATGGAAAGTGCTGACACAGGGCTAAGGAAAGATAAGGTTTATCTGTCGGGGGTTGTCATTGGTTTGAGGGATTGCACTCTGTCAGTATGTTCCAAAGGCCCTTGATACAGTATGCAGCCAGATGGAGACGTATATGCCAGATGTAAATTAACCCTTTCAGTACCATCAGGGAGACTTAGGGACCCGATGACACTAACATTCCACATCTTTATAATTCATTAGCAAATGTGCGTTGACTGTTGGGAAAAAAAAAGATAATCGTATCTCATAATTTTTTTCTGAGTATTTGTGTGTGTACACAAAGTATGTATGTGCGTACAAGTTGTCATACTTACTTACATTACTCATGTAAATGTGTGTACACACACACACACATCATGTGTTATGTAAGTGTGTGTGTGTGTGTGTGTGTGAGTGCGTGCGTGCGTGCGTGCGTGCGTGCGTGCGTGCGTGCGTGTGTGTGTGTGTGTGCGTGTGCGTGTGTGTGAGTGACAGACTTTAATAGTATAATGGATTACCTCTCCTTTACATCTGGTGCTTTACATCCCAAGACTGACGGTCAGCAGCTTTGTGTTAAAGATGGACCCTCCCTTAACGCGAGGCTGTTGTATGAAGTAAAAATGACAACAGACCGCAGAAATGCTCTCTATAGGAGGTTTCACTCATACCATGTGTTTGACATTGTAGGTCTGTCACTTGTACCAGAAATCTATGGAAACAGTTGAATGTATCATTGATTTGTTTCAAATTAGATGTTGAATTTTATTGTATTTTTATCATTGACATCAGATGGCATGTGTGTGTGTTTGTGATGTACTGTATGCATGACCACATTACCCACACAGATCCTATGTCTACCCCTCCCCTTGTGAAAATGTGTCGTTTGTCTGAGATTCTGCACTAGTGTTTTAATGCCAGATGTAATGTTTAATATTAAGCACACTTCATGATTTGTCAATCAGAGATTAATGTAAGCAGAGATTACATTAAAAAACTAATTTAAGAGTATTGCTCTATACGAAGGGGATAGTGATTATAGTTTAACGGCTTTCAGAAACATGAAGGTTGATGAAAGTTGTATCTCATCAAATACTTAATTTTGGCACCCACTCAGTTTGTCTATCCCTGCACAATTTATGTATGATTATGATCAAAAGTCAAATCCTGTGTTGCAAGCCTAATTTGATGTATTATGAAGGCTACTGTTCGTAATTATATGGGATGTATTTATGACATATGATGACTGATCAATGTCTCACATGTTGCAGGTTCTGTTCATTATCATACTGTTTTGTTTAATTTTCCCCACATATTTTACATCTGCATTAGTAAAAGGGAAATGCCATATATATACATATATATATATACAGATGTCTGTGTTAAATAATTAGTGAGGACACAAAGATAGGATTAAATAAAACTAATTATTTTAATTACACAGTACCTGTCCAACCCCCATGTGTATAGAATGTAAGTGGGTTGTGTAATTGTGACCCAAAGCTATACCATGTGTGTGTGTGTGCGTGTGTGTGTGTGTAGTATGTGGTGCCTTACTCTGGTCATGGTGTTTCCTCTTTTCTCAAGTGCCTCTGTGACTGTGCTGATGCCGCCCTCTCACTAGAAACATCTGCATCCCATTCATTCCTTAGGCTCAGAGTGGAACGTTTGTGTCTTTGTGCACTAAAAAGATGTTAAAGAGATTTTTGTTTGTGTGTGTGTGTGTGTGTTTTAGACTTCCCTTATTATCATTCTGATCATACTGACTTTCTCCTGCTCATCAAATTCTAATGAAAGTATTATGACGGTAACGCTCAGTGTTGTCTCAGTATTGTCAGTAATGGGGAATTCACTGTACATAATGTGTACCTTATTGAATTATATGAGATGCTGGATCTACCCACCTGCTGCTTGTTGGCTCGTGTTGGCTCCTGTGTTCTGTTTTTGTGCCACCTGCTGGTGAAAGTTGTGAACTACCAACATTTCTCAGTCTCTCCTTGTGAGCAGTTCAGGCCACGATTCCCCAAGGTGTCGTTGAACAGCTACTTTATTAAATGGCAATGACTAAATTACTTTAATTTCAAACACACTCTTTCTACAGTTATCTCAATGTCAGTTTTGGGAAATACAGTCTCGTTCAATTATCTGACCTTGAATATCCACCACTTCAAGTCATTTTATACAAAGTCTCATGAACATTCACAACATGCCATAAAGGTCCTACAGCATGTGCATGTACCAGTTCATTATTGTTTTGATGCTTGGTGAATAGTGGAAGTCTTTCATTGTGATCGACTGTAAACTGTAAAACAGTAATGGCTGTTTTGTGCATATTGTGCTTTCAAAACTCTTGGATCCAGTGAGTGAGTGAGTGTGTGTGTGTGTGTGTGTGTGTGTGTGTGTGTATGCATACGTGTGTGCGTGTGTGTTGTGTGAATATGCAAGAGAGAAAACCCCTGCTCTTCAAATGGCCTCTCCTGTGCTGTTATTTACCTGTAGTGCAAAGTGGCCACACCTGTTCCCCTGCACGTCCTCCTCAGATAAGAGAAGAGCTTGGTTCCCCTCATCAAAGTGCTGTGTGCAAATCTGTGTGAAGTTCTTGTCCCGTAAGTGCATTCTTTGATGTCTTTGTATGAAGACGATAACAAAAATCCATTGAAAAATAAAACAAAATGTGAACCATATTCCCTCCTTAGATTTCCTGCTTGCATTTGCTCATGAGTGTGTGTTTGTGTGTGTGTGTGTATGTGTGTGAGTTTGTGTGTGTGCCAGTGGGGGGGGGGGGGTAGACAGTTGGCCTTTCCTCTTGCGCCCCGTGACTGGTGTGCCGCCGTGGTGTCTGCCTTAAGGCTTTATGGGAAATGCCACCATATCCACAGGAGGTCCTCTAGCGCCGGCCTTCAAAATGGCTGCCTGTTTTCTTCCCACCATTTTCCTAACACTCATGGTGTTGCCTGCCAAAGTCATTTCACTACTTAGCTTCCAAAACCCACATACACAGTCATAAACACATCAAAGAACACAAAGGGGCACAAAGTCATTTTCACAAAAGAGTGGATCCACCGCGCTTCTGCAGCATCACATCTGGTGCATCAGACGAAGAGCGGACCGTGTAGATATACTAAAAGTAAAAATTCGGAGCAGCACAGATGTAGTATTAGCTATAAACTTTAATTAAGGGGCACAAAGTCATATTTTAGCATTATTCATTATGCTGTCATTATGCAGCAATATAAGGAAGACTACCACTAATATCCATGAGCTGCATGCCATGTTTATACTCAACAATAGACACAAGGGACACCTTATAGAGCATGTTTAGATAATACAAAATGTTCTTATCTCTGTAACACTAAAGGGGCTTGTCAGATTGTCTGAGTAGCTTTAGTTGAAGATCATTTTGCCATATGAATTGACGAGTGACAACCCTACTTCACAGAATTAGTTTGGGATATAAGGACATTGCAAACAAATTACAATGTACTTTGACATTGCAAATAAATGACACTGCACATTAACATTGTGACGTCTGTAAACAAAAGACATTGCATCGTCAATGTGTGTAGGTTAACTTTGGACTCAAGGAGTGCAAGGAATGAGCATCTGATGAATGACCACTTCACGTGGAGTGGGTGAAGTCCTTCTGCTGTGTCACCCTGACATAGTGAACGCCTATCAACCAAATTAGAGATTACTCATATTGGCCACAGGAGGGTGCAAGAGAACCTGTAAATCTGTGAAAAAAGGAACTATCCAACCCCACTGATGTCATCCCGCTTTGTTGGAAATGGATCTTTTTTCACACTGCTATCCAAGCACCCCTGTAGAGCATTTTCCACCAGTGCAGCCTCTGCAGAGTGTTTAAATGCACCTCCACCCTGCCCAAGCTGCACACCAGGAACAATACAGCTCCACTCTCTCTCGGCTATAACTAGGCGCTATCCTATGTACAAATCAATCCTATGGTGTGAAACCGTGCTAAGACACAGACCTTTTCTAACCCCACTGGACCCATTATAGACAGCATTCATTGCCATTGCTTGGTTACACAAACACTCCCCATCAAACTGTAATGTATGGTGCAGACATGGTACTGAAAGAAAAACATTTGTCTACATTTGTCTTCACACCTTATTATGGGATGTAAAATAGCCAATAAATGCCCAGATTGTTGTCTCAGCTAGGCGGCAAAATCTCAATTTAGAATTCTCCATGATGCCATGATCCCTTGTTCACGGAATAAATTGCCCAATTCCATTCCACCTGCAGAATCTACCTCTGTCATGAAATAGCAGTGTGTACCCTCATCTCTTCGGCTCGCTCACCTAAAAAGGCTTTCACCAAAAAAAAATATATATATAAAAAAAAAAAATGTAGAGGCCTACGCAAGCCTTTTATCCTCACCACTTGGAGAAATAATAAGTGTCCCCTGCATGTCACTTTAAATGAAAGCATCCACCAAATGAATCAATACAAATGCTAAGAAGACTTCTCAAGGTCATGGAGAACAGCTTGACAATGTCAAACAGCAGTGAGTCACACATCCATCATTATAAACACATTCATCCAACATAAATTGGAGGTCCTTGGCAGAGGTGCACGAACTGAATGGATACAATAACATTGCCATTACTATTCACTGTGAAAAGACAGCACATCAAAGAGCACAATAGGGGCAGATCTAGTTATATTGGACAACCATCTCCATTGGAGTGTCAACTATCTCCAATAAAACATGGCAAATGGCACTTTGAAAGTCTGATTGTGGATGGACTACAGTGAGTGAGTTATTTGACCTTTGTGTTTATCACCGTTCATGAGATTGAACACACAAGATGTGTCTCACACACTAACTAGTGAAACGTGTCACAAAGAAACCTCAACACAAGTAGAGCTTGCTACATTCACATGTGACATCCGCCATTTGCTCGATACATGCTCGCCAAGCTTCAAAGGGGCCGTCAGCTTATCCATAGCCAAGAGCCTGATTCTCACCACCAGCGTATTGATTTCTGAGGATGAGTGGTGGTGTCACGCATCTCACAAGCTGAGCTGTGTTTATCTGTCATGGGATATCAGCTCTTCCTCTCTCTCTCTCTCTCTCTCTCTCTATCTCTGTGACAAGCTTGAAATAAAATCAAAACTAAAATGTGCATGACAAAAAAAATAAAAGAAAGAAAATGAACAGTGCAATGGCAAGATAACACAAGCAGGAGTGACACAGTTCCATGTTACTTTGAAGTGCCATACAAAAAAATGGTGGCTAAGGAAATGGTGGAAAGATAAGCAGAACAAGAAGTCCTGATTCAGAGGGTGCTGGATTCTGGGTGGAACTATGGACCCTTTCAACAATAAAAACAAAAACAATGCTTGAATGTTCTATTTGGGCCCCAATCTACTTCCTCTGCATTAAGATAACATATGGAATGTTAAAAAGGAAGTCTTGTGGGGCCAACTATGATGCTGATAATGGAACTCTCTTGAAAGGGTCTATAGACAGACAGACAGACAGACAGACAGACAGACAGACAGATAGATAGATAGACAGATAGACACAGTGGGTTGCATAAGTTTTCATCCCCATGCTAAAGTTGACTAAAAAGAGGAATAAACAATCATCTTCTGGAAATTGATATTAATGCTTTAATTGAAAAAATGAGGAAAAATCCAACCTTTAAGGACACCAATTTTCCTTGTGAATGAATAATGTATCGTAAATAAATAAATGTTCATTAAAATACAGGGTGAATACAACCACCAATGTTAAATTCCCATAGAGGCAGGCAGAATTGTATTTTTAAAGGCCAGTTATTTCATGGATCCAGGATACTATGCATCCTGATAAAGTTCCCCTAGCCTTTAGAATTAAAATAGCCCCACATCATCACATACCCTTCACCATACCTAGAGATTGGCATGGGGTACTTTCCATAAGATCATCTCTCAATACAAATCAAACCAAATGGTAGATTTTGAAGTAAATTGGATAATATTTAGGTGGCCCACCATTAACCTTTATGAATGGTCGAAATTGTTGCCAAATTCAGGAAATCACCTCGCAATATAGGGGACTATGGGGGTATATTTCACATTATTTCACTATTATCAATTTGTTAGCCAGTAGTTATTTGAATAATAACTGTATTAAGGGCATAAAGAACACAGCTCATTGAATAAACATTGGGTTTCTTTATGTTGTTATACATATTTTGGTGATTTTTCTCAGAAAAACATTTTTTTTTTTTTTTCTATTTTGAATATGTTATTTGATGAAAAACAACTTAATGTGTATTGCAATGCTTGTCATTAATCATTCAATTTAACTATTGTTGCTATGGTGTTATAAAAATCTCATAATTCCAAATCAGATATAGGCTACATGTGTGGGACTATTTTGTTTAGTGTAGAGTAGTAGTTGTATCACACAGGATTACATGAACTTTCTTGCAACATGGCTTCTAGTAGAAAGTGTATTAGTAATGCCAATCCATAGTCTTCAAAATGTACTCTGTCTACAAGACAATCGTCTTGGATATTTGGTTTGGGCAGTGGCCTTGTTCCGGATGACTCGATTATCACTGGATCCCGTCTTCCAAACTGTCGCCAAGTTCTCAGTTGCTTCATGTGGTATCTTTCGGATGTTTCAGAAATTTCTTTCAGAAAACAGAACAAAGCTTTTATAAAAAGGCCAACATTCCTTTGATATCAGAAAGGAAAGCCTGTGAAAAAATAATCAAACTTTTATGTATAAGTATGTACTCTTTTGATTCTGTGAGGGAAATTTGGTCTCTGCATTTATCCCAATCCGTGAATTAGGGAAACACACTCAGCACACAGTGAACACACAGTGAGGTGAAGCACACACTAATCCCAACGCAGTGAGCTACCTGCTACAGCGGCGCTCGGGGAGCAGTGAGGGGTTAGGTGCCTTGCCGTGGTTGTGGGCATGGGAGAGCAGTGCTCAACCACTTCCCCTGCCCACATTTTTCCTACTGGTCGGGGATTGAACCGGTTACAAGCCCGAAACCCTAACCAGTAGGCCACGGCTGCCCCCAAATGGCATGAATAGCATTGATTTAGCTGAAAATGCCAAACTCTGAGCTATCCCACTGAAACGACGGACCAGCCCATCTACAGTGGAGAAACTTCAGAAGATGGATAAAAAACTTTTGCTCTGTGGCCACAGAACACTGAAAGCTTGGTGAAGAACAAGGTGAACTTGTTATTTCTGGAGTCCATGAAAAATGACCGCCAGGCCACATTTGGTTAATTTGATAAGACATTAGCTGACCACATATATATTGTTTTCCAGCCTTCAAATTTGGTACTGGGAAAAGCCATGAGAGCAAGCTTTTATTGATAGTTTACTTTCATGCTGTTTATTGAAAATGCCTGGCAAAGGCAATTTGTATTACATCTTCCACGAAAATGTACACTACTGCCATATCTCAGAAAGTAATAACGATAGAGACACACAACTCACACCAAATGTTGCGCAAAAGTCCATATTTATATTCAACTTCTATTGACATTATAGGGCTAGACCCATTATTTTTGGCGTTATTTAAGAAAAAAGGATATTTTCAGCCTAGCTTTATGGACGTCTTTTGTTGGAAACTTCAGAGGCTCGGTGGGCCACCTAAACATCAATAGAATTCAATAAAATTTCTCATGGAAGTTTTATTTGGTTAATGGAACAAAATTATTCTAGGGACAGATTGATTTTCAATTTCAAAGTGAGGCGGATGATGCACCCTAGTGAAGGGTATGTGATGATGTGGGGCTACACTGTAAAGAAATGTTACAAGAGTTACATAGTTATTTGGGGTTTCTCTTGTCCCTGACCTCTGAGGTCAACCGCCCTTAGGGAGTCTGGAGTGATACAGTTTTTCTTTATCATGACAGACAGCTCTTTTTCTTTCATTTTTTATGTAATCCATCAATACAGTTTTTCTCAGTCGCTTTGGTGCTTTTCTCACATCACTATTAACATTTGCACAGCAGTTCTCAAAACAATTGGTGAAAACTGCAAAACCTAGTGGATAACCTGCAAAAGCACGTCACTTGCTCAAAATGGATAGTCCATTCCTCAAAAGCAAGTATTTATGTCAATGAAACTGCCAGTGTCATCAAAATGAGAAGTCTTGACACCATTGTTTATGAACAAGATAGTCAAATGGCTTTGTCATGTTTTCATTATGGCAGTTTATGCTCTCAGTGTTTTCCCATCAAAAAAAGGTCAGAACTCGGTGACACTACCTGAACATGCTCAAGACAGCACTATACAGTACTTGTACAGCCATTTGAAAACTACAGTAAAGTTAGAAATTGCTGTAGTTAGGAGAGTGAGTACAAGACACTGAATATGTACGTTTCACATTTTTACTGTATATGCTCTTTGCAATTCTACAGCATTGTGACAGAATTTGATAACTAGTTCACCAATTTTGTATGTAAAGACTCAAGCAATGAAATGAAGACTATCAGTTTTATTGGGAATGACTATTCAGCATCCATAAGTATAGTTTATTTAGACTGACATGACAAAGCAACTGAAACATGTCCAAAAGCATTTGCAATTTGTTCAGAGGAAGGAGAAATTGCTACTATAATGTGCACAAATAACTAAATGTTGTGGAGGTTGAACTAATAGTTATGAGAATTTTCATTCTGATCTGAGAAAAGCACCAAAGCGACTGAGAAAAACTGTAATACCCTGTTTTAGTCCTATAAGTAATGGTAAGACTTTGTCTACAATAGACCTGTTGCTCTCATGCTCGCCTAGGATGCTTGTGTAACCTGTCTCCGGCGTCGTGAATAAAGTTTTGTACTCTGCCGTACGGTCAGCTTGCCTGTGCGTTACTTTTTGCCTCTTTGTGGATTAATACTTAATGTTTACCACAATAGATAGATAGATAGATATTAATATAGATAGATAGATAGATAGATAGATAGATAGATAGATAGATAGATACTTTATTTATGCCAAGGGAAACTTCAGCAAAGACAGAAATGGCGCATAGTAACATATGTGAGAACTCCCAAATGATGATGAAAGTAATCACCATTGTCTTTCATCTAAGAACAAGGATGTTGTAAAATCGTCACCACCTAGGATGGTTCCCTTTTATTTATGTGTCTTGTTTGACTTCTCTTGGGACTGTGTGTGTGTGTGTGTGTGCGTGTGTGTGTGTGTGTGTGTGTGTGTGTGTGTTTGTGTGTGTGTGTGCGTGACACCTAGCAAACACTCCCAAAAACAACAGCCTCTGAGCATTACACAGTAATAGACATCCTTGACTTTGCAATGATGGAGGGCTCACCCTCTGGGAGATTGTAGCAGTGATTGCACTGCCAGTGCAGCTCCTCAGCTCACCACCAGGGGGCACTGAAGACCACTGATGGCATGGCAGCCTGCTTCTCTCCGTGGTATCTCAGTTTAACCAGTGGGGCCTTTCACGAAAGCGAAGAGTGGGCTGTCTGCAAACCGCCACCACCCCTCGTTCCCTGAGCTTGTTCCTCTTCCCTGTATAGGCATCGCCCACTGAATCAAAGGTTAAACTCGTCAGCTGGCAGACGTCATCCTTCCTTGGTGGGCAGGCGAGGAGTAGGCCTACGTGTGAAGGGCTGAATTCACTTCTGACACAGTGATGGAGAATGAGACCTACAGTATAATTAGTTCCCACCGAATATCATACGGATGCTTACTGTGCATGTTTGCATTTAAAAAAAAAAAAAAAAAAAAAAAACATAATGAGCAACCTGAAAAAAGGATGCTCTGTTTCCTCAAGCGCCTGCCAATTCCCTCTGACGTAGACGCATGAAGCCCTTTCAGTCTGTCTGAGGGTGTATGTGCCAGAGGGATTGGTACGGGTTTAGGGTCTTTTCCCAGCACAAACAAACCAATCTGTCCAACTCCATATCCTTTCTCTCATCGTGGGAGACCTATTTGGAGATATTTGATTTGATTTGAACCAATGCTGTTCAGTCAAGCATCTGAACTCCATGCTATTTCCTCTTTTCAATGGATTGGCTATTTTATGATGTGGTAGGCCTAATGAGCGATAAATAGCGTCTAATTCTTTTGATGTCTTGATTCTTAGTAACGCAAGCACAGCGCTTTCTTTGTCATTTTAAGCTATACGGCTGCTGCTGCCATGTCTATTAGCTTTTCAGGGACTGAAAACAGAATGATTTTCATTTCAGTTCGTTCTGAGCAAAAACATTATTTCTTCATTCCTTTTCCATGTTCCAAGGCATCTCTTCTAAATGGTAACCAATTAGAACGTTATAAAAGAACGGTTAATAAAGTTCCTCTAAAAATGACATTGTCTTTACAAATTGACATATGTTATACTGTAATAATATAGGCTTTTTTTTGCCCAACAGCCTTAAAGCTTAAATCAAAGCACATTAGATATCAAGACTAACTGTTAAAAACACTGTGTTTTTTTTTCAGGTGTGGGGCGAGATTTGAAAGTAGGCAAGTAGGCCCATATGATATTACTGTAGATCTTAAAAAATGTCTGATAGCCTTACTTCAGGCACAAAAAATGTTGTTGCTTTAAGCTCTGTAATAGACTAACTTATGTGTGGTGCTACCAACTGCATGACAGGCCCATAGATATAGTCTCTATTTCATACTTGAAAAAGGCTGGTTTTGTTCCCGTTTTCGGTTATGTTCATCAAAAAAATGTGTTTGTTTCCATTCGTTTTCGTTCTTTGAACCCCTTCTAGTCCCTGTCGAGACTATTAAGCCAACACAGCTAAGAACACAGAAAACAAACAACAATACCAGATATCCTAATCAGACCACTTTATGATGGAAAAACTCCTGGAAATTGTAATGCCACTTCAAAAACCCCTATCTGAGGCACTAACCCCCCAAGTCTCTGAGGAGTGATCTCTCTCTCTGTCCATCTGACTGGTGGAGATGCTTTCATCAGCAGTGGTTCACATTAAAGCCTCTGATGACCCGCTCTCATTCTCTTTCATCACATGCATATGGCAGGAAATAAACAGAGGAGGCCACTCGAGAGAATAGCCCGCTCCTTCTCTCACTCATTTTTTTGTCTGGTTAATGAAGTACATTAAAATCCCATGTCTCCAGAGCAATGTGGAATGAATGAAACAAAACAAAGAGGATCAAATGTGGGCCCTTGATAACATTACTGATGACTGTAGAGGCCCCCAAACCAGGGACACAAGCTGACACGGTGCCATTTTATTTAGAGAACCAATTTACTATTGACACAGTAGAGCATGAGGAATATGAATAAGCCAAACTTAAAGCTTGAGATTGGGTTATCATGAGATGAGTGAGATGATGAGATGTTTGATTAACGTTAGTGGAAGCACTGGGACTCACTAAGCCGACAGTTGGACATCGGTGACGGTCAGCGTCTGTGGCCCAAATCTTTGCAGTGTGGCCCACACCGCTGACACAGTCAGACCTCTGTCAGTGTATTTGCAGATGACTCAATATGTTCATCTGGCCTCAGAATTGTCAGTGTGTGTGTGTGTGTGTGTGTGTGTGTGTGAGAGAGAGAGAGAGAGAGTGAACACTTTACTTGCTCTGATTGACTGTTCAGCTTGCCTACCTGTTGCTAAAAGGTGCACCGTAATCATCAGACATTCCTCTCTAGAGATACCTGTCGTTAGTGTTTTGCCTCTGAATGACTAGATCTGACGAAACATTTTCTCTATATTTCTCGTTTCTGCTTAATTCTTTCCTCAAAAGACTAAGGGCTGATGACACCAGTGCCATTCGCCATTTGCAACTTCTTGCTATATTGTACAGCATTAGAAGTAGCCATAACCATCTGTGGTGAGCGAGAGTAGAGAGAAAGCTGGTAAACCAGCGCTGCTCTGTTTATGTTTTGTATACTTTTTTGCATGGGCGGATTGTGAACTTTTGGGCCCCTGGACCCAGATGTATTAAGGGCCCCCCACTAATTGTCGCATATGTGGGAGGGGGGGTTTGGGGGCCCTCCCCCAGAATTTTTTTAATTTGTTTGATGTGATTTCCTGTATTCTGGTGCATTTTGGGGATGGCCAATACTAAATTCAATCAGATTCATAGCCTACATCCTGATTTGTTGATATTGAGGCAATGATTCCATGCAAAAGCTTGGGCTTCAGGGCCCCCTGACCCCATGGGCCCCTGGGCCTGGGCCCGGTAGGCCCGTGCAGTAATCCATCCCTGCTTTTTTGCCCGGCAACAGGCAACGCAAGGCCACTCAACAGACAGTCTCCATTGACACTGGTGCTGCTGAATTTGGTTTGGTGTGTCCCTAGCTGTAGGATCGAAGTTGAAGATATGTTAACTGCCAGATATATGTCTCAGTTACAAGATTGGGGCAAGTTGATATTACATTGTTATAGATCTATTACTATTACTACTAGAACTATTGCTGAGCTCATTTTTAACATTGCTGTTAAAGAGAGAGGGCAACTGTAGACTTCTGTTGGACTTTAACATTTGACATCGAATTTCTTTCCTTCACAATGGATGTAGCTGGAGTTACAGAGTCCTTAAATCCACAATAATTGAATTAACTAGATGTACCGCAGAGCTTTGCTGGTGCACAGGCCCCCAACTCCCAATACATTAAAAATAAATAAATAAATAAATGTGCGCGCAATATGAAATAAATGGCTAGCCTACGGGTACAAGCTTCAAAATCATTATTGTCACTGTCATACTCTAGCCCCGATCAGGTCCTCATCCGTTTCTTGTCTGTCTCTTTCTCTTCTCCTCCTCCTCCCCCTGCCTGGTATTGGACTGCCCAGCCTGTGCTCTTTCTCCCCTCTCTTCTCCTTCTCTTCAACCTTCTCCTCCTCCTCCTCCTCCTCCAGCACTCTCTCCCTCAATTGTTGTAGCAGCCACTATCCAGCAACATCCAAACACATAGGCATAAGTAGGCCTATACTCACTGCATGAATTTAATAGGCTTTCCTAACACAAGGAAACTGTTGCTAAATTTAGGCTACAATGACGCTAAGCATTGAAAAACAGATGCTAATTATGTGGGCAACATTCTCTAACAGCGATCAACTTGTCATTTTTTCTGTCAAACAAGTTGTGAATTTGTTGTAACATTAAAACAGGGGACGACTTACTCTGTGCTCAAAGTGATGTGACGAGCTCCAGCGGTTTCCAGTGTGTATGTGTGTCTGTACAACGAAACACTCGGAAGAATCATGTGAATTATTTTCATTGGTTGTTGCGTTCAATCCTACCCAGCTACAGAGGTGCTATTTCCTGATTGGCTATTATGTCCCCTTTCTTTTTTTCCTTGTTTTTTTTTGTTGGCTGGTAAGTGACAGGCTCGAGTCATGACTAAAGCAGGCACGGAGATGCGCTCATGAATGCCGTTTCCAGCAAGAGCAGTGCTAAAATTTTACTGGGGCACTGAAGACTTTTACTAAGGCACGTGCCCCAGTGAATAAGCTCTAGTCACGCCCCTGCAGAGCGGTACAAAATATGACCGCCGCCCAGTCCTGCACAGTTTCTCCGCAAAAATAAAGCACACATGTCAATTTGTCTCCATCTCCTACTCCATCCCCTACTCTTGCAACTTATGTGTATGTAAATTATTGTGTGCATGTGTGTGTTTGCTTTTGTGTACATGTGTGCTTCTCTGTGTGTGTGTTTTCGCTTGTGAGTGTGTGTGGGGGGGTAATGGTGTGTGTGTGTGTGTGTATGCGTGTCTTGTGCAGTTTTTTGTGCAGTTTTGAACCTGTCAGCCAGAGACACCTGCGATTACATCATCTCATTTTTGCTTTTTCATTTTTAACTAGGTGGCACTATACATCAAATGGGATTGGTTGACATGGCCCCTTGAGACGTACGGAACCCTAGAGGGGTCATTGCAAGATATTTTTTGGTATATATCCAGAAAACGTGCGCTCATTTTACTAAATTGTGTGCACATTTTACTAAATCGTGCGCACATTTTACTAAATTGTGCACTCATTTTACTAAATTGTGCTCTCGATTTAGTAAATCATGCTCACGATTTAGTAAATCGTGCTTACGATTTAGTAAAAATGTGTGCACGTTTTCTGGATATATACCAAAAATATCTTGCCATGACCCCTCTAGGGTTCCGTACATCTCAAGGGGCCATGTCAACCAATCCCATGACCACTCATTTGATGTATATACAACGGGTGACGGATCAACACGAAAAACAATGGTTCCGTGTCATCCTTGTGGGGCTACATGCCCACCAAGTTTCGTGCAGCCCGGTCTTTCAGTGTCCCGGGAATCCTTGACACAAAATCACTGTGAAAAAAAAAATCTGGAAGAAAAAAACCGACTAAACCTATAACCTATAAACCTTCGCTGCCATAATTCACGGCCATAATTACCATTACCAGCCTTATTATTATGTCATGGAAGACATCACATTTTCAAAATGTCTACAGTGGCTAATTGGATTATATGTCTGTAAATAGCCTCTCGGCTTAGCACTGAAATTACTTATTGAACGACCTTTCTTTACTGCCACTCACACATGACAATAGGGGCTGTTGCATAACAGAATGACAGAATCAATTCTAAAGTCAACTGTAACACCATCCATATCCACATATAAGTCTACACATAAACAAAGCAAAAACATAAACTCTGAGCTTTCTTCTTATGTAATTCCCTATTGCATCAACAGTTTGTAAAGACTAGTGGCTCAGGATTATAGCAAGGCACAACCTTACTGTATGTCAGAGTAAATATCCGTACAGGTCATACCTCTGCTTGATCAACTAATGCAGTCTTTCTTCAGAGGACTTATCGAGGATTATGAAACAAGCCCCAACAGGGATATTGTGCATGAGTTTCTTTCCTGTCATGTTATTATGTAAGGATTAGACAGTGGTGAAATGCTATAGTCCATGTAAGATGAAGTAGAAAACTCGGGCAAGAGGTTTAGGGCATTATGTAAACAAGTAAGGATGTTGTGCCATAATGTACAACCAAATTCCAAATTCATGCAAGCATACTGTACAGTATACACTAAAATAGGAGTGGTGTGAGAAGTGTGTGTGGGGGGTAGTGTATATCTGCATGTGTGTGAAGTGAGTGCAACAATGTGGCACGGGAGACTGGGGAAACTGAGGAAGTGCAGGACTCTTCATACCAAACTCTCTGTAGGGCTTACAATAGTATTATAGACCTACTTCTCCTCTGCATGGGCGTTGCCAGGAGTTTAGCTCTGGATGTTTTAAATGTAGCCCAGTATAGCATAAGACATGGCGGTGCCTCCTATTTCGAGCTTCATACCCACTCTTCAGAAAACCTATGGGTGATGTCATGGATGGTTTGGCAACTTATTTATTCATCTTATTCCGCGTGCAAACAGGGAGGGCACCATCTTTGCCCACTTTGTGTCCGAACTTCCCATCGAGTAGTACATCCATCTGCTCGAGTGGCCGCGCCGCCTTCCCGAGGTGCATTGCGGAGGCGTTAACTACGCCTTGACGCTCTCCATAGGAAATGAACAGGCTATGTGGGTTTTCTGCGATAATGGACATGTGCCGGCTACTACTACACTCACAACTGTACTGCAAAATGTGGGGCTTGTGCACAAACGCATAGGCACACATATCTACTGATAGAAAAGCAGGGCTCAGCTAATTTGCTGACAAATGGCAACTTAATCACTTCACCACATTCCCTAATGTTTCAGATGAGCACAATCAGCTGTAGAATGAACAGCAGTGAGATGTTTCTGCACAGCAAGCCAATATGTGCTCTAATGGCATCAAGCTTTTGTGAACCAATGGAAGTACTTTGATTCATAGACCCAATTTTGGGATAATCTATTCTACATTTTTGTCCAAAGCCATACCATAAAGTATACGCGTATACTAGGCTGTAGTATACTATAGTATTGTTTAACATAGTAAAGTATAGTATAGTATAGTATGTAAGGGATAATGGCCGCCGAGGTGTCCTGTTATACAGAATTAATGGACGAGGGCGAGGAGCAAAGAACTCCCCGACGCGCAGCGGTCCATTAATTCCGTATAACTGGACACACCTCGAAGGCCGTTCCCGCTTATCACCCGGTTGCCACTGTAAAGCAAAGGAAACACGCGGTTCCGTTTAAAAAGAAGCCCACTAGTTCAACTTGTTAATTGTACAACTTTCATTGGCCCTATAACAGCGATAGCATGGACAGTTAGCTTGTTTACAGTTGATTCCATTGTTGCGAAGCCTGCCTCCAGGCTCAACCGTCGTCCTACTATCGTTGTTATAGTTACCATTCATAAGCATTAATATGGAACGGCGATTAAACTCTTTTTTACCAGATCTACTTCATAGGTGTCCCGTTATTCAGAATTAAAAGCCACCTCGCCAGCCAATCAGAAAAGAGTATTTCTTCTCTCCGGGTGATAAAGTATAGTATAGTATAGTATATTATAGTATAGTATAGTGTGCTATAGTAAAGTATGGTATAGTATAGTATATTATAGTATAGTATAGTGTGCTATAGTAAAGTATAGTATAGTATAGTATATTATAGTATAGTATAGTGTGCTATAGTAAAGTATGGTATAGTATAGCATGTGTACTGTCCCACTAACCCGGAGAGGAGCTTACTATTCAGAGAAGCAGCTCCGATTCTGAAAATGGAGCATATTAAATGGAACCAAGCCAAATCACGACCCTCAACAGAGCCTTTGGTGCACTCACAGGAAGGCTGCAAAATACTATCAGCACGACACCACTAGACACACACACACACACACACACACACACACACACACAGGGGGAGGGAGATAGAGGGAGGGAGAGAGGGGCGGCAGGAAAGGGGAGAGAGAGAGAGAGAGAGAGCGAAATCTTCACAAAAAGCAAGCAAGCAAAAGGAACAAGCAGCAGCTAATGTGCATGCCCAGAACAACCCATATGCACAGATGGATTAAAAAGCAGAATGTACAGGCCATTATGGGCATCAGCATCATCTGCACCATTAGTACAGAGCATCAAGCAGCAGAGGGATACTCGTCCACATGCCACTAGAGCTTGGCTCTGCACCATTAGTGGAAAAGACATATGTTCCTCAGTAGACTGAGAGAGAGACAGAGAGAGAAAGAGAAAGAGAGAGAGAGCTGAGAGAGTGAGAGATCTGTTTGTGCAGAACACGGAGAGTGTCAAGATGACAAACAAACAGACACACAGACAGACAGACAGATTCAGATACAGTACATTAAGTGGATAGACAAAGACATTACATAGATGGCTAGAAAGATTACTATCAAAAAGAGAAAGGATAAACAGAGCCCATAAAAAGCGTTGTGCTCTCAGCAGCAGCGTGCTGAACATGTGGATGAGTATGTGAGCACTCAGGCTGCTGAAATGGGGTGTGTGTTCATTATGCCTTCCTCATTAACACTGCCAATTAATCATTCAGCCTCTGAGTCTAAGCAGGCAGGCGTGCATGTACACACACACACACACACACATACACACAAGCATGCGCAAACACACACACTCACAAGCATACACACACACACTTTCCTTTGAATCTCCAAATTATCCTTTCATCATTGTCATTCTTTTTTTGTCTGTGTTTTTCTTTGATTCTTTCTTCCCCTTCTGCCTTTTCCTTGTTTCATCATACACACATTGTTCTGCTCTGTTCCGTTCCGTTCCGTTCGAGGCCTTTCTCACCACATCCCTGTGAGAAAGACTACCCCTTGTCAAAGTTACACATAACTGTGTGACAGAGAAGAAAGAGTAACACCTGTACCAGGCAAGAGAGGAATGCAACTTTCAACAGTGTGCACCTCAAACCTGATTTAACACACCTGTACTGTAAGTAGTATAACTTCCAAAATTTGATTTGTGTTCAGTCTTAACTTTAGCGCTGAGGAACCTCGAACATCTAAAGCAGCGTACCACCACTGACTTGTGTTTTCATTTCCTCTGACGTGTTGTCAGAGCTGTAGTTAGCAAGAGAGTAAATGAGCAGACGGCGTCGTTTAGAAGACTGTACTGGCGTCTCATGCGCTGGAGTGTTGACAGGGTGAACAAGTGGCGGCGCCTGGCTGCCACGCGGTCACAGATCACAGGGCTCGTCCTCAACAGCCAAGCGCCGTTGTGTAACTGCTGATTGGTGCTGTGTTGTGTTTACTAAGCCTTCCCATTCTCTACCCAAAATAAAGATCACAGCAACTCGCAATCCAGTTGGAAATAATAATAATAATAATAATAATAAAGCTTTATTTGTATAGCACCTTTCATACACAGAATGCAGCTCAAAGTGCTTTACATTTGAAGCATGTAACACAATAATAGTCAGTCATTATCAATCACTTTTCTTTGCTGTTTATGATATACTCAGCAACATATCAAAAATATAGAAAATGACGTCATAAGACTGGCAGCCTTAACCCTCTTACCCCCCACAAGCACGCCATATGGCAACTGTGGCAAGGAAAAACTCCCATATTCCAGGAAGAAACCTTGAGCAGAACCTGACTTAATAGGGGGAGCCCATCTGCTTTTGGCTGGCTGCGCCCTCCAATAGTAGCAGATGTAGAATAATCTGAAATGTACAGTATCGGGGGCTCAGTCGAACAAGCTGTGGCAATAATGATAGTGTGACTGTGCATTAGCAATGTTTGCGCCGCTTCTACGGGGAAATGAGAGAAATCCAGCTGTTTTTTCATCCTTGTATTGTTTTCACCTCATCAATCACAGATGCACACAACACGAAAGCAAAGCCTCACCCATTTCAGCGCTTCTGGTACTCGCATTAGATAATCGGGTGTTCAGCTACTCAGTTAGGGGATGACTAAACAGATGCTGATCGTGTCTGAGATGTGACCTGTGGCTTTCTTGAGGTGCTCACTGTCAGGTTACAACTGGACGCAGTAATCAGGTTGGTACAGGGTTGTTAAAGAACCTTGTGTTCTGCAAAGTCTTTCACATACATACACACGCACACACGCACGCGCGCACACACACACACACACACACACACATACACACGCCTGGGCCCACAGGCGTACACACACACACACACACACACACACACACACACACACGCACACACAAACAAAACCCCAGCATCCCTCTAGCCATCTCACTGGCAGTAGATGTTTGCCTCTGCACCATTAAAAAATCTCCCTAGTGACCTGCACCACCCCCCATCTCCCAGACACACACACACCAGACACACACACACACACACACACACACACACCAGACACACACACACACACACACACACACACCACCCACACACACCACACACACACACACCAGACACACACACACCACACACACACACGCACACCACACACACACACATACACACCACACAAACACACACCACACACACACCTGGATGGTACACTCTAGTTGCCCTCATCACGACACGTCTGATGGTGCCTCAGCCCTCTCTGTGGCCCTGCGGCCATCTCACACATATGAAATATGACACGGGCAATTTGCCTCGACATCCCTCATGTTTTTATTGGCTTCATAAGCTGCTAGAGCACAGAGGGAGCCTGGGAGGCCTGGGGTAACGGGGGCGTAGGCTGACACTCTGGCCCAGCTTCAGACACCATATGGGGGCACAGAGTCAGACTCACGTCCTGGAGTGCACACTTGTTGGATGTTGTTTATTCATGAACTAGATACACAGTATCTATTTACGGTGGGGTACACTTGCTTATGGTAAATTAGGAATTGAGAAACCCAGTGGCCGTGGTAAAGTTCTCAGGCCAAAGACTGAAGTTTTAGGTTTTGAAATATAGAATAAGTATAGAATGATTGCCATTAATGGTCTTTAAGATTCTGCAACAGCTCCTGCTAAACATCTATCTAATCAAACCAAATCATCACCTGTGGATGTGATTTAATTGGATTCATTAGTATACTGTAGCCTGGATACCAGACTCTCTGACTTCGCAGAGAGTCTAGCCTACAGTAGATCCATTGGCAAACGTTTATTTCCTGGTTGGTGGACGCTTGTCTGAAGTTTGAAATCATTGGAGTCATTGGAGTCAATCACTGGAACCCTAACCCAAACCCTAATCCTAACCACTAACATTTGGTAATGACGGGACACAACGATAGCGATAGGCTTGCAGTAAACGTAATCACTCGTACTGTAGGAACACCCTCTGTTCGCTGGTTGGTTCGGAGACAAGTTGCCAAAGTAAACAAAGTGAACGAGAGCTATTCCAGACGGAGTACTGTAGGGAAAAGAAATCAAGCGGAAGTACGTAGGCAGGCGGAGGCCAGGCTAAGTGCGTAGGCAGGCGGAGGCCAGGCTAAGTACGTAGGCAGGCGGAGGCCAGGCTAAGTGCGTAGGCAAGCGGAGGCCAGGCTAAGTGCATAGGCAGCAGTGTTGCGCGGGTTTGCCCGATATTTTAATCAACCCGACCGCAACTCGGACCGCGAATATTTAGGACAAAATTATACCCGACCCGCGATCCGACCCGCTTATTTACAAAATGTGTGCTTTTGGTTATAGCCTGCGTGCAGTGTAACAGTAGGCCATTTCTGTAAAACAAACAAATTTATTTAGGCATGCAGGACATAATGTTTGCGCAGGAGAGAGAATGAGAATAAGAGCGCAAGCACGCACGCAACCACCAAGGATTAGAACACTAGGATAAGATTTGAAGCAGAGTGCGAATTACCCCACCATAATTGGGGGGTACTGCTCCTTCACTTCTTCTATGACCATCATGGTCCACTACCATATCAATCCCCATTGTGATCGCCAAGTGCAACATGTGTTGTGCAACACACATACAAGGTCTAAACATGCGACAAACTGATAATCAGTAGTCTACAGAATATCTCATTGTTATTATACTGTATATCCAAAAGAGAACTGTTTTGATCAACTCTCAAAAGTTAGAAGTTAAGTGCACTGAAATACCATTCTAATTACTAGTAAAAGTAATACCTTTACAAGCCTATTGCCTATTTCATGAAATATTGATTTGGTTTATTTTTAGATTTCATAACACCTGGAGGTAAGACCCAACCCTCTCATATAAACAGAAACCAATTTTCCGTTATAGTCTATGGTAATCAGTGTCAAATCAACACAATTGCTTAGAGATATGTGAAACCTGAGCAATCTTTAATGTGATTAAGGAGCATACTATGAAAAAACATACTGCCATTGAAAAACTAGCCTACAGAGCGGTAACCTACAAGAATCCAATAACCAGAACAAGCTGGGTGTCATTAACACTACAGTATCCTACTGTACAAATTAATCACATATACACATGCACACATACACTTTCCTTTTCCTCATAGTGTCTCTGTGAATAAAATAAAATCCTAGTTTCATTAAGATAGTATCAGGGTTCAGATGAACCTACATTTATTGAACTAAAAATATGAAATAATAGCTGTACTATTTAGCCTAGGCTACTTGGCTCTTTTTATGTTTCCACAGGTTTCACTGATGTTATGTAGGCTTACAGTAGCTACATCAGAACCTCTTGTGCTTAAAGGAAAATTCCGGTTTTTAGCACTTTAAGGCCCTTTTCTGGTTTGTTTTGGATGAACTAGAGTGGTGGACACCGACATTTTGACGATTGGTCCTGTCTCGACTTTTCTGACTCGTTTTGAATCGCCTTTTCACTTCTCAGGGTGGCTGGCAATGGGCATACTGTAGTAGGCTACTCAAACATGTCCTAAAACAACCCTTAACGTTCGTTTTCAAAACTGTGCAACTCACCGAGTGGTTAGTGGAGTTCGTTGACTATTAAAAGCAAATATATCGGCGCAAAGTATGATTCGTATTTGAACCTGAAGTATAGACGGTGGCGCAGTAATATCAACGTGCAATGACAGAAATCAATGGGATTTTACAAAATGCCAAATAAAAGACAACAGAAACTGTATTTCGCTACGCTACTTGTTTTGGAACATCAACGAACACCACTAACCACTCGGTGAGTTGCACAGTTTTGAAAAGCTTTAACACTGGTAGGCAGGCGGAGGCCAGGCTAAGTGCGTAGGCAGGCGGAGGCCAGGCTAAGTATATTGTAGTTTATCCAGCAAAAAGGTGTCTCATTACCATATGGTTTCTCAGATTATTGCGTGACAAAGAAAAGTAATATGGTAAATCTCAGAGCCACACAGTTGTCTGGGAAAACAAGAAAACATCTCAGCGAGATAGGTGCTGTGATTTGCCTTCAATTACAGTTCACCATTGAATACTAAGTGTTTGTGGAAATAGTGTACTTAATATTTAATTATGTAAATACTTCAATATACCTCTTACGTTAGCACAGGATATTACATAATTGATTCGCTGTCTTAGAGTCAGGAGTGCTTTCTGAGGGACCACTTTTTGTCTTAAGTAAAGGGCAGTTCACACCAAGAACAATAACTATAACGTTAACGACAAGAAAGTATCATTGTAACTAATATAAATGGCAACATCCACACATAAACTATAACGATGGATGGTTATAAACTATAACGATGGTGTTTGTGTGTCTATAACGATAATGGCATGGAGAATGATATTGGCGATCACTTTCAGAGCGATTGTAGGAGCAATAAAAAGCTGACAATCAAATGAATCCATCAAATTCATCAACACAAGAAGAAACTTACCTTTTCATTGATTAGTGTAGATGCTAATGTCATTATAGCTATTGTTATCTTTATAATTATTGTTATCTTTATAGTTATTGTTCCTGTGTGAACAGCCCTAAAGAATAGCCCTCTGCTGCTGAAAACTAAAGGTGGAAAACTAATGGATGAATCTGCATCCCTGACAAGACCACTTTTCTTTTTACAAGAAGACACTGGCACAAAGTTACAGGAAATGACAGAAAGAGCTGCGAGACCCTGGGGTTATTTCAGTAGCTGCGGGTGAGAGCCACTTCTCCATGGCTCAGTGGGAGACGGGATATGATGTAGATTCACAGAGCGCCGGCACAGTGGTCAGAGCACCGGGCAGCATAAGACAGTGAAACTTTAGATAGACAGAGACAAGCCACACAAATCCAGAGGGTGACTGAACACCACTGTAATGAAACTTCACTCACCCTGAATAGAGGGCAGGCCAGGTGCATCTGGTTACAGCCCGACAGAGTCATCCTGTATCATAACCTGAGATTGGGTTATGATACAGAGAGAGAGGGGAGGAGGTCCATGTGTACCTCAGGATAACCACTTGGATGCAGACACTAACAATGTGACAACCCACAGTCATATGCAGACAATGTTTGCCATCATCAGACATTGCAAGCAATACATCTCATCTACTTCAGAAGGCATTTGAACTGAGGTAAATGATTAGACAGAGGTGGACAGTGAGGGCAGAAGGAGAGGTATGGATCTGAGAGAGAGAACCAGAAGCCAAAAGAAAGAATGCACTTGTGTCTGTGTATTTGTTTTTGCCTATTTCAGACAAGATGAGGAGACTCAAGGTTGATCTGATCATGTAATAAAAATATATGTATTATATATATATATGATCATGTAATAATAACTGGAGCTTCACCTTCAAGTGAAATACAATAACCAACACTTTGAAACGGTAGCCTGCATTCATTCACACAGCAGCACATAACCTTTTGCTCATGTATTTATCCCTCAAGTGATAACAGCCATCAAAAACAATTCACAAGCCTTATTTCACTAATGCCAACAACAGATGCGAGCTACTGTCTGTCAGTAGTGCTAGTGCTCTGTGCAGTGTATCACATCTCACCCAGGCGTTTTCCTCTGGATTGCCCTGGCCTGCTGCATCTGGAGCCTCAGAAGGATTTACTTAACACATCCAAATTAATTAAAATGTCTTGATTCATTACTTACAATCTGTCAGTAATCCAACTGGAAACCTGAGTGCTTTCAGTCATTTTTAGAATTTTTTTGTCTTGGGTAAAGGAGGAGGGGAACTAATATGTATATATATATAGTATATATACATACAGTATATATGCATACAGTATATATATATATATATATATATATATATATATATATATATATATATATATATATATATATATATATATATATATATATAGGGCACTTTCTAAGGTAAGGGCACTTTCTTTGGTAAAGCACTCAAGCATGAAATATCAGCAATTGTGCCATTCCTACTGAGATACTTTTAAAACAAATGTGGCTTCAGAAGAGGTCTGTGAGTAGCCTACCTGTGTGGATGTGGTGCAGTTGTACACTTAGCTAGAGGAGAGAGGAGAGAGACGTGGGGTGTAGGGGCGAGAGAAGATAAGAAGGAGATTGTGCACAATAACGCAGCAGCAGCAGCAAACTGCCGCCCCCCCCCCCCCCCCCCCCCCCATCATCCCAAAATAACCCCCGCCCCTGCACCGTCCTCTTGTTATCAGCGGTCAAGAAGACGGTTGTTGGAGCTGTCTATCACAGGGGCTGGATGATTTAGATGAGGGTTCAGTGAGCAGACTGCAGACTCACCATTAAAGATCAGTTTAAACATTTCAAGGACCACTTACTCCTGAGGTAAGACCCCTAAAAGTTATACACTCAAAATAGCTGTCTAACTCCCTGTGAATTGGGGAGAGGCTTTGACATTTAAAGCAGAGACAAGCTGACATCATTTGGAATTAGCATCGCTAAAAGCATATGTATTGTATATGTATGTATTATCTATGAAGAGGGTTGTTTTGTATGGTGTAGGGGTAGGCTATGAGGGGCTACAGGTTTTATAAGCATACAAACGACGACAGGAAGCAAAGAACAAACAGCCCCCCCCAATTGAGCACCAGCTGCCTGTATGCATCCGCAGGCCTCAGAGCCCCACCTCACCACCATGCTGCAGAGGGAACATCTCTCCGTGAGACATCTGGGTCCTGGCACCGGGACCGGCAGTCAGATCGTCCTTTTTCCTGGAGAGATCCACAGGTCACAGGTGTTGGCTTAGATATTGCCAATGTGTTGCGGAACACTCCTGCCACTGACGCGGCAGCAGATCTATTATGGGTCAGTAACCCAAGGCAGGATTCTGGACAAGCAAACTAGAATGGATGGTGCAGCAATATGCGAGTGTTCGGTTTAGCTTTTTAAAGGCTTGCACAATGGAATAATAAGATGGGTCAGATACTGGCTTCGACTTCATTGACAGCCTCCTTTACATTATGCACCCAGTAACAAATTACCTTGATGACTTAAGTGTAGGCAATGGATGAGTGCAGCAGAGGAAAGACCATAGTGACATGCTTTTATTCTATTACAGTTTAGAACAGTTACAATAATCTGCTTAGTTCAAATACAATGTTACATGCTTTATAAAATGATGAGTTTCCATCTGTAGAGCACGTCCTTGTATTTCAACCAGTGCTTCCAAATCACATTTGAAGTCATTTGCTGAACTTTTACACCTACCTCACAGGTCTTTAGAATGCTGTAAGAATCTTGACGAAGGAAGTGGGGCATGCCAGGCAAGACTGTTGTTCGCTTATTCTGGTTGGAATCCTGAAATGCAAAAGGAAACACACAAACGCAAACAATGTTAAACAAAAACAAAATAGAAAAAGTCAGAGCTCATTAATATTCACATCATAGAATGCAGGATTCATATGTTCAATACTTACATGTGCATTAAGCCATCTAAGAATGTCGTGGAGCTTTGTGATGGCAGGGTCCCTTTTTCTGAAAAGGACAAGAAACATGGGCAGATATTCATCAAGTTCACTGAGGAAGGTTCTCCGGAGATCAGCAGACATCAGACAGTTGAATTCCATGAGGATGCAGTGAATGCAGAATATGACAACAAAAAAGAAAAGATAAGACATTAAAACTATATTTTGTGTTCATTCTACAGGCAATTCTGTTAATACCTGGTGACACTATAAAATAAATATGTTAATTGTAAGTACAGAAATGTCTGTTCAGGTCAACTTGCCTTCTGAAGGTGATAAAACAGTCAAATGCAGGGCAAGGGGCAAAAGCGGCTCTGCCGTCCGTGCTTCAGAGTATGCCTTCTGATGACCCTCTGATTCCACGTTGAAAATGGGCTCGGTTTACAGGTCCACTTCATTAACACTCTTCTTTAACAGAGATAAATTACAAGCATCTGAGATTTTAATGCACAAAAATGTGTTTGTAAGGGCATCATTGATATATCTGTTAAACATTACAACTACATGGCCTACAACAACTACATGGCCTACATTATGATACACAATATTATTCAGATTTGAATAAGGACTTTCTATGAACACTGTAGAAATGCTTAGGTAACTTTTATCACCTATACTAAACATAGTGAGAATAAAGTCATGGATATGCTTAATGGGTTGATATAAATAATTGAAATTAATGTCCACTGTGCTAAATGGCATTGGAGATATAGGATGTAGCTGCTAGGCTACCAAAGGATCTTTGATAGCATCAGGCAGCCGTGGCCCACTGGTTAGCACTCTGGACTTGTAACCGGAGGGTTGCCGGTTCGAGCCCCGACCAGTGGGCCGCGGCTGAAGTGCCCTTGAGCAAGGCACCTAACCCCTCACTGCTCCCCGAGCGCCGCCGTTAAAACAGGCAGCTCACTGCGCCGGAATTAGTGTGTCCTTCACCTCACTGTGTGCAGTGTGTTTCACCAATTCACCGATTGGGTTAAATGCAGAGAACAAATTTCCCTCACGGGATCAAAAAAGTATATATACTTATACTTATCAAATAACCAGCAGTAAGCTCAGTGGCGCAGAAAGTGGGTATGCGCTATATGCGGCGCATGGGGGCGCCAAAGCGATGGTAAAAAAAAATAAAATAATATATTTGGTATTTTCTATATGTAGCTACTGCTGTCCGTTTCTAAATCATTTCAACATTTTCTCAATGTTCTATAACATTTTAGAGGACTAACAGGCTAGAATAGGCGCCCTATCTCATAAGATTCCATCATAGAATTTTGACATAGAAGAGGGAGTGGGGGCGCCGTGAGAGCTGGACGAGCAGATAGGCCTACGAGTAGTGAGTTGCCGTCTATGGAAAAAGATGGATACAGCAAAAAAAATCTGTTGACGACTAAAAATAGAAAAAGAAAGAGGGAAAAGGAGATGGCATGTCAAGGGATGCAACAGCAGTTAAATAAGTGGACGGTGAAAGGCAACAGGTAGGATTTAAAGTGATGACGTCTGTACTTGGAGGCTTGCAAATATGAATGTTAACATTCATACTTGCAAGCCTCCACGTTTGTTAAGGATAATGCCGATTGAAACATAGCCTATTCCATTCAGATAGCTAGGTGGCTACCATGCTCATACTACACTTTTAATGGCCAACTGCAAACAGAAATGTCATGCTAGCAGCAACATGTTTCCATATCCTAACAATGAAGGCTCCTTGTAATAACGTGCAAACAAACAAGGCTAGAGTGCCTATCAGCCTCATCCATAATTTGTAAGCAATAGCTGGAAAAAGGACGTTATGAGAACCGTTTAGACTCGCTTAAAGTGGCAATGCACCATTTATCAATACTTATCAAGTATAACATCAAGTTAAACATTAAATTGGCAGCATTTCTTTAAAAACATATTCAATAGACACTAATTCAAAGTAATAGTGTAAATTATTGGCCTTTAGTTGTTTGTGTTTTGTTTTTTTTTTGTTTTTTGGGGGGGGGGGGGGGGGGCGGCGCCAATATTGTTGTTGCATACCCCTCAAAAATGGGTAGCTGCGCCCCTGAGTAAGCTTATAACATCCTTCAGTTATTGACTCATTTCTTGCTACACACTCTCAGTGCTGTTTGTAAAGTAAGCTTTTGGCTCAAACTGTGAAAACAAACATATCACCCTTACTAATCTGAATTAAGGTTAAATTGTCATTAGTCCTTGTGAAGAAAGAACATGCTGACGGACAAGAGAAGCTTCCGTTAGTTAGCAGGCTAGTTTGTACCCATCCAGGCTAATGTAGGCTATGCAAATAGATAACCATTTGTCTAACTTGGCTTAAACAAACAAACAAAAAACGTCTCCTTAGCCATTTTTGTAAAATGGGAAATATTTTTGGGAAATAACCATAAGGGATAGAGAAAAGACTTGTTTTCGTCAAATGGCTTGGTGAATTACAGCATTATGACAGCTAGCTTTTAATGGTAGCCTATAACCAGCAAGATATGTGGTTAAGCGAAAACATCTACGAAATGCAAGTGTTTCATCCAATTATATGGAAATAGTTCTACTCATTCAATTCACTGAGTGGTTGTGTACTAAAGTTTACTCACCAAAAACACTGAATGTTGACGGATTAGGTCGGATGAAAGTTGAGATGATCCCTCCATGTGCTTTTCTTCCATCAGGGCAAAGTGATGTAAACAGGGAGGGGCATGGGAGAGGGATTCCAGTGCTCTTGGTTTCTCTGGACAAGGGCACTGAGGCAGGCCCAGTGAGGCGTACCGAACCTGGGTTAAAACCCTCTGAGCTTATGACCATGGGTGTGACCGACCGTGTGTGTGACTACAAACCAAGCCATATATAACCCTCACACACACATACACACACCACCAAAAGCTCATTTCAAAGTATGAAGGATACCAAGGTAAAAAGGAGAGAGTGAAAGGGAGAGAGAGAGAAAGAAAGAGAGAGAGAAGGTTGAGAGTATAATCCGCCACGTCGACGCCTTTTGAATGTTGTGAAAGTAATTTGCACATAAAAGGGGATGAATATAGACTACATAAACACACATGTGCGAACGTAAGGCATTTCTGGTAGCATATAGAGAACAACACTGAGCTAATGGTAAGTTAGGGACAAACAAACAAACAAAGTTTTGAAGTCAACATGTTGTAGAGTGCTACGCTGAAGTCCAAATTGTTTTCATTTTTAAAAAGTAGGATATCCCTCTAGGAACAGATTGAAAGAGTTTATAGACTGAGTACTGGTTTGGCAATTTGTGTAAAACATACAGTGCAGTAAGGAACAAACACACTGAGGCAACCTCTATGATCTGGGCTGGCTGGTGACACAGGCACACAGATAAATTAGGCCTAAGTATAGAGAATGCGAGGAAACAGCAATACCAATATAAAAGAACTTTCAGGTCAAGCACAGTGCATCATTTAAAAAGCCTGTGGAATGTTGTGAAAGTTGTAATATTGTAAAGTCATGAAGACAAACAGGGCAATGGGGACACTGGTGAATGAGGTCAACAGGACTGCAATTGACACATTTCACATCAAGCAATCGTCAGCCCCACATATGTATCGCCTATATCCTCAGCTTGGAAAGCGAGCCGCCATTTTAAGCCTGACAACTGGATTTTGCTGCAGTCATTTCAGCACAGAGGATTAAAAACTGGCCTTAACACCAGTATAAGCAAACCAGGGATTTATATAGCTCAACCGTTTAGTGTGTCAGACACCCCACTGCAGAGTGGAATATGGTGGCAAACCATTATAAACAAAATGGTATAAATAAATGATTTATACCAAATTTCACTTTTACATTTCAGCAGTGGCTGACAGATACCAACTGGTATCATTCCCCATGTTCCATTCAAGGAATCAGTGGCTCAGTGTCAGGATCATATAAAACAGGATATAAAGGCTTAGGAATCCCTGGAGTTTGTTGATATGCATTGCAATGCACTTACTGTGTAAGTGGGTGTATCATGACTTTGATACAAGGTTGCATTATCTTTGCTAGAATGATTTTTGAAGCAGTTCAGAGGTACAATCCATCTCTGAGGTAAATCACATTCTCTCCACTGTTTCTCTCTTTCTCTCACTCTCTCTCTCTCTCTCTCTTTCTCGCTGGAAGAGGCAGTGATTGGCCATGATGAGTAGTGGGCATTGTACAGACCGTCCCTCAGTGGCCCAACTGGCATGCAGTGCACGTTTCAGTTCATAATCCTGGTCCTGCTGGTGCCAACTGGGTGTCCATTCTGTGCCAACTGGCAGTCCTGGGTGCTGGGAGAGTGGCAGGGGGAATTGGCAGCTGCAAACTTTTTCCACCATTTCAAATGGGCATCAGTGATATTTAATCCTACCCTACTTACTTTGGAATTAACACTGTACTAAATGAAAATGATTCCATAGACCACTCCATGAAAGGAACATAATTTCCTCTTCAAAGACACACAGACAGATGTGTGGATCCGCATGTGGATGGGAATGTAAATTTATAAATATACAATGTGTGTGTTAAAAGAGTGAGGCAAACCCATTGCATCATTTTTAATCATCTGCCATGTGAGGAAGTGTCACACGGCAGCCTGTTACATTGCAGGGGAATGTGCATGAAAGGGTTAAACTCAAATTTGCAGTTCCATCTGAGAGTAATCATGGCCCCTTCGTCTCACCGGTGAAGAGTCCATCCGGGTGGAGGGCTGTTATTGCCAGCAAGAAGTAATTATTTCCCCTCTTTCCTTTACTGTACTGCGTGTTGCGATAACTACAACCCCCCCCCCCCCCCCCCACACACACACACACACACACACACAGACACACACACACACATACACACACACACTCATACACACACGCTCACCCACCCTCCCTGTCTGCGTAAGGTAATGATGTGAGGTGCTGCCTATCAGTCACATAGTGTCATTTGGAAATTGACTTCTCCACTGCCAGAGATAATTGACTGGCAAACACACTGGCATAGAAACATTCACATTGAGACTGAGGCGTGGAGGAGTGCACAGGAAGAGGAGGTGGAGAGGAGATAAGGGTGGAGGTAAGAGAGGAGGTGGAGAGGAGAGAAGGGTGGAGGTAAGAGAGGAGGTGGAGAGGAGATAAGGGTGGAGGTAAGAGCAGAGGAGAGAAGGGAGGAGAGAAGGGTGGAGGTAAGAGCAGAGGAGAGAAGAGAGGAGGTGGAGAGGAGAGAAGGGTGGAGGTGGAGAGGAGATAAGGGTGGAGGTAAGAGAGGAGGTGGAGAGGAGATAAGGGTGGAGGTAAGAGAGGAGGAGAGAAGGGTGGAGATAAGAGCAGAGGAGAGAAGAGAGGAGGTGGAGAGGAGAGAAGGGTGGAGGTGGAGAGTAGAGAAGGGTGGAGGTAAGGGAGGAGGTAAGAGAGGAGGAGAGAAGGGAGGAGAGAAAGGTGGAGGTAAGAGCAGAGGACAGAAGGGAGGAGGTGGAGAGGAGAGAAAGGTGGAGAGGAGAGAAGGGAGGAGGTGGAGAGGAGAGAAGGGTGGAGGTGGAGAGGAGGTGGAGAGTAGAGAAGGGTGGAGGTAAGAAAGGAGGTGGAGAGGAGAGAAGGGTGGAGGTGGAGAGGAGGTGGAGAGTAGAGAAGGGTGGAGGTGGAGAGGAGAGAAGGGTGGAGGTTAAGAGAGGAGGTGGAGAGGAGAGAAGGTGGAGGTAAGAAAGGAGGTGGAGAGGAGAGAAGGGTGGAGGTGGAGAGGAGGTGGAGAGTAGAGAAGGGTGGAGGTAAGAAAGGAGGTGGAGAGGAGAGAAGGGTGGAGGTGGAGAGGAGGTGGAGAGTAGAGAAGGGTGGAGGTGGAGAGGAGAGAAGGGTGGAGGTAAGAGAGGAGGTGGAGAGGAGAGAAGGGAGGAGGCAAGAGAGGAGGAAAGGAAGAGTCAAATCTATGATTGTTTTGAGTAAGTGTTTTGGGGAGAGGACGTGGAATGTGTTGGAGATTAAACTTAAATTGAACAGAAATTGTCTAGAGATCAGGGATCAGATTCCAAAAATAATTCAGTGGAAATGCATGGATTCCAGTTGCTGCTACTGGAAGAAACTGGAATCCATGCATTTCCACTGAATTATTTTTGGAATCTGATCCCTTATCATACCTGTTCATTCTTACTCGTTGCTCGACTTATCGTGACTAAATTCAAGATGGCTGCAATTTTAATGAGTAGGCCTAAGCCTAAAGTTACAGCATTTCTATCACAATTGACCAGACTTTGACCTTTGGTCTGCTTTTAACAAAATTCTGGCTATGATTGTTCCTTGTATTGCATCATGAGCCATCACTGTGCCTATTGCATTCTACTGTTGTTAGCCTTAAGCCTAGCTCAGTCATTATGTTATACCACATCACCCTCCATTAGAAGTGCAATGAGCTGCATTGAGCATAATAAACTGCATTTAGAATTCCAAATTCATATTTCTAGATATTTTGGTGAAAGTAACTCAAAAGTAATACAATAGTAGTGTAATGCCTTACAATTCAGATACATATTATAATGTAACAAATTATTTTGAAATGACAGTAATGAGTAATACATAATACGATTTTGAAGTAACTTGCCCAACACCGATGACAACCATCACTTTCTATGTATGTCTGTGTTTGTGTGTGTGTGTGTTTGTGTGTGTGTGTGTGTGTGGAGGGTCAATCAAATTCTATGATTGCCACTGATGTGAATGATCTCACAAATCACACAAACCAAATCAAGTTTTTAAAAAATCGCAAAAGTATCGAAATTGAGATTCTTCACTTAGTATTGGTATTGAAACACTAATGTTGGTATTGTGACAACAGGAGTTGGGGATGTGTCCCCACCAAAGCTGAGACCAAACCTACGCCCTTGGATATCTCAACCACAATGACATCAATAGATGGTAAGGTGTTGAGTGTGTTTGAATTCCCTTCCTTGTAGCATCCTTTACTGCATTCCACAGTGGGGAGAAGTTCACCTTGTTTAATTAAATAACAATTCTATTTCCTTATTAGCTGCATACTTGAGGTTGGAGATATTAAGGCACGTCAAGTCTCTCACATACTGGAACTTCAAGATACATAGCCGTATGATTTTCTTATTCAATTCTGCACTGGACTTGAATTACGAATTTTGGCACAGATACACAATTATGATTTTGGCCTATTGATTATAATGTGGTTAATTGAAAGCTCTGTCAGTCATTTGGATAAGCATCAGCTAGATGACTAAATGTAAATGTAAATTCTTGAATTATTCTTAATTCTGATCACACTACATGAACTTGCATACGGTATACGACAGGGGCCAAATTGTATTGTTTTTTACTATATACTGTAGTTTTAATAGGCTAAATGTTTGGGATAAAAAAAAAAGCTTTTTTTGCAGTGCTTCCATACTTCCTTGAAAAAAGTATTTTGAGTATTTTCTAAATACAAAAATACAGTATTTTATTTTGATACATACGTAATATGGTTAGGCCTACTGTATTTTGTAGTTTATTTTAATACATTAAAAATGAGGGTATTAGGTATTTTATTTAGAAATACATTCTGATGTATTTTTGCCCATCCCTGCCTGTTCCCAGCATTAGCACAACACTTTGCGATGATTAGCTTGCAGTATTTTTAAAATACAAAAATACACACCAATAAAGTATTTTGATACAAAATACAGAGCCATTTCCTTCAACCCAATAAAATACAAAGGACAAAATACTATTTTGCATTTGAAACACATATTACATGTTTCAGAAATACTACCCATCCCTGGGAACAGGCAGATTACATCTTTATAGTTGGCCATATGATGACATACTTAGGGGCCGTTTATACGAGAACGATTGCGAAGGACGACAAAATATTTTATCATAAGTGCCTTTCGTTTACACGGCGACCCCGCCATCAGGGCTTGAAGACGCAAAAATCTGAAGACTCCTTCCAGAGTGTAGAGTTTTAAAGACGACCCGGGTTGCGTCTCCGTCTAAACGGCTAAACCAAAGATCCTTGATTACCTCTCTGGCTAAACTGTCAAATTAGAATATCTGCGCGTGACGTACCGTGGGTTCTATCACACCACCACCCAGCGGTCTGGAATGCATATCCAATCGAATATCACATACTCTTGCGTCTTCATATAAACAAAGATTTCCCCCTGAGAATGCTCAGAATGAATAAAAAAATGAAGACGAGATGCCACTTCTGCGTCTTCTCTTTTCATCGTCACCGTATAAAAACGTAGCCTTAGGTTAATACTGTATTTCACCAGTTAGGGCACCAAAATGGCCAGTAGCTGCACTGTGTAGCCTATCTTGACATGTCTTTAAGTTTTGGGTTACAATATACAGGTAGTGGGCTCTCTGTTGATTTTAATGAGTAGGCCTAAGCCTAAAGTTACAGCATTTCTATCACAATTGACCAGACTTTGACCTTTTGTCTTCTTTAAACAAAATTCTGGCTATGATTGTTCCTTGTATTGCATCATGAGCCATCACTGCACCTATTGCATTCTACTGTAGCCTTAAGCCTAGCTCAGTCATTATGTTGTACCACATCACCCTCCATTAGAAGTGCAATGAGCTGCATTGAGCATGATAAACTGCATTTAGAATTCCAAATCCATATTTCTAGATATTTTGGTAAAAGTAACTTAAAAGTAATACAATAGTAGTGTAATGCCTTACAATTCAGAGACAGTAATATTATAATGTAATGAATTACTTTGAAATGACAGTAATAATTAATACATAATATATTACGATTTTGAAGTAACTTGCCCAACACTGATTAAACCACATGTCACTGCTTGACTAAATGAAAAATATAGGCTACTGAACATGCATGGAGATCGTCATAGTTGACAGAAATTATGATTTGTGCCAACATGTTGTAGAAACACAACCACAGTTAGGCCTATTTGGTGCAAATCTTCTACATTGGTTATAGTCAGAGATTCACATTAACTGTAGGCTATCACCACAAGTGTATACTAAACGTTTTTGCCCAAGTTTGTGTGCCGTCATCACATTTTGCAAAATTAGGCTACCTTTGTTACTAACCTAATGTACCAGTTGATACTTTTTACGTGCATCGACTCGCGATTGATTGTGCATCTAATGTAACACTCGGTGGAGAGACTTCCACTTTCCAAGTTCCACTTTCACTGTCGTTGTGAGCTAAAAGGCTACTATGGGAAATACTTTGAAGTTCCTTTTGAGTCCAAACATGAATAGGTTTTCTTTAACCTGTGCTACACTTTTCCACCAAGTTGTGCGAAAATTGTAGGTACCCGGAGTTTTTTTTATGTTGACAGACAAACCGCACTACAGTAGCCTACATGGTGCAGTAAATGGAAGCTCTTTGTAGCGTGTGCAACTTACGTCTATAAAAACAATATATTTATGGAATAAAATTAGACACCTCTGATTGCTGTTTCTGGTTAAACTGCGATGATGTGAACATCAGCCAGCGGAGGGCACTTATATAGCCTAGGCTACCATGCATGGACTCGTAGGCTATATTTCCCCACAAACCAAGCGGCTGCTTGGACAAATCCACTTGAGGGGTGGGGCAGGGGGGCGCGATCGTAACACACACTGAACCTGTCATGAAGAGGCCAAAATGATTGACCTCACCCCCCAATCCAAATGGATGCAACTGCATTTATAGGCTAAGCCTAGGTCTACATGACGGGCCGCAAATAGGCTAAATAACTTTAAAAAAAAAAAATCCTGGAGGTCACCGGCCCACATGTGGACCGGCCCACCGGGCATTTGCCCGGTTGTACAGATTACCAGTCCGAGCCTGGTGGGGAGAACAGTCTGTGGTTGGGGTGAGAACAGTCTTTGATAATGCTGCGTGCCTTACGCAAGCATCGGTTGCCCTGGATGGCTTCGATGGAGGGGAGTGAGAAACCGATGATGCATTGGCCAGTTTTCACCACCCTCTGCAGTGTTTTTCGGTCGTAGGCAGAGCAGTTGCTATACCAAATTGTAACACAGTTGGTGAGGATGCCTTCAATGGTGCAGTGGTAAATTCACCAGGATCTGAGGAGACTTTACCTTTTAGCGTTGTGTGTTTCTTACCTTGAGATCAGTCTGTGTGAAGTCCTGTAATGCCAGTCTACTGTATACTCTTCTATCCATTCAGTTAAATTACATTACATTACATTTGAATTAGGCCTAAATGCTTTGCTGGTAGCACACCAGCTAAGGCATAAGAGCTTTCTTCTAACTATATGAACACAATTTAAACAGACAGTGAACATAAGGCTACATTATGCATATTTAAATTCTTTCTTTTAGATGTATGTATTCGGAGTATGAAGCAACATCCATCCATTCTCCATCCATCCACTCCTACAAGACTGCAGTCACTATCGGTATTCATTCACATGCAGTCAGAAGACTGCAGAGCTGTTTGATATGGGCTCTGACGTGCTCCCTTGAGGATGTCCTCACACTCAGAGGAGTTACTGTAGGCCTGTATATGGGAGGACGTCAGAGGACGATGACGGCCTGTCAGGATTGTCATGTTGTGCTTTTTCACACAAACTGTTTGAGCTCCCCCTCACGTTGTTTTAGACCCATCACATGTTCATCTCAAGAAGTGGATTTAAACATCTCGCTGATAACTATTTTCAGCCCATTATGGCGTATTCTGCTTCATTTCATTCTAAAACACACACACACACACACACACACACACACACAGAGGCACATATGTACATAGTGTACACAGACACATACTGTACAGTACATGCAAAGACACACACACATACACATGCACGCACACACACACACACATACACTCTCTCCCTCTCTCTCTCATTCACTCAATCACGCACACAAACACTCTCCCTCTCTCTCTCAATCACACAATCACACACGCACACATACTGTTTCTCTTTCTGCCTCATTCACACACACACACACACACACACACTCTCTCTCTCACTCACACACACACACACACACATATATACTCTCCTTTCCTCTCTCATTTACAGACACACACACAGACTTACTCTCTCTCTCACTGACTTACTCTCTCTCTCTCACTTACTTACTCTCTCTCTGTCATTCTCATTCACACACACACACACACACACACACATACTCTCTCTCTCTCTCCCTTATGCAAACACTGTTTAGCCGGCTCCATGTCTTCAGAGAGTGCCATTTTCAGCTGTGTTTATCAGTGTTGGCAGCAGCATAGCAGAGAAGCAACGTAGACCGTAGACACACTACTCTCTCTTCCTCTCCCCCCAAGGGCAAGATGGCAGCAGACCATTCTGCTCTTTTCCTCTCCTCTTCTGTCTTCTCCTTTCCTCTCTCCTCTCCCCTTCTCTCCTTTCTTCTCTTCTCCTCTCATCTCCCCTCCTTTCCTTTCCTCTCTTCTCCTCTCCTCTCTTTTCCTATCCTCTCCCCTTCTCTCCTCTTCTCTACTCTCCTCTCTTCTCTTCTCCTCTCCTCTATTCTCCTCTCCTCTACCCTCCTCTCCTCTCTTCTCCTCTCCTCTACCCTCCTCTCTTCTCTGCTCATCTCATCTCTCTTCCCTCCACGGCCATATCAGGGTGGTGCTGTGCTGGGTGAGAGCTTTCCAATCTCCCCCAACCCAGACTCCCCTGAGCCCTCCTAACACAGACTGAGGCCAGCAGCACTCCACCTCTCTCTCTCTCTCTCTCTCTCTCTCTCTCTCTCTCTCTCTCTCTCTCTCTCCAAAAGCTCGATAGAGGACAGCTTGGCACATAGGGGTGGCCAGGGAACGCAGCCAGTGACATCTGCCTGCTAATAAAAAGACACTAGGCACTGCAGCACTGGGAAATATGGATTCTGTGTGTTTGTCTGTGTGTGTGTGTGTGTGTGTGTGTGTGTGTGTGTGTGTGTGTGTGTGTGTGTGTGTGTGTGTGTGTGTGTGTGTCCATTGACGATGGGAGAGATAAGGAAGTGTTAAGGAATATGTTCGGAATCCCATCATGGCAGCTACTCCTTCCTGGATGTCTTCTGGAAGCTACGAAAGACACTGTTGCCAGGACAACTAAACAGAGCACCTACTCACAGCAGTTATTGCAGAAGCATTTCGATGTTAAAGTGTCTTCAATAAGTACCAGTTACAAATGTAACAATCTAATGTAAATGCTGCACTCACACTCTAATAGGTAGATTGTGCTCCTTTGTCTTCAGACACTTATAACCAGATTAGCATATCCAGTTCACAATGCTCAAGACTGTTATTTCCCCAACCATCTACTGTACCACGGCTCACCAGTCTTAAGCATTATGATCAAAGACACAATGCCTAGGTACCAGGTCTTTCCTCCACTAAATCTTATCTATTGATATTGTACCACTATCAAATGACATTTTCGCATGTAGAAATACCAGCGTCATTGCACCCCAAACAAATGACATCAAAGCTCTGTAGGTAGTTCTGTGTGACAAAGTGGTCACAGCACAGGTAGGCTACACACAGGTGCTGTACAGTAAGGGACACCTAACCAATCACCAGGAGATCTGAGATGACCTCACCCAATCGGTGGGTGTGCTGGGAGCATGTGGTTCTCCTACACTGCTTCCCTCTTCTTCAAACAGAGTCTCTGGTAGGTCCTCTGAGGCTGTCTGTCTGTGTGTACACACGGCAAAACAGTGAGGCTGAAACCCATTATCTCCCACTATGTCATCAACAAGAGCCATGACAGAAGATAAGGAGAGAAGGGGTTGAGAAAGAGAGGGAGAGAGCGGGAGACAGTACAGGTGTGTTTTTGCTTTATAAGAGAGAGAGAGACAGAGCGTGCGTGCGTGGGCAGACAATGTGCCAGCCATTAGAAGCTCCACGGCCGCCAAGCAGATCCCTGGGACCCCCATGGCCTTTCTGATGTGGATCATTACACAGGGCCCCTCCACACAGCACAGCACCAAAGCCCACATGCCATCTCCCGCAGCTCCACCATGTGACCTCAGGGTGGCAGTAGACAGGGACATAAGCCTGATGGGCTCGCTTGGGTTACATTTTCAAACATTTTGAGTTTGGTCACTACATATATTATCACACCTTAGGAATTTTGTGTTGGTGTTGGTCAACATGAATTAAGTCTATAAAAGGAAAAGTAAGATGTGTACACTATGATGACATTAGTTTTGGTCATCCACACCGATTCATTTTTTACATACCATTGATGTTAATGTCTTGCACGTAAGTCATGGGTGGTATTTCATCCAGATGTTTGTTCAGTCTTTAAGCCTCACTTTGGGTTACAACCCCACCACCCAGTGTGGTATCTATGTTATATATACTGTACCTGCGTATCCCTCAGTGCTTCAGAGCCTCTCTATCCGAACACCAAGAGCATGTATGCATGTGTCATTCACACTCGCAACGGACAGTCCCATCGGATAGCCGCTCTTCACACTTTCTGCAGGGCTACAGGTCGTCGTGGCATTACACTGATTGCACCCATTGGAGGGAGTTGATGCCTTCCTTTTAAGAGACACAGATGGCTTCTGTACTGGAATCACTCCTCGGAGATCAGTAATGGGATGAGGTGGCCGTGGAGTTGGCCATAAATAAGCTGCCTTTGTCGCATGCATGTTTGTGTTGACACTTTCAATTCCACGGACCAGGGGCAATTTGGCCCGCTGACACAAGTTCTCTTTGTGGCATTTTTTCCCTTCGTAATCACGGGAGGCCATTTGTGTTTTTTTTTTTTTTCACCTAAGCTTGGACTGCTAACACAGCAGCAGCTGGTGCCATTAATGAAACACTTGAGCAGTGACAGTCATGAAGTGTTCATTTCAACTCACACGCCCTGTGTGCTTCACAAACTCAATTGTGTTTCGACTGGCCAGTTGGTGCTAGCTTCAAAAAATGGCCTGGGGAGACAACAACAACCATGTACATTTCAACTACCAGGCAAAAACTGTATTGCCTTAAAATATCACGTGAGTGGGAAGGAGTTTGAAGTATCTCTTCATATATTAAACTGAGCTTGAAGGCAACTGACAATGCAATTTGTAAGTGACGTGAGCCCATCATTTCATATTTTGAGGGGTAAAGTCACGTACTGTAAGTCAGTCATTGGTTTGACAAACTATCACAGTTTGCTCATCTGCTGTTTTTCTTCAAATGACCAACCATACCATTATCATTAGGAATAGTGTTGTAATACTTAAGGTGAATAGAATGTACTGCATTTTCCTCGTAACTGTAACAACATTTCACTATCTTTTAGGTCTTAAAAGAGTGAGCTGAGAATTAGATGAGAATCATGGTGGCCTCCACAACTAAATGACACCGTCATGTGGAGTTGTCAGAGACAACAAATTATGTGTGAGCTTCAAGATACTAAAACTAAATGTGAAATGTCGGCTCACTCTCAAACTCTCTGATAAGTTTCTGACAAATGTTGTGGTAAGGTCACATCTGAGTCATCTGAAAACTTTAGAACACCCCAGAGAGCACGACCTGTCTGGTCCAACTCATACACCGCAGGGCTGAATGTCGAGTGCCTGTGTGTGTGTGTGTGTGTGTGTGAAGGTGAGAGACTGCCCAGAGAAAGTCCTGCTATATCTCTGATATACCCTTATCTCCAAAAACTTGTTTACTTGTTAGTATATATCCTAACTTGAACTTCATCTCTCTCTCTATCTCTCTCTCTCTTAATTCAATTCAATTTAATTAAAAAAGCTTTGACCATTCAGAAATAGTGTTGCCAAAGCATGCAATGCCTCTCTCTCTCCCTCTCTCTCTCTCGCTCTCTCATAGCATCAAAAATACTATCAGACTCACACCCACTATTAATGAAAAACCATAACAATGCCAAATGCGTAAAAAAACAGAAACACACAAACATACTGTACCCTCACAAGGGAAGATTTGTGGATATAAAATATTAACCTAGGAAACTGCGGAGGAGATTTTTAGCACCAGAGGCCTGTTCTTTTCATCACACCAGAGCACATATTTTATGTGGGCGTCTTGTCTGGTATGAGGCCACCCTTCCTGTAAGCAACTTTAATAGCCATAAACAAATACTCTCCATAATTCAGTAGGGCTTAGTAGAGATTAATCTGCAGAGTAGAGTAGGCAATTATATTAGGGCGGGAATTCTTTCTCTCGCTCTCTCTCTCTCACTCTCTCTCTCACACACTCTTTCTCTCTGTGTGTGCTTTTGTGGCTACCGGCAGGATGCGCGGAGACTGTGTCGCTGCCCCAGTTGCTATGGAAACTGTTCTCTCTCTCTCTCTCTCACTCTTTCTCTCTCTCTCTCTCTCTCTCTCTCTCTCTCTCTCTCTCTCTCTGTGCCCAGGGTGTACTTTCTCCATGTCGCATCTCTCTGTCTCTCTCTCTCTCTTGCTCTCTCTCCTCTCGATCCCTTCTTTTCAGCACACCTCATCACTCCTATCTCGTTCCTCACTCTCTCCATCACCCTTCCTTTCTTCCTTTCTCTCTCTCTCTCTCCCTCTCTTTCTCTTTATCCTCTGTCTTTCACTCATTCCTTTAACTGTCTTCCTCAGTTACTCTCAACCCAAATCCCAAATGTCAGGGTTGCGAGCAGCAGACCGGAGTGAGGGTAAAACACATGGAGGAGTGCGGAGAGAGAGAGTGCACTCTGCGCCGAGCGCGTCCTCCTCGGACACCCCTGGCCCGTCCGGAGGTGTAGCCAAGCCGAGGCGTCCTCCTGCTCCAGGGCAGCGCGGCCGATATCTCCGGTCCCCTCTGGTATCTGCGGTGACAGAGAGAAGGTGAATGCCATTCAGGGCGTGCTGACATTTCTGCACACAATTAACAGAGCAGCACTGAAAATGTCCCATTGACAAGCACACAGGGAAAAAAGACACTTGACATTTTCCTGGGGTTGGGCTTTTTTTGGAAGCTGTATTTCTCTCTCTCTCTCTCCCTCTCTCTCTCTCTCTCCCTCTCTCTCTCTCTCTCTCTCTCTCTCTTTCTCTTTGTCCCATACCAACCTCTCATTCTCACTCCCCAGCTTCTCTGGATCTTTGCTGTCCCTCACTGAAATATCCTCCTCTCTGTCTCTCATTCCGTCTCTATCTCTCTCTGTCTCTCATTCCGTCTCTATCTCTCTCTGTCTCTCATTCCTTCTCTATCTCTCTCTGTCTCTCATCTCTCTCTGTCTCTCATTCCTTCTCTATCTCTCTCTGTCTCTCATTCCTTCTCTATCTCTCTCTGTCTCTCATTCCGTCTCTATCTCTCTCTGTCTTTCATTCTATTTCTCTGTCTCACATTCCCTTTCTATTTCTTCCCCAGTCTCTCTCACTACCTCTATCTTCTGTCTTTCATTTCCTCTCTCTCCTTGTAGCTCTCCATCCCTCCTTCCCTCTCTCCCCAACTCAGTGGGAGGGGAATTACACAGCTGAAGCCGTTTGAGAGAGATACTAAACACACACATATTGACTCTTGGGTGAGGCATAATGCCATTTTAATGTGTTTAGTGTTTGGGGCTCAAGAGAATTTTTAAGAGGCGTTTGTTTGATATGCGATTTTATGAGAAGAAAAAAAACATTGTAATTTTCTCTGAAGAGGAGAGACGTTTGCTCATTTTAGACTTATCTCAACACTGTGGCATTCAGAAGTACGGAAGATTTGAAATACCAAGCACTTTGTGGAAATAACTACCTCTTCAGGTTAGAAATATGATTTATGAGTGCACCATATCTTAGCCCAAATGTGGAAGGAGAATAATTCAGAAGAAGGAACACCTTGCACATGTTCTATTCGTGGAGGACATCTGGCTCAAAAAGGGTGTTAAATCTGAGAATGTTCACACACCTATCTGGCAGACAATGATCTGATATTGTGCCAGTGTTGCCTCATAGAATTCCTCTGATTCAAGTCTTTTAGCACCATGTAAGCTGGCTCATTATCACTACCTGAATAGCCAGTGTGTTCCAGTATGTTAGAGAGGATAAATGTTTCAATGGACTGTGCACAAGATGAGTTGTGGCCAATCCTCACATGCATATAGCAGGTGCATACACTTTACTGTACGCAATGTTTCCCGTACATTGACTTATTTGTGGCGGCCCACCACAATATCAACATTGACTATCACACAATGATTTTCCAGGTTGTACTAAATTGTGCTTAAATCTGCTTAGCATCATAACCACGCTGCGCTAATTTGTTAATAACTGTTGCATTTAAGTCAATTCTGCAAACCTACCACAAATAGAATTTAATTCTGTGGGAAACACTGTACTGTATATGCATTCATGATTCACAGTAATGGAGGGAGCAATTCTTCTTCAACAACTTTTTTTAATGGATAGGGCACACAGAATTTGTATATTCACCCAGGGCAAGAGTTCTCAGTCCTGTTCTTCCAGTCTGGTGCAGAGCTGTGCTTGTGTACACACTGCATTTTATGTTAGTGCTGTACTCCCACAATGGGGGCAGTATAATGGTCGTCACTCAGGAGGTACGGCAATGTCGTGTGTTGTGTGTGTTTACGTCCAGTGAGGTCCGTGTTTGAGTCCAGTGCTGTGCTTGCCCACAGGTAACGGCAAGGCCAGGGATAGATAGATTTCATGTAGATTAGTTTAGTAGTATGTGTCTGAGAAGCCGGACCGAGAACTCATGACCCAGGACATGGTTAAACTGCCTCACCAACGACATAACAATAATATCTATAAGGGGATTTTTAAAATCTACCTTGACCTTGTGACCCTGTTTCACAGAGGGAAACCTGTCCGTGGTGTGTCAGAGGAGGGTCAGCGTGGGTCACGGCAGGGTCAGCATTTGGCAGGGGGCGTTCAAAACCCATACTCACACCTACCAGAGGTGTGAAGACTCAGGTGTCATGTCTCATAAGTCAAGCTATAGCATGGTGGAGGGCATGAGAGATGGGCTACCTGACTAGACATGACACGTCTGCTTAATACCCCCAGGGGCAAACAGGGCACGACAGGACAGCTCAGCTCAGAACTGCCCTACATGTGACCTCGCCATGAAGGTATCAGACTGACCTGGAGAGAGTGAAGGGTTAGCATTCCCATTGATTTCATTCATTCATTCACTCAACCTTTATTTTATTTTCAGAAGTTCATTGAGGCTAGTCCTCATTTTCAGTGAAGCAATGATTTCAGTGGTTGTTGCTACTATAGCCTATTCAGCATTGTGACTGTGAGTACACAAACAATAAGCATAGCTATTAGCTTTGTCATCTTTTTTAATCTTTTTTTTTTTAATGGTATCTTTGAGCTGCAGTTAGTGGGAGCTAACTGGAAGGAGACCGTAGTCACCAAATCCCTAAGATAGTTAAGCCTAAAACAAGCCTTTGGGGGGGGGGGGGGGGCTATTTGGCACTCCATTTAGCCCAATTTAGACAATGAAGCAAATCCACCGAACGTCCATACTCCCTGGACTTCACATAGTTTAGGAACAGAGGTGGGAAAATGCCTGATAAGCCAAAATCATACCATGTTCACTAATTGGACATATGAATCTTTGATATCGACTGAGAGAAACACGGCTTTTTGAACAATGGAGTTGCAGAAGTACTTCCTGGCTGAATCAGCATATTGAATTCTCACCAGAGACAGTGGATTGATGCAGCTGTGCCCTCGTCTACCACAGTTCAGACTAATAGCTGTTTGAAATGTATTGCGTACAGACATAAAAGGCGTGAACTTAATGCAATATCCTTGCATTCCTGTAAGCTGCTTTTCACTCAACCACCTGCTGGTGATGAGCTTAGCAGAAGAATCGCCTTAATGAAGTGCAAATTCATCAATTGAAAGACAACCCACTGTTATTTCAGTTTCTGTTTACCTTCGAGGTTTAGTTACTGTACAAACAGATGCGGTAAGTGCCATGTCTTTTGTCTCCCATACCCTCTCCTCTGCGGATGTTCTAATGAATTCACAGGTGACTTTTTGAATGTGAGAACCCTGCAAAAAAAATATGGATACCTAACGCCATGCTGCTGAACACTAATGAGGACAGCTGTGTCAGGTGGGGAAGGTGTGTGTGTGTGTGTCTGTGTGTATTTGTGTGTGTTTGTGGGTGGTGTGTATGTGTCTCTGTGTGTGTGTGTGTGTGTGTGTGTGTGTGTGTCTCTGTGTGTATTTGTGTGTGTTTGTGGGTGGTGTGTATGTGTATCTGTGTGTGTGTGTGTGTGTGTGTGTCTGTGTGTGTGTGTGTGTGTGCGTGTCTGTGTGTGTGTGTGTGTGTGTGTGTGTGTCTCTGTGTGTATTTGTGTGTGATTGTGGGTGGTGTGTATGTGTCTCTTTGTGTGTGTGTGTGTGTGTGTGTGTGTGTCTCTGTGTGTATTTGTGTGTGTTTGTGGGTGGTGTGTATGTGTCTCTTTGTGTGTGTGTGTGTGTGTGTGTCTGTCTGGCTGTGTTTGTGTGTGTGTGTGTGTGTGTGTGTGTGTGTGTGTGTAAATGGAGAATAAACAGGACTTTATGTCCAGCCCAGCGCTGTCTCATTACAGTGGTCCAAGGCCCTTCTCTCCCCAGCCCTGTGTCACCAATGCTGGCACACAAACAAATGGGCCGTGGATGACAAGGTGTTCCGCATCAGGTTGTCTAGTCATAGCTGCAGGGCTTGTTTCTAAGGTGAAATTTGTGATGTTTGTCCTTTTGGTATCAGATCCAATCTGTGATTTACACCATCTGTGTCATCCTTCTTTCAGCAGAGATCAGGTTAAATTAGGTATTGTTTACAGTAATATAACAACTCAGTGCTTGGCATTAGATGTGGATCTATTTGATACTGTGTCATTACAATATGTTATGCTGATATATCCTTATTTGGTTACACTTTACTTGACAGTGTCGACATAAGAGTGACATGACACTGTTATGAACGTGTCATACACAAGACATAAACGTTTATGACATAACGCTTCTGTTATTAAGTGACATTCGGTTTTTGTCATAACAAGTTAGGGTTAGGTTTAGGATTAGGGTTAGATTTAGAGTTAGGGGTTAGATTTAGAGTTTAGGGTTAGGGTTGGGGTTAGGATTAGGGTTAGGGTTAGGGTTAGGTTTCATGTGTCATGACAGTGTCATGTCACTCTTATGTCGATACTGTCAAGAAAAGTGTTATCTCTTATTTTTATCATCATATCATCATCATCACCATAATCTTCATTATGATCATTATAACATCATGTATTTTGTGTAAAATGTATTTTGATTTCTACTATACATAGCAGTCAGTACTTGCCATAACAATATACAAAAAATCTATAACGTCAATCTTCCACAGATTATTCCAACAACATACTGTACTTTCTCATACAAAACACTGACTGCATGTTCTTTATTCCTAGTGTGCCAGGTGCACTGTGTGAACACCCTGCTTAAGAGGCCAGTTTGTCTGAAGGGTAAGAGGCAGTGTCCGTGGATTTGCAGTGCTGTGCTGTGCTCTGTGAGAGGGTTGCAGTGGACAGCTGCTTTAAGTAATGCCTCAGGCCTGCAACTGTGGTGAGGAGACCCAACCACACAGGACAGCTGCCTCAGGACTGTTCCACTGCAGTCATCTGTATGTGTCAGGGGGGCTGTCATGCACCGCACTCTCTCACACACACACACACACACACACACACACACACACACACAGAAAGACACACACACACACACACACACACACACAGAAAGACACACACACACACACACACACACACACAGAAAGACACACACACACACATACACAGAAAGACACACACACACACACACACACACTTCTGCCTGAATCACTCTGTGGCTGCGGCCCCCTCCCTGGTTCCCTGTATTGATCTCAGAGCTCCATCGCTCGACGAGGGCCGGAAAAAGTCCAGAGACAGACAGCAGGCCGATCTGTCTTTCCCCACCACAGAGAGAGCCTCTCACTGCCCAGCCAGGCTAAAGACAGCAGACACCGCGTGAACAACACGGGCGGCATACTGCCTCTGGCTGGAAGCAGATTAATCTTAAAGGTGTAGGTTTTTGAACATTCTAAGTTCCGCAACAATTGAAGGTTCTAAAATTCTATGTTGAATTCAATGAACCCAGATATTCTTTAGAATGTTAATTTCCCAACATTCCTCCATACTCCTTTAAGGGTTAAATGTGTGCCATAAAGTTTAGTGCCGCAGTGGCTCACATACACTGACGTGGGAGTCATTTCTCGTTTCAGCAGTAGGCTACAGATTACCATAGAGAGGCCTGGTATTCACTTGGTGATCTGAGCTTGTGGGGGGAAATCAGGATCTAGATCTTGATTGATCTAGCAGTCACTAAGCTTCTAGGAAATTGCCACTGTCTGGCATGCTGTATGTACTGTAAGGACTTATACTGGATAATTTAACTTAGCCCAGCAACTATAACTAGCGGTTATGAAGAATATGCAGCAGACTTAATATCATTACTGTATAACCTAACCCAAATTCTCAGCTACCTGCCCACTTGACCGGGGGCATAGCCTGATCCTAACCTGAACATCACATCTACATTTCTGAATACAAAATCCATACATTCAGACTTTCAGCAGAGGTCAGTCAAAGGGCTTGTTGGTTTGTTTTGGATGGCCCCTTAAGAATGAAATACAACCCGGTCAAAGGTGCTAGGAGAGAGAGAGAGAGAAAGAGAGAGAGAGACACAGGAAGAGAGAGTAACATCCCTTTAATCTCAGCGGAGGTCTGTGTGGGCCGAGAGTAGTGACTGACCCTCTGCCCCCGGACAGGCAGCAGAAGGCAGGAACAGCTGTTTCAACCACATCATACAGAACACATCTGGCCTGACCTCTCCTCACACTGGATTAACCCCGAGTCAAGACCGCATCTATCAGCCCATGTCAGATTAGACACTAGAGTACTTACCCTGATCCACAAGATTGCACCCTACTCATTGTATAGACAGCACTATACCATCATGGCATTGTTGGAGAGACAGAGAGAGTTTATTGGTTAGTGGTTCTTGTGTTATGTCATGCATGAGATATCAGAAGTGATGCAATTGAAGAACTCAATAGAAAATAGATTATTTTATTACTGTCAATAAATTGCTGTTTTGATGTTAGACACCTTCAACCTTAACTGTAAATTGGACCGAAGTACACCCAAACAGACATTTATTGTCTGGAGAGGTTCTGTACAATTCATGAATTGCACTGGACTGGCACAACCTTAACTTTGCACTTCGACTTGTTTTTGGTGTGCACGTATACTTTCCTGGACTCTATGTAGATATCAGAGGCAAGTCATTAAATGAAATGTCATGCCTTCTCAGCAGAAGCAGAATATATGGAGGCAAAAAGGTTAAAGCTTATTATATTCTGGTCACACACACACACACACACACACACACACACACACACATACATACAGACCTGTCATGAGCTCTCTCTCTGCCTGGTAACACGTGCTGATTGAAGTCTGATGACCTCCACCTGTTCCTGCTCTGCTCTGCCTCACCCTCGTTACCTACCAGCTGCACTGCATTCACCACTCATCATGCCCTCTATATAAAGCCTTGCTTTTCCACACTTGTCAGATCGTCTGCAACCAGCACCAGTTACCTGCCTGTTTTTGAAAACGCCTCTGACTCTTTGCCTGTGATCCCGGACCCGCTCGACTACTTCTGTGTTCTCCAGCCCCGGTAATCTTGACCTGCCTTCCGTCCCTCTTCTACGAATACCGCCTAGTCCTTGACTGTACTGCTGCTTCGTTTCAATTGCTGTTGTGTGTGTGTTTCCCCCAGGACTTCCCGGATCATCCAGCTCCTGCCATCGCTGTTCGGCTACTGGGGGAACACACACACGCAGACTCTTGGAACTCCTGTACCCCCCCCGGAACCCCTGAAACCCCCTTAACCCCCAACCCTTAAATAAACTTTTGAACGTGACGCTTTTGTGGTCCTCGTCCTGTTTGGTGTCTGACAGTACGATCTGACCAAACATGGACCCAGCGCACGGTCGAACCAGCATGGAAACCGACGAACCAGAACCACCCACCGCCATGCACCGCCTGGAAGAGACAGAGAGAGAGGTAAACCGCAACACTGCTGACATTGCCTCCCTACTTCAAGCCGGCTTGAGCCAGCGTCAGCAGTTCCAGCAGCAACAGCAACAACTTGCAATGATCATTCAACTTCTCACCAACCTTTCTCCTCTGCCTGCTCCCACCGGCCCAGCCCCAGCCTGCCTGCTCACCGGCCCAGCACCCGAGTCTCCTGCCCAGTCCACTGCTACCGTGGCTGCCGGAGCCCCAGAACCCAGGATCGGCAATCCAGAGCGGTTCAGCGGCGACCCAACCCAGGTACGGGCGTTCCTGACGAGCTGCCGTGTCCAGTTTACCCTGCAACCCAGGACTTTTGCCACTGAAGGGGCGAGGGTCGGTTACGTGATCACTCACCTGACGGGCCGAGCTCGACTCTGGGGAACGGCGGAGTTCGAGCGCCAGACCCCAGCATGTGCAACCTTCAACCTATTCGCAGAGGAGATGCTCAAGGCATCTCGGATCCTGATGAGTATTCGCCAAGGCAGAAGGACTGTTGCGGATTACTCCATTGACTTTCGAACTGTGGCAAGTCGGAGCTCCTGGAACATGGAAGCATTGGTGGATGCTTTCCTCCACAGCCTGGCGGACTACATAAAGGACGAGCTGGTTTCCCATGATCAACCCCCCACTCTTGATGAAGCCATTGCTCTGGCTGTCCGCATCGACCGCAGGATCCAGGCCCGCCGTCATGAGAGAGGGTGCCAGAGTCCATCCACCAGCACACGGAGTGTCCCAACTGCCCTTCTGTCCGCACCTGCCACACCATCTAGCCAGCCGGACCAGTCTGAACCGATGGAGATCGGCCGCACCTCCCTAACCCCTGCAGAGCGCCAGCGACGCATCACCTCCAACTTGTGCCTGTACTGTGGTGGTGATGGTCATCGAGTCGCCACCTGTCCAGCAAAAGCCGGAGCTCACCAGATGTAGGAGGAATCCGGATGAGCTCAATGAACATTCAGCCCTCCATCAGCCGTAAACCCCTCATCCAAGTCTGTCTTCACCTGTCTGATTCCACCCACACCCTGGCAGCCCTGGTGGACTCTGGCGCAGAAGCAAACATTATTGACACAGGACTTGCTCGTCAGCTGGGCTTGGAAAGCCATCGCTTGTCCACTCCTGTTCCAGCCCGGGCCCTGGACGGTCACGTAATTGGCACAGTTACCAGCATCACAGCCCCCATCTCAATGATGGTGTCAGGAAACCACCGAGAGACCATCCGCTTCCACCTGCTCAGCTCTCCAGGCCAACCCCTAATCCTGGGCTACCCTTGGCTCCGTCTCCACAATCCTCACCTCGATTGGGCCTCCGGAACTGTGAAAGAGTGGGGAAATGCCTGCCACCTGACCTGTTTGCGTGCTGCCTCGCTGCCCCCCGGCTCAGTACCCCCCAGCACTGCCCCCGACATTTCTAATGTCCCTGAATGTTACCATGGCCTCCGAGAGGTGTTCAACAAGACCAAAGCCACATCTCTGCCCCCACACCGTCCGTACGACTGTGCCATTGATCTCCTCCCTGGGACTGCTCCACCCAAAGGTCACCTCTACTCACTATCCCCTCCTGAAAGAAAAACTATGGAGGATTACATCAGGGACTCCCTGGCAGCTGGACTCATCCGCCCGTCTTCCTCTCCTGCTGGTGCCGGGTTCTTCTTTGTGGGAAAGAAAGATGGTTCTCTTCGCCCCTGCATTGATTATCGAGGTCTGAATGATGTCACAGTGAAGAACCGGTACCCTCCGCCTTTACTCACCTCTGCTTTTGAATTGCTCCAGGGATCCACTATTTTCACCAAACTGGACCTTAGAAATGCTTACCACCTAGTGCGAGTAAGGGAGGGTGACGAGTGGAAGACTGCATTCAACACCCACACCGGCCATTATGAGTACCTGGTAATGCCATTTGGCCTCACCAACGCCCCAGCGGTATTCCAGGCGCTGGTGAATGATGTGCTGCGGGACATGCTGAATAAATTTGTCTTCGTGTACCTGGACGACATCTTAATTTTCTCCAGAACTCTGTCCGAACACACCCGTCATGTCCAGCTGGTTCTTCGACGGCTCCTGGAGAACTCTCTCTATGTCAAGGCGGAGAAATGCGAGTTCCATGCTCAGACTGTGTCATTCCTGGGATACATCGTCGCTGAAGGCAATATCCAGATGGACCCCGCAAAGGTCTCGGCAGTTACCTCCTGGCCAGTTCCGGGGAATAGGAAGAAGCTGCAGCAATTCCTCGGTTTTGCCAATTTCTACCGGAAATTCATCCGGAACTACAGCTCCGTCGCCGCTCCCCTCACAGCTCTGACCAGCATCAAACACCCCTTTTTCTGGACCCCAGAGGCCAACACAGCCTTTCATACCCTCAAGGCCCGGTTCACCACTGCCCCCATCCTCCAGATGCCGGATTCAGACCGGCAGTTCGTTGTCGAGGTGGATGCCTCAGACGTGGGAGTCGGGGCCATACTCTCTCAACGGGCAGAGGAGGACAACAAGTTGCACCCCTGTGCATTTTTCTCTCGCCGGCTTTCACCTGCAGAGCGCAATTATGATGTTGGAAACCGTGAGCTGTTGGCTGTCAAGCTTGCCCTGGAGGAGTGGCGTCACTGGCTGGAGGGGTCCACAGTTCCGTTCCTGGTCTGGACCGATCACAAAAACCTCGAATACATCCGCAATGCCAAACGTCTTAACCCCAGACAGTCCCGCTGGGCCTTGTTTTTCACCAGATTCAACTTCACCCTGTCATACCGCCCAGGTTCTCGGAACACCAAGCCGGACGCTCTCTCCCGTCAGTTTCATAAGGATGACGCCCCTTCCCAGGAACCTGCATCAATTCTGCCCGATCCCTGCGTCGTAGCTGCCCTGACCTGGGATATCGAGGAGGAAATTCAAGAGGCCCTCCGTGACCATCCCAGTCCCAGTGCATGCCCAGACGGTCGTCTCTTCGTCCCAGATAATTTGAGGTCCCGGGTCATACAGTGGGGACACAACTCCCGCCTTGCCTGCCACCCGGGCTCCGCCCGCACCTGCCATCTCCTTGCCCAGCGCTTCTGGTGGTCTTCTTTGAGAAGGGATGTCCGAGAATTCGTCCGTGCCTGCCCCACCTGCAATCAGAACAAGTCCTCCACTCGGCCCCCCGCTGGTTTACTCCAGCCCTTGCCTGTGCCCACACGACCCTGGTCCCACGTCTCCTTGGACTTTGTAACTGGCCTCCCACCATCAGGTGGGATGACTGTCATTCTCACTGTGGTTGACCGGTTCAGCAAGATGGCACACTTCATTCCCCTCCCTAAACTGCCATCTGCCAGAGAGACTGCCCAGGCTGTTCTTGATCATGTCTTCCGTCTACACGGGCTGCCCAGGGATGTTGTCTCTGACCGAGGCCCGCAATTTACCTCTACATTCTGGAAGGAGTTCTGCCGTCTTCTAGGGGCCACAGTGAGTCTCACCTCTGGGTTCCACCCCCAGTCCAATGGTCAATCCGAGCGGGCAAACCAGGAGCTGGAGAAGGCGCTGCGGTGCATGGTTTCTCGCAAACCCCAGGCTTGGGCACAACAACTGATGTGGATAGAGTATGCTCACAACTCCCTCACCTGCTCTGCCACTGGTATGTCACCTTTCCAGTGTGTGTATGGCTACCAGCCCCCCCTGTTCCCCAGCCAGGAAGGAGATGTGTCCTGCCCGTCTGCCCTCGCCTATGCCCGCCGTTGCCGTCGTACCTGGTCACAAGCTCGTGCCACGCTACTCAAGTCAGCTGTCAGCTATGCCACTGGGGCTAACCGCCGAAGATCGCCGGCACCCGCCTACCGTGTTGGCCAGAAGGTGTGGCTGTCAGCCAAGGATCTCCCACTGCGGGTGGAATCGCGTAAACTGGCACCTCGATTCCTCGGCCCGTTCCCTATCCAGAGGGTCATCAGCCCAACCGCAGTCCGGCTCCAGTTGCCAACCTCCATGAGGGTGCACCCTACTTTCCATGTTTCGAAAGTCAAGCCGACGCATGAAAGCCCGCTGGTCCCCGTGCCGCTTCCTCCTCCTCCTCCTCGCCTCGTTGACGGTGGGCTGGTGTACACCGTTCGACGCCTGCTTCGGTCCAGACGGCGAGGTAGGGGCCTCCAGTATCTCGTCGACTGGGAGGGCTATGGACCTGAGGAGAGAACCTGGGTGCCAGCCAGTCGGATTGTGGACCGGACACTCATCGCCGACTTCCACCGTCTGCATCCTGATCAACCTGCAATCCGTAGGGGCCGCCCCAGAGGGGTCCCTAACCGTCCTGCCCGCCCGGCTTCCTGTCATGTGCCTGACCCTGACCCTGTCTCGGTACCTGTCCCGTCTTCTGTCCACGACCCTCCAGCTCCCTCCGAGGATGAGGATGTTCACTCGGACCGCTCGGAGGAATTCTAGCCCTCCACCGGCTCCCCTCCGCCCTCCCGACGTGGTGTCACTCTTGGGGACTTCTGGGGCCGTCCCTTAGGGGGGGGGTTCTGTCATGAGCTCTCTCTCTGCCTGGTAACACGTGCTGATTGAAGTCTGATGACCTCCACCTGTTCCTGCTCTGCTCTGCCTCACCCTCGTTACCTACCAGCTGCACTGCATTCACCACTCATCATGCCCTCTATATAAAGCCTTGCTTTTCAGTCCACACTTGTCAGATCGTCTGCAACCAGCACCAGTTACCTGCCTGTTTTTGAAAACGCCTCTGACTCTTTGCCTGTGATCCCGGACCCGCTCGACTACTTCTGTGTTCTCCAGCCCCGGTAATCTTGACCTGCCTTCCGTCCCTCTTCTACGAATACCGCCTAGTCCTTGACTGTACTGCTGCTTCGTTTCAATTGCTGTTGTGTGTGTGTTTCCCCCAGGACTTCCCGGATCATCCAGCTCCTGCCATCGCTGTTCGGCTACTGGGGGAACACACACACGCAGACTCTTGGAACTCCTGTACCCCCCCCGGAACCCCTGAAACCCCCTTAACCCCCAACCCTTAAATAAACTTTTGAACGTGACGCTTTTGTGGTCCTCGTCCTGTTTGGTGTCTGACACAGACCGAACTTGATCCTTCTCAAATGCAAATACACTAGCAAATACAACATATATGTTGTGACATAAATTAATTCACTATGTTAAATTTAAAGCCATTTTTTTATTTTAAAGAGTTAACCTTTGTGTATGTTTGTGCTTTTTCTTATAGAATCCCATAATACTTACAGTAGGGTACAGAGGGCATTCTGTCCCGTTCTTGTTATCATTTATGTGACTTAGCACATCATGCTACATGTTACATGTTTCTAGCTCTTTCACCCTGTGATATACAGTAACCACCCATGTTACTTTGCATTCAGGGGGTCCGTTAAGGATGAACTGATTGATGTGTGTCTTTGAGATCTGGGAGGGCGCGTTGACATAACATGTCACAAATGGAGTCCAAGCACTGCCCGATATACAGGGAGCAGAGAGGGAGGGAGGGAGGCAGAGGTAGCTGGCACTGGCACAGTTCCAGAGAGAGGGGGAAAGGTGATTTGGTATGCGGCTGACAGATAGACTGGGCCATTGATTGAGCGTCAGGCTTGGAGTATCTCGTAAAAACATGAATTTTTGGTGACCTCCCCAGGGTCGTGCTCGGGGCGCCTGCCAACCTGAAGTCTGCATTGTGCTGAGCAGCACGCTGCGGAGAGAAGACAGAGAGAGATGGGGAGAGATCATGACAGAGAGGAGGAGAGAGAGAAAGAAAACTGACACAGAAAGAAGGAGAGGGAGGGAGAGAAGAGAGCCAGAGAGAGAGAGAGAGAGAGAATGACCCACAGAGACAGGGAAGGAGATGTGTAAAATGGAGCAAATGAACAAAAGGGAAGGAGATGTGTAAAATGGAGCAATGACCCTGCAAGACGGCGGGAGAGAGATGGAGTGAGAGAGGGGATGAGAGAGAGACAGATAGAGGGATGGAAAGAGAGTAATACTCCTCTAATACTGACAGGGCCAGCTACGTCCTCTCTGGCGCTGAGAGCTATGTGCAGCTAAGTGCCAGACAAGAACCCCTACACAGATAAGAGTGTGTGTGTGTGTGTGTCTGTCTGTGTGTGTGTGTGTGTTTGGGCTGGATGAAGGTGGTAATGTGCTACGGTGCGGAGAGCCGACGATGCTGGACGTCATGACAACGGAGGAGGAGGAGGCAGTAGCAGTCGGAGGGGTCTGCTGGTAGGGCGGGAGGGGTTAGAGCGTCCACTGCCAGCTCCCGCTGAAAGAGAAGGGCTTTGCTTTATCAGCCAAGCACAGCACCGAATATATTCACCTGGTTTTTAGAGGGCTGTTTATGCCTGTGTACGTGTGAGTGAGTGAGTGTGTGCGTGCCTGGGTGCGTGCGTGTATGTGTGTGTATGCATTTGAGTCAGGTTTTCAACACCATTTGGTGCCATGTTGGGATGGCATGACAGGGAATTAGTGTATTGTGTAAGTGAGGTCAGATACAGTAAAATGCCTGTTATTGAACATCCTATTGGACTAGTGTAAGGGTACAGCCAAACATGCATGTTGCTCAACTAAATCAAAGTCGAACTATCTGTTTGCAGTTCCATGTTCACACAAATTCCGTTGCAGTGG
>NC_055958.1:30730022-30780022 GCF_018492685.1 Alosa sapidissima | reverse complement strand
TCTGACAAGCTTGAACCAATATTCCAAACTTGTCAGAAGTGTCGTATCTCTTGCATTGGGAGTCAAGTTAGGAGATGGCGAGGTTCTCTCATCACATTAAAGTGTACGCTTAGCGCTTCAGAGATACCATCTATACTTTTACTTCTATACTTTTTTCTGCAGGGAAAATACACACCATGTGGCATCATTACAGGTAAGTGGAGTGCCGTAGAGTGTTAATGAACTCTGTTAGCCCAGCAGGTAGTCGTTCAGTGGAACGTTTATGTGGATCTACTTTTCTTTATTGCTTGAATAGCCTGCTTTGTGCCTAGGCACCTGCTACATGATAATGATATGCGTATGAATACATTTACACCGGGCTCCTCATGGAGATTCAACAGATCTCTGAACAGGCATAAATGCAGAGAAGAATTCAAGTACTTTCTCTGTATGTCAGATTTGTCTTTCCTAATCTCCCCGGGTCTGAGTTGAGAGCCGTGTTGATCCAGGAGTTGGCTGAGGCTTCCCCAGAGAGTCCAGCAGACAGATGACTGATTCAACCATCTGTGCTAGTGCTCCTACCATCGAAAAAATAAAATAGAAATTTCATGAAAAAGCCAACTTGGGGACAGTCAACCATGATTTTCCGCCTTGTAAGTGTCACACAAACAATTCAGCTACACATTGCAAGAACTGTTTGACTTCACAGAGCAAACATTTTCTTTGTTACATTATTGAACATTGCCATAACACCCTAGCAATTTGTCAAAACATATTAACAATACCCAGAGTAAATCTGAAAGTTGCTGACATAGTCAATTCTGCATTCGGCTTACTTCAATATGTAAGCTTTATTGTCTGTGAACTATGCCATAGCACCTGGTCCATTTGGGCAAACATTAAACGTTATATTTAGAGAATTAATTCAAAGTCTTTCTTTTCTGCACTCTTTGAAAAAAAGAAAGAAAAACAGAAAAGAGAGGAAACGATTGCAATTCATTACCATGGCTGCCCTTAATGTTGTACATGGTGTGGTTTTCCATTTATATTGATTTGGAGCTGGCACAGTCTGACCTCAATGACTTGTGGCGCTACGTGCCTGTAGGCTAGCTAGCTGCTAATAGAAGTGTCTGATCTGAACAAAGTAGTCTCACAAGACAGAGGAAAGCACAGAGGACTAGACAATTCCACAAACACAATACAGCCTCACTGCAATAAGCAGCAACCTTCTATACACACCCAAACACACAAAAGAGCAAGAGCATAAAGAGCAAGAGAGAGAGAGCGAAGAATGTTTTATTGGTAAAGCATGTGTGGGGGAGAAGATGTGTTTCTGCCTGAGGTAGCTCAGTTTATTCACACACACACACACACACACACACACACTCTCACACACACACACACACACAGTGTGTAGCCCTGAGGAATTAATTAGAAAAAAAACATTTTAGATAGATAGATAGATAGATAGATAGATAGATAGATAGATAGATACTTTATTGATCCCCATGGGGAAATTCAAGAATTTTCCCGATGTGTGTGGGTGCATGTCTTTATATACAACATGTGGTGATATTCCTTTACTGTGACTTTACATGCGTGTGAACATGCACCAGTGTGTGTGGGTTCCTCTGGAAGAGACATTCACACTATTTTTTACTCCCCACACATTTAATTCCACACGAAGGCTCATCCTCGATTCCTATTCGTTCACCAGCGGTAGCCATTTTGCATTCACCCCAGCACATGCAGCCTGCCCCTGTGGCTCTGCTCCTGACAGCAGAGAGGAGGCGATACTGGCCTCTCTCTCTCTCTCTCTCTCTCTCTCTCTCTCTCAAATTCAAATTCAAAAACGCTTACACACACACACACACACACAGACACACACGTAACTTTAGTTTGTTATAAGAAAAAAGGATAACACACTCTCTCTCTCTCTATCTCCCCCTCTCTCTCTCTGTCTCTCTCTCTCTCTTTCTCTCTCTCTCTCTCTCACACACACACCACCCACCCTTCCACCCTTCCACATGCTCCAGGGCGCCCACAGCCTTTCCACATGCTCCCAACACCCCTCTCGGAGCAGGCAGCTCCCACCATCAGGACCGACCAGAGGGAACCTCCAGACATTCACTGACAACATGAGGGGGCTAGAGGGAGAGGGGGGGGGGGGGGGCCGTTAAAAAATTATACACACAGTGCGTACAGGATTGCGCCTGGCGGCGCCACTGGTCGAGGTTTAAACACCAATATTTGACAGATGTACATCTGCACAGACACACACCTGCTGTTCACATATTCACACATGGACTAGTATGACGTGAGCATTCTATGGGCCTGTTGAGGAATGCTGGGTTGTGTTTTAGTATGTATGCATGTAAAATAACATTGTAGAATGTGATCATCAGTGATCGGAGGCAGCAAGACTCAGGTTGTGATTAGCTGTCTGGTTGGTGTAAACACATGGTTATTTAGTGTGTACAAGGTTAGATCATTCTTACACCAGAAACACATTCACACAGATACACACAATGCATGGTGATGTAAGCTCTAAAAGCAGCCAACACATCAATGCATTATCCAAGATTTTGGAATACTAAAGGCTTCACCTCAGTCCTCTCTAGCATAATAGCCCCCCCCAAAAAAAAGAAACTACCCCCAGTGGTTAACCTCTTCTCCATGATGCCTCCATGCAGCAAATACCAATCAAATGATGTTACAGACAGAGCGCTGTGGGGGCATTCTGCCCTGTCTCCCAGCAACTCTGTGGGGAGCGCACGTCCCATTTGCTCATCTCCTCCACTTCAGACACGGTGACTGCCTGGTCAACGTGGCTGACTCTGTTCCTGTGCGGAAGGTAGACAGTAGCCATTGTCTCTGATCACCAAGAGGTGGCGATGTGGAGCAGCAGGCTCCTGTATTAGTGGAAGAATCAGAACCGAATTAGCATTTTCATCTGAATCAACATTGCCCTAGCAATCAATCAATCAATCAATCAATCAATCAATCAATCAATGAATCAATCTCTCTTTCTCTATGTCTATCCATCTATCGACTGGTCTATATATCTATCTATCTGGGTAAGTCATGTCTTATAGCTGAATGACCGGTGTGTTTATCTGTCAGTCACCTTCACTGTAGCTTTCTGAAGGAAGTAATGTAAGCTTGACCATGACCTGGACTAAGTTCAGACTGGCTTTCCAGGCTACACTACATAGTGCCCCATGAAACTGTCAGTGTTACTAAAATAGGAAGAGCAGGTTTTTCCCAGTTCTGAGTTGTTCCCAGGCTCCCCTTCTGTTCACTTCACTGGCCATGCCAGCCTCGCCGAGCTCTGACAGGGATCGTCCGATAGCTCACCTGCATCCCTGCGGACTGGCTTGCCCTGCCGTGGCAGATGCCAAGCCGAGGGGACGTCCAGGTGCGCCCACAGGTGCGGTGCTGTTGCCATGGCGAACCCTTCCCCGAGCCAGCGCGTCTGTCGAGCTATATGGGAACTGTGAATGTGAGTGTGAGTGTGTGTCCAGTAATGACAGCGTAGCTCGCTGAGAGAGAGCTGGCTCTCCGCTGGGGCCAACAGAACAGAACACCAATGTCCCAGCCTTCCACTCCCTCGTGTTCCATCTCGTTCTCTCTCATTTGCATTATGTCTCTTCATATATATTTCTCCTTCTCTTTTTCTCTGATCCTACCTCTCCCTCTATTCTTAGTCTCCATCCTTCCTTTCCTCCGTTTCTCTCTCTGTCTTTCTTTCCCACTCTCTCTTCATCCCATTCTTCTCTTCCTCTCTCCATTCCTTTCTATGTCACCTCTCTGTAAATTTCTCTTTATATTTTTCCTTTCTCTCTCTTCTCTCCATCATCTCTACCTTTCTCTCTGTTCTCTCCATCATCTCTACCTTTCTCTCTGTTCTCTCCGTCATCTCTACCTTTCTCTCTCTTCTCTCCATCATCTCTACCTTTCTCTCTCTCTCCCCCACTCCTCCCTCCCTACCCCACTCCTCCCCTATTCTTACCCCACTCCTGCCCTATTCTTACCCCACTCCTGCCCTATTCTTACCCCACTCCTCCCTCCCTACCCCACTCCTCCCCTATTCTTACCCCACTCCTCCCTCCCTACCCCACTCCTGCCCTATTCTTACCCCACTCCTCCCTCGTTACCCCACTCCTGCCCTATTCTTACCCCACTCCTGCCCTATTCTTACCCCACTCCTGCCCTATTCTTACCCCACTCCTCCCTCCCTACCCCACTCCTGCCCTATTCTTACCCCACTCCTCCCCTATTCTTACCCCACTCCTGCCCTATTCTTACCCCACTCCTCCCTCCCTACCCCACTCCTGCCCTATTCTTACCCCACTCCTGCCCTATTCTTACCCCACTCCTCCCCTATTCTTACCCCACTCCTCCCTCCCTACCCCACTCCTGCCTATTCTTACCCCACTCCTGCCCTATTCTTACCCCACTCCTGCCCTATAATTACCCCACTCCTGCCCCACTCTCTCTTCCCTATGTGCTGCTGATGCTGCAGGGAACAGACACTGTATTTTTTGTACCCTTGCTCAAATGAATTACATACCATATTGTGAACAGTGTTGTCATTTTCCATGTAATCATGACCCACCTTTGAATATTATGGCCAGAAAAAAACTCAAGTTACATTAAAATGTCATCATCCTGCAGATAGATTCCTAATTTTCTCAGCACTCGGGCAGAAACACTAAACAGGAAACACAATTTGTCCCTGTTCACATTCTGCATTCAATTATTTATTAGAACACAGAACACAACGTAAATTTGCCTGATGAAGGTCTGAGACCGAAACGTTGTGTTCTGTGTTCTAGTAAATAATTCCATGCGGAATGGACAGTGTGCGGGATCTCTTTTAAACTACTGATCTACGACCTTTGGTCATTTCCGACGCACATATCCCCAAAAAGAGGTGTGCAAAAGCTTTGCCACTTTGTCCCTGTTCACATAAAAGGCACAGTGTTAAAAGCCAAAATAGGCAACAAAACTGAAAACCCCTAATCATTTACCTTTCCCATTTGTGCAATATTGGTTGTACATCAATTAGACAAATCTGTTGTATTCAATTATTTCTCCCTGCAGGCACAGATTATTGGCGATCTGAAATATAAAAACAATTGTTACCAAAATCTAAAATATCCATGGCCCATAATGTTCTAAACCCTGTCTAGCACCATGGCTGAATCTAGTAACCCCTCTAAAAGGTGTACACACTAGATAATGTATATTGCATGTGGTTGTAGTCTTGAATCTGTTCTCATCTCATTGTGTCTTTTTTTTCCTGCAGGCTCACATTGTAGAAAATGTCCAGAGCAGCTGGTTTGTAAATGAGTTATGACATCATCACTGAGTCACCGCTTCAGCGGCCGGCAGTGAGCCATGAGTGCTGCCCGTGGTCGGTGAGGTATACTGCACTCAGTCATCCACAAGCCCATTAGGATAACCCATAAAAAGACACAGTAGGATGCTGCTTTCTTTCTTGTTTTTTTAGTGTGTGTTTCAGTAGTGTCAATTGTTGTGTTCAGTATAAGAATGTCCCCAATGTCGTCAATGTTGAACTGAAATAAATAAAATAAAAATGCAAATAAAAAAAAGATGCAGTAAAACTCTGACCACACCACACACCAGCGAAACACTGGTTCTGGATTAGTTCTCATAAATTTTGAGACACTTTCCTGTGAGTAATCCAGAGATTAATAGAGAATTCGTTGTTTACAAAGATTCAGAGCGTCTACATTATGTCCTCCTTAAGGGGTAGATGAAAAATGAGGTGGTGTTAATGGTGAGTGTGCTCGTCATCCTCTAAACCCCGTTTGTCTATGCAGCGAGCGCAGCGGAAGAGAGGGAAGGGGCGTAGGTAAAAGGTTAGGTCCTTTGAAACAGTGAGTTCTGTTGCCATGGGTACTCTGAGGGGTGATTTCCTACTGTAAAGAGTGGGGGAAAGGGATTTCTGTTTCTGCCATGATTGCTGCACTTCTACCTTTAAAAACTGTGTCTTGTCTGTAGGCATGGAAACACAGATGTTATTTACATTAAGTAGCACCTCAGTGTTGCTCAATAATTTAACACAGTTTAGCAATTAACACTGTTTAGCAATTAACTCTCCTGTTACCACCACTCATCTCCGCCTACAACAGCTCCCTCACTTCCCCTCCACACACACACACACACACATACCACACACACCTGAGCTGAGGACACAGTCTGTATGTGTGTGTGTGTGTGTGTGTGTGTGTGTGTCTGGGTGCCGTCTGTGTCACTGTGGAACTTGGTTATCAGCAGCAGTGGTATGGAAAATAGCTGTCTGCGATAATGTATGGCCTTCACTGAGCAGCGAGCAGCGAGCAGCAAGTCCTGGCAGCGCGGCTGGAGATAGATGGGCACAGGCAGGTAATTAGAAAACAGAGAGGAGCAGAGAGGAGTGGAGAGGAGAGGAGAGGAGAGGAGTGGAGAGGAGAGGAGAGGAGTGGAGAGGAGAGGAGAGGAGAGGAGAGGAGCAGAGAGGAGAGGAGTGGAGAGGAGCAGAGAGGAGTGGAGAGAAGAGGAGAGGAGTGGAGAGGAGAGGAGCAGAGAGGAGAGGAGAGGAGCAGAGAGTAGAGGAGAGGAGAGGAGAGGAGAGGAGTGGAAAGGAGAAGAGCAGAAAGGAGAGGAGAGGAGAGGAGAGGAGTGGAGAGGAGAGCACCTATGAGAGACAACTGCAAAACAACAAAGCTAAAGGATCCTGGAAAGCACCACCTATGTAAAGGGCACACAGTGGTATCAAGATCTACATTTACATGCATTGTATTGCATTTGCAAACACATTTTAATGCATTTAATGTGCATTTTAATGCATTTATTGTGCATTTATCTTTGATTATCAGTCAGATCTCACACAGCCCTGCTCTGATTGGACCAGAAGAACCGGGAGCTGTGGATTTTTGCAAACCAAATAACAGGCTCTATGTGGAGGTAGAAGTGCTGGGTTTTTTTTCTAAAAACGGCTGATTTATGTTGTTCTGTCGGAGCATAGTGTTGGTTTCAGTGAATGTGATCAAAAAAATCTTGCCAACTGCAGCTTTACTGGAGCTCTCACTGCAATCATCCCACTCTTACTACTGTATTATTATGTGTAAATGGAAACCTGCATCGGTCCAGCCCTGCACCTGCCCAGAGTCAGACCTGCTACTTGCAGTACCTCAAATTGGGAGGCTAGCATGCTAGCAACGAAGCTAAACCCCATACGTGTTGGTGTGTGTCATAACACGTCCCTTCAGTCATCGGCGAGGTTTACTTACTGCACAGCTAGACTGATCCAGCTGGTTACATACAACATAGTTGCTGGGTCGTACCGGCTGGCTACTATTACATACATTACAATATAGAAGACATCTTTTATCCAAGTCCGTACAGAAATGCAAATAAACATTTTCATCTCTACATTTGCTCCTGGGCATCAATTCCAAGTTCTTGGTCTTACGTGGGCCAATTAATAAATAAATAATTTAAAATAATTTAAAAATCGTGTTGATTGTCGATATGAGTTGTTTGTTTATTGGATGGAAGAGATTTTGTGCTCATTTACTTCAACAAGAACACTCACACTGCCAACATGTTTGCCACTGCTCTGTCCTAATATGAGCTGCGTGGGTGCCAGCCGGCACACACACACACACACGCACACACACACACACACGCATGCACGCACGCATGCACGCACGCACACACACACACACATACACACACACTCTGGCTCAGTCACAGAGATGAGGAGGATGACTCACAGACTGAGAAACTTGTGTGACCGTGAGCTATTGCCTCCGCTTTGTAAAGGGGGACATTGTTGCTTAATGAAGGCTTTATTCATGAAATGCAGGAACTGATATACTGGAAGTTCCTACAGAAGTCCAGTTATGTGTGTGTGATTGGGCTTCCCTTCTGCAGCCTTTAGTTCTACTCTTTAATGTTTGAGTGCTTATATCAGATGACATCTGATAAAAAAATCAATGTGTGCACTGCAAACTCAATACAAACTAAACAATGTTCTGCCATAATTTGGAACATGACTACTTAGATTGTTCTCCTGAATGCCCTACCATTCACAATAAAAGCAATAATACCAACAATAACACCAACAACGGTTCACTTCAGAGGCATGGTTAAGAGACAGGACTGTTAGGAAGGCTGTCATCCTCAGTGGATGGATACTGCTTTGCATGGATTGACTTGATGGCAATAGGGCAGATAATTGCTTTTTTTTCTTTCTCATTTAAAGGCAATGAGGAATTTTGATGACAAAGACACACTTTTTTCATAGATCCTGGGACATGTGGAGAATTTAGGCAAATATTAGAAGCGGTACAGTGAGTTAGAATCACTCTCTTCACCTTGACAGAGGCGTGTGTGTGTGTGTGTGTGTGAGTGTGAGAGAGCTCCATTTTGCTCCAGTGAGCAGCATTAGAAGGAGGACAGAGTGAAGTGACTCATCAGTAAGGATTCTGAATGGAGTCAAGCACAGGCAGCTGGCTTAAGAGATTCACAGCTTCATCACCAAGTAAATTGCTTACTGAAAAGGGAATGTCTGTCTTGTACACTGCCACTATCTCCACCTGTCTGTTTCATCTCCCACCCATTTTTCCTATCTCTCGCACAAACATACAGTACACACACACACACACATACACATACCTACACACACACACACACACACACACACACACACACACACACATACATACATACATACATACGCACCCCACACATGAATACTAATGCACACACAAAATACATACGCACACACACACACACACACACACACACACACACAGACAAACACACTCACATACATACGCACACACACACAGACAATCATACAAACACAAACATACAAACACGCATGTACACAAACAATCAAACATACACACACACGCACACACACACACACACACTCCCCTCATCTTTCTACTCTCTCTTCCACACTCCCCTCTTTCTTTTTATGCTCTCTCACCATCTCACACAAACTCTCTCCTTCCTACCTCCCTCTTTTTCGATAACTCTCTTTCTCTCTATCTATCTCTCTCTCTCTCCAGCTCATCTCATTCACATGAGAGTCTTATTACCACCAGCAGTGAGAGAGGGGGATCAACTGAAGGCATCTGAGCTATATGGCTCTAATCTTCAGATGAAATTTCCCTCTTGCTGATTATGGCCTCCGTGCCATCTGGCTCAGAGAATGCACACAGTCAAGTCAAGTCGGGGCTTAGGAAAGATCCGATGGCCGACTGGTCGACTGTTAGAGTTAAATGAGCACAGCAGCTTCTGTTTGCATTTCTTAACACCCTTGATATGACCACCCCCCCCACCCACTACTCCACTCTGCCCACCAAAACCCAATACCCCACACACACACACACACACACACACACACACACACACACACACACACACACCACACACACACCCGTTAGGGATGCTGGGATGGATTGATTTGGTTAGTGGCGATGATACAGCATTGTGTCATCTGTCAGTTTGACTGTGATAGGAAAATAACTAGCTGTGATAAATCATTATTATAGCACAGGAGGCTTGCCAAATTGGGGGCCCCCCTGGAGAAGAACGTACGGTCCAACCTTTATTAAGCTATAGAGTTGGTAGACAATGTAGTAATCTGATGAAGCACCATGGTGATTTCAGAATGGTAATGGTTTCAGAAAAAACTGAAGATGCTTAAATTTGCATAGAGTGCATTCCCACTCATTCTTTTGAGACTGTTGACGAAACCCATGACGAAATACTGAACAGATCAAAGCTGACATATTTGGTCTTCACAGTTCATTGATTCTGCACACATCGCTAATGAAGTCTTAATGACTAAAGGGCTTTGATATGAACGCACACCAAAGAGACTTGGCTCATTTTGAGTGCCAATAATTGCTCTAACCCTGTTTCTGGAATTTTGTGTTGGAAGTCTTTTCATGAATTATTTTTACCCAGGCATGAAGGTGTTTCAGCATAGTATTCGTCTGTATTGTTGATGAAGATTTAGCATTCAAGGTTGGTCTGTTGAGATGGAGGCGCAGAGCTGCAGAAGAGTAGTCTAGACACTAGAGGGCAGTAGATGTCTCAGTGCTGCTGACACTGTCATACTGTAAGATGTTGGTTGGACATGGTCAACAGTCTCATCATGGTTGAGTGTGGAGATGAATAGGCCTAATTAGACTTGGCTGGACTTGGCTGTGCTTCATTCCTCTGTAGGAGACAGATTATACCCTAGTCATCTCTGTTATTGTGCTTAATAGTGAACCCAGGTTATTAGTATAGCAGCTGCAGTTAATGCAAGGTTGGTGAAATGCTACATCTTTTTTCTTACACTTCTTTAACTCATTGGTGATTTTTCATCTAATAAAAAGTGTGTAGGATTCACCAAAATATTAAGCTGAAGAATATGAGATTATCCTCATGCAGTATTGGACCTGCCTTTCTTTTAAATCCCATATTGGGATTTAAATGAGGCCTTCAACTGCTGAATTTTCACCAACATATCCGATCTCCTTTTGGAAAATGGGGAAATTTTGTGGATAATGGGCAAACTACACAAACACAATAAACCCTGTGATGCTCAATAAATCATAGAGTAAGGCCTGTGCTGCTGAACTGGAGTAAGGCCTGTGCTGCTGAACTGGGGGAGTAAGGCCTGTGCTGCTGAACTGGGGGAGTAAGGCCTGTGCTGCTGAACTGGGGAAGCCACTGAAGCACATCTTCAACTTGAGTCTACGTCTCGGACAAGTTCCAACACTGTGGAAGACATCGTGTCTCATCCCCGTCCCTAAGAAGCCACACCCTAGTGAGCTTAATGACTACAGGCCTGTCGCTCTAACATCACATGTGATGAAGACAATGGAGCGACTGGTACGTCATGCACTAGACCCGTTACAGTTTGCATACCAGGAGGGTGTGGACAATGTCATCACTTATCTTCTACACAGGACACATTCTCACCTAGACAAGGGGAAAAGTGCTGTGAGAATCATGTTCTTTGATTTCTCAAGTGCTTTTAACACCATCCAACCCCTCAGACTGGGAGACAAGCTCTTGCAGATGGGTGTGGACGCTCACCTGGTAACCTGGATTACAGATTACCTGACCGAGCGACCACAGTTCGTCAGACTGAAGAACTGTCTCTCTGACACTGTTATCAGCAGCACCGGAGCGCCACAGGGAACTGTGCTCTCTCCAGTCCTGTTCACCCTGTACACATCTGACTTCTGCTACAACACCGAGTCATGCCACATGCAGAAGTTCTCTGATGATACTGCAATTATTGGGTGTATCAGGGAAGAGCAGGAGGAGGAGTACAGGAGCCTGGTGGAGGACTTTGTGCAATGGTGCAAACTCAATCACCTTCAACTCAACACTTCAATGACCAAGGAGATGGTGGTGGATTTCCGCAGGTCTAAGTCCGCTCTGCTACCAGTCTCCATTGATGGGGCCAATGTGGAGGTGGTAAGCACCTACAAGTATCTGGGTCTCCACCAGGACAATAAACTGGACTGGTCAGCCAACACTGACGCACTCTACAAGAAAGGGCAGAGCAGGCTGTACTTCCTGAGGAGGCTGCGGTCCTTTAATGTGTGCAGCAAGCTCCTCAGGATGTTCTACCAGTCTGTTGTTGCCAATGTCCTCTTCTATGCAGTGGTATGCTGGGGAGGAAACACAAAGAAGAAGGATGCTGGGCGACTTGACAGGCTGGTAAGGAAAGCTGGCTCTGTAGTGGGAGCTGAACTGGAGTGCATCACTTCACTATCTGACAAAAGGACCCTGAACAAACTGATAAACATCTTGGACAATGAGTGTCATCCACTCCACAACATTATTGTAAAGCAGAAGAGCCTGATCAGCTGGAGACCTCGCTCACTGCCTCGCACAACAGACAGACTGAGGAAGTAATTTGTCCCCAGGGCCATTGAACTGTTCCTTGCTTCACTTAAAGGAAGAGGAGAGATAGACTTCTCCTCATAGTCTGTCTGCCTCCCCACCCTCTGCATGTTTGGGTACTGTCTGTCCACTAGCCACTTTTTACCACTGTCTTACTGCCTCACTGTTTGCGTGCTATATTAGCATATATGCATAACCCCTCCCTCCATGCCACAGCCGGATTGTGGCCACACTTATACCTTTTCTTAATATAGTTATATATATTTATATACATAGTTTTTTCTATAGTTTTTTTTTTATATTACCTTGCCTACTCTCTGATATGTCCATATTTATTTTATGCTGGTCTCTTCTTGCACTGTTGCACTGTTGCACTGTTGGACTCATTTGCACCATCACCATGACACTCACTCACACAGAGCACCTTACCTTACTATGCACAGAGAATCACAGGCTCAGTCCCTGCCTCAGTCATTGCAAGCGCCTCTTGATTAATCACCCACTATGTGGATACTGTTTTTAGAATTGATTTAGATTAAGTGTTATTTATTATAATTTGTATTTTAGTATATTCTTTATCTTCTACTCTCCTTATTGCTTAGTTGTGTTTTTTATATTATATACTTTTTTCTGCTGTTAGTGAATGTGTTTGTGATATCTGTATGCTACTGAGACCTTGAATTTCCCCTTGGGGATCAATAAAGTATCTATCTATCTATCTATCTATGTGGTTTTCCCTATATGTCTGGGCTATCTGTAATCATTTATTAATTAATATCCACATACCAAGGACCCAGCTAATCTCCATGGAAACCTTGTATCTCACAACCTCACCTCATATAACCTCACTGCTATATCAATTATCTGCTTTATTTCTTTCAGAGTCGTGATAGACAGCTAAGATTAAAACGCAACCTACATGGGCATTTTATAACAACTCGGGGAAGCTGGATAAATTCCCTCATGTTTCATGAAGGTTAAGCAGCTTCTATTTCAACAAAGTAGAAATAAATAAGTAGAAACTAGTTACTGACAAACGCTGTAGGCCTATACTTTTTTTCGCTCATGAGCTGAGTTTGAGTCATGTCTAATTTGCTGTGAGCCTGGGTTTGGAGTTGAAACCCTCCCGTGTCTGTGTGCCTTCGCCGAAGTCGTAATGACGAGCGTAGCAGACCTCTCCCATGGGCAGCCACGACAGTTACATTACCATCGGCTCAGAGGAAGAAATCTCCATCACAATTAGGCAGCCTTCTCCTCAAGCTGGATTTCAATCTCTCATATCCTCATGGAATGATGACCACAACATGTAATTAGTTTGTGTGTTGGTATGTGTGTGTGCATGTGTGTGTGTGTGTGTGTGTGCGTGTGTGTGTGTGTGTGTATGTGTGTGTGTATTAGTGTAAGTGTGTGTGTGTGTGTGTGTGTGTGTGTGTGTGTGTGTGTGTGTGTGTGTGTGTGTGTGTGTGTGTGTGTGCGCGCACTGGTGTGTGTGGGGGGATTCACATTGTTTATTTAGGTGTTGCCACATGCCATTTTGTGAATAGGCCACAAATGACCATTTAGGATGTAACTGCAGTTTCTCAGCAGTCTGGCTTTGAGCCTGACTATCGGCTGGAAAATTCCTGGGGGCAGATGAAATTGAGCATTCCAAAGTGTGTTTAATTTTTTTCTAGACCGCACGTACACATGCATGTAGGCTACATACACAAATACAGTGCACACACACACACGTACGCACACGCACACGCACACAACCTTGTACACTTGTTTGTGGATATTTCCTCTGTAATTGGGTTACGATATCTCACTGGTGGTCTTCTTGAGTGATCACTTGAAGCTGTATGGCACACACACACAGACACACACACACACACACACACACACACACACACACACACACACAGAGACACACACACCTAGGGCAGTGAGCGCTGTGACACAGCCAGCAATAATAAAACAGCCATGGCCTTGTCACTCGCAGGGAATGTAACACACTACATTAAAAAAGAGGCTCTCTCAGCCACAGGCCACAAATCTGTAAAAGTGTGAGCCGTCCTCTTTCTCTCTCTCTCTCTCTCTCTCTCTCTCTCTCACTCTCTCTCACACACACACACACACACACACACACACATACACTCACACACACACACACACACACACACTTCATGACCATGTGGCATCGCAGTACTCGCAGTGTCGGTGAGATGCCTGTCTAAACACTGACGGAGCCGGCTCAGGATGGAAAGGGGGAGTTAAAAGGGAAGAGGAGCAGGATGGATTTTTTTCCCTTTTGTATTTAGTTTTTGTGTTTTATATGTTCTTATCTCTTTTACTCTATCTTTTATGTCTTTTACGGGTGTACAGTAGAAAGGGTTCTGCATGGATGTACCAAGAGAGACATTTCCTACATGGGGACAATTGTGGGACAATAAAGTGAATATTGAATCCTGAACAAGATGATGGAAGATGAGGTGAAGAGGAGTTAGTGGCGGCAGGGATGCACTGGTGGTGGTGGTAAGAGGGGGAGTTAACTGCCAGTGCCAACAATGCCCTGTGGTGGTTACTCTGATATCAACCACACCACCAGGCGAGTTCAGACAGACATACTCCCTACCCCCCTCCACTCTGCTCCAGCTCCTAAGGCCCTCTCCTTGACTTTAGCCTGGCACAGCAAACCCTAGGGGTCTAATGGTTCTCATTTGCTGGGTGAATTCCATTACTGTTACTCCATTCCATTACTATTCCATTTTTTACAGGTTGATGTAGAATTGGGTGTATTACAGATGTGTTAGAGGTGTGTCTGTGAAGTGAGTTTCCAGAGTTAGGGCCCTATTTACGCGATGCAAAACCCGGCGCAAATCCTATTATTATCCCGACGCAAAGCGTATTCCTATTGTACACTCGAGTTTTTCGCCTTGCCCTTCTCTTTTATTACACGATGCGCTCAGGGGTGTGGCAATTAACAACCTAATGTGAGGTCTGGCGCATTATATAAAAATCATTATCTTACACTAACTGAAAAGCATTACGCCACTGACCAAGAAAATCTGGTCTATAGCGAAAGGCGCATGAAGCACAGATGTCACGAGATGTAAGCAGCAACTCCTCTGCAGAATAAATGTCCTTAGGTTTTTTATTCAGTCATTTGAACATTACTGGGGTAAGTGTTGCTTTTTCCAGGCTATGTTTTTGATGGTAACCCATTGTCAGTCAATAGTGAAAGTACATGTAAATAACTGTGTATAACTGTTTTGTCATTGACACTGAGACCACGGTGAAGTTAGATGAACTCATAGGCAAAGTGACACTATCACCATCAATAAAGTATCTATCTATCTATCTATCTATCTATCTATCTATCTTCAAATAATAGACGAGTACAGATGCGTGTAAGCTATACTCTGCTAGGTTTTAGTAAAGCATGGTTTAGTGGAATGCCTGTTCCATACGGTCTCGCGTGCAAGCAGATTCCTTCAAATGCGCCGCTGACTATCAAAATACCGATGCGCTGTTTGAAGTTGCGCTGCTTGCTGTTAAAGAGGCCCTAAGCAACAATTTTAGCAAAAATGACCTTAATTATGCAGGTTGAGAGTCGTTCTGATGGTTCTACAACACTGTTTGGGTCGTTTGGTGGGTGCTTCGTCTCCCCCTAGTGCTTCTCCGCGGAAAAAAAACGAATATATAACTTTCTGGTCGCGGTCCGAACACATCCGGATGTAACTCGGCGGAAATACTCGAAAATGTAGTCAGATTGTAGCTTCTAAGAAGACTGCAAAATGGACTCAGACTTGGCTTTGTTGCTGTTGAAATTGTAAGTAGCCTTCCCTTGGGTGAACTTCGTTTTTGTAATGTGATTTGATAGTCTCTTGAACAATGTGTTTGCTCGACTGTTTTATTGTGAGCCCTACTGTATGTGTTTAGCTTGGTTTATTGATGGCTAGCTCGTTAGCTAGTGGGGGTTTACCGTAGCAGTCACTTGCTACCGAAGCTGCAGGGGGAGCTATGTCGTGAAAAATGCCAGCCCAAATCAGGCGAAAACACAGAAACAGCGAAGGAATAACCAGACCTGCATAGGGCTTCTTTAAAGGGAATGACAGATGTCCTTCTCATTGGTTTAAAGGATGTTACGCCCAGAACACACCCATGTCTGATTAAGAAACATAAAAGCCGCCTTGTTGCGCCAGGCGTCCGACGTTTGATAATGTTTGACAACAAAACCACCCTCAATGTGGACTGGACAAACCCTTAAGCTATTCGCCAGTGACCTCCGAGATAGAGCCCTTAGTGTCGATCTATAGCTACACAGGCAGCAAGCTCACTTATGCCCCTGTATGCAAACACATGAGAAAAATTCAGCCCTCACAACAAGCATATTCTTGTCCACTGTTTATGCACTTGAAGGAGCTGACACATGGCAATCACACACCCTGAGAACTACAGGCCCACATGGAGAACTTCCTCGAGTTCTATCTGACACTTGAATGAGCCGTTTTCGATCAATTCTCTGGGGTGTCTCGCACTTCATCCTCTGCTTCATCCCATCCGCTGTGGGCTCAAGAATGACCACTCCCCAGACAACCGCTCTCCTGGTCAGGTTGGAAACTCAGCTATTGTCAAAAACTGATGCTTATAGTCTGTCTTCTCTTCTCTTCTTGTTGGTTCTCTTCTCCCTGCAGCCTTTGACACAGTGAAATATTTTTTCTGCTTCTATTCTCCGAGCTAGGTATCTCAAGATCAGCTTTGTCTTGCTGTTTAGTCATAGCTCTCAGAGCCGTGAAGGGGAGATGTGTAAGCCACACAGTGTTTCCAGGTATGAGGGTATACGTCAAAGATCAATATCTCATCGCCTAGAGGGCTGAGGCAGCCATTCCATCTAAAGTTTACTGGAAATTGAGCCACTAAGTCTTCACTGTTTACATCACATCTGTTACACAGTCATGTTGGTTTTGTCTAAGCCCTGTCCGTCTCTGTAAACAACACAAAAATGTTTCATTTCACATTGTGATGATTAATCATATGAGACTGTTGCCAACAGGAGAGAGAGGTAAAGTTTATGTTACTGACAAAACCCAAACCCAAACCCATGCAGAGCTGTCTGTGTTTATTGGCAGGCATGCTAAGAGGTTTGAACCAGGGGGTCGGGTTAGTTTCAGCCAGTTAGCATTCCAGCTGACTATCTTTTAAAATGGTGTCAGGCATGTGCTCAGTTCTGGCCCCATTTTCACAAACAAGGCAAGTATACTTATAGGTGCCACATAGTACTTTCTCTCTTTCTCCAGTTCTACGTATTTATTATACGGTTCTTCACAATGCTAGTAGAACGCTCCATTGATTTGAATGGGATTCCCAATATTCTACTGTCAAATATGCTCCATGTAATGACCTCTAAAACATATAATGACCGCTGTCATTGGCAACGGGTTTTGTGCTTCTGATTTACGTCTTTTATATCACTCCACAAATAGTCCAGTCACTTCTTGCAATGGAACTTCATTCAAAAGTGAAAAAAAGTGAAAGTGAAAGCAGAATCTGGCGCGCTGAGGTCCAGTTCGCCCTATTGGACATTTTTTCCCGATAATGACCGGCGTTCTACATAATCCCTTATACTGTATAATACCTCCGTGATTTGAACACATACTTTTTCTCTTTAGAAGTGTCTTGGTGATAAAAAAACAAGTTACTTTTAACTTGATCATCATCGTGACAGTTGAGACAGTCGTGGCCTACTGGTTAAGGCTTCGGGCTTGGAACCGAAGGGTTGCCAGTTCGATACCTGACCAGTAGGAACGGCTGAAGTGCCCTTGAGCAAGGCACCTAACCCCTCACTGCTCCCCGAGTGCCGCTGTAGCAAGGCAGCTCACTGCTCCGGGTTAGTGTGTGCTTCACCTCACTGTGTGTTCACTGTGTGCTCTGTGTGTTCACTAATTCACGGATGGGATAAATGCAGAGACCATATTCCTTGTATACGCAAGTATACTTGGCCAAGAAACCAGATTTACATTTATGATTTTTACATCTTCAGTCTTCGAGAATGCCTGTATACCATGAACTCCATGGTCATGTATCCATCTGACCTGCTTCAACCTCTACCTCATGTATTTATCTGTTAGCCCTTCTGTTATCTTGTTAGCACTTCTTGTTTTGGCTCCTGTGTTTGCAACACGCGCTCCAGTGTGTAATCCTTTTAGTTCCCTACAGCTATTTGGCACACCTGCTGGGAAAAAGACTAAAGCTGTCTGTCAAAGTCATAAATGTAAATTCTCAATCTCAATTGCATTTTCAATATTTGCATGGCTGAAAATGCTCCATATCATAAAGGGACCTAATCCCATTCACAGCATCATATTCAAACTTGAGACTTATGTTCTGGCTCTAGTCTGTATCATTAGGAAGGAAGGGCCGGCATAAGGCCATGAATTTGTCTCATAAGAGACAAACAGTACCAGGGGATATTGCCTTCATTAACATGTGCTGTCATCAGAAACCTTGACCCCCCTCTCTCTCTATTTTGCTAGAATACCGCTGATTGACAAGGTTCATTGATCTATTTAAAAAAAAAAACTGTGAGAGAGGGGGAGAGAAAGGAAATGAGTTAGAATGAGAAAGAACGAGAGAGAGAGTGACTTGGGCAGAGAAAAGACAAGGGAAGAGAGTGATAAAGGCGTTTCCTATAGATGAGATTACCGTGTTCATGGAATTATAGGGGTAAAATGGTGAATTTTGTCCTATTTTCTTGTAATTCTTTTTTACAGTATGAACAGACGAGCCTGCAGGCATAGAAGCGCACTCTCCTTTTAAGCATCTGCTGTTTAATGTAGCTCAATCTGCTCAGCTTATTGCCATGCTCCAGTGGCATAGGAAAAGAGAGAGAGAGAGAGAGAGAGAGAGAGAGATGACACAGAGAAAGAGTGAGAGGAGACCGATAAGAGGGAGAGATCGGGAGCTCTGATAGGGGGGCTGGAGTTAAAGTCGAGACACAAATTTGCCATTCACGGCACAGTTCCCCACCTCTCTCTCATTTCTCAGCTCTCCTGCAGCCGATAAGCACCTCTCCAAGAGAGAGAGGGAGAACGAGCCCAGCCCCGGAGACAGCAGCGAGACTTGATTTAGTGTGAATCTTTAATCACTCCGTCCACTCCCTCAAACCAAATTATTCATTCGTCGGTCGCGTATAGTCCAATCGACCGAGTCAATGCTAACCAGTATTGATCTCGTTCCTTTAATAACATCACAAGGCATCACATGTAGAGATGCATCTGCAGTAACACAGTGTTTGCCACCAAATGTCAAGCTGTAATTAGATTCTGATCTTTCAGTGAATTCCACACACACACACACACACACACACACACACACACAACACCTTCCCTCCTACTCACACAACAACTTAATTAGTCCTGACTGGTCAGATGAAAATGGACTCGAACGTCAAGGTTCGGTCCATTGACAGACCGTTAAAGTGGCTTAGAAACAAGTCCTGAGTCATCTTTCCTATCTAAATGGCTAATTCTGATGGCACAGCCCCATTGCACATGGGCACAAAGGCTTGAGTCATTAAGGCCATTTCCTAATACCACCCGCTCTGTCTCAATGCTTTTCTGTTTCTTTATGATGTCCTACAGTATCAACATAGTCACAAGAATCACGCTCTGAAAGTAAACTAGAAGGCCACTCAGAAAGATAAGCCTTCTATCAATGCTAATATGCCCCACCACATGTTACAGAAAGAGAGAAAAGAATTCCTGGATCTGGGCCTTTTGGTCGGTATCCTCTCAGAATAGATCATTCCTTGGCTCATGCCTCACCTCTCCAGTCACTTTTTGCATATTGTATTTACTGGAGTATAATAGACATTTTACCCCAGTGAACACTGAATACAATGTGCACTGACATTTCAGACTGTCTGTTCTCAGCAGCAGGCCATGTCAGGAGTGTTTAGTCAGATTTAAGGAGTAAACTACAGAATGATTGCATAATTCCCAACAAAACATGTCACCTAAAAGTGTTTCTTCAAGAAATTGGGGGGGGGGGGTGGGGGGGTAGACAGACAGAAAAACATGAACTCATTGACGGAGGTATAAAAATGTGATGATCATGATAAAATGCTGCCTGCCACTTGATGGTGAGTTAGACTAGTTAGACAGCAGCCACCACATGATCTTCCAAGTGCAGTTGCAGCATCCTGACTCATTGGGCCAGTGGGTGAGGCTCAGTTAAAAAGAACAGGTGCTCCAGTAAAGATATGACTCAGTTCGAGAAAGTATAATCTGCTTCTTTTAGTGCCGTGATGGATAGCATGAAAAATTGGACTAGCACCGGAAATAAATGAAGAATCCCCCCTTTTGAATGGGAACAAAAAAGATGCTTCCAATAGGAGTATTTATCTTGCCTGGAGGAAAATGAAAAACTATTACGCTCGTTTCAAAGGCAGGTTTGAAAAATTCAGCAGCGAAAACAATGACGAACACAATTATGCAGAAGTTCTGCGTCGCCCAAATCCCCTCATTTGAAACAAACCCTCTTGGGAATGAATAATAGCTGCAGTCGCGTCTTCCTCGTCTCTGGAACCACGCTTTTACGTGAAAATAAATCGAATAATCTCCGCAAAACCAAACATCCAAATAACCCTCGCCTTTGATGTTGGTTTAGGAAGACGGACGGCCACGGGGGCCATTAGGTAAATAGGAGTTTCATCTTCCACCCAGCGCTTAGCGCCGAAAGAAATGGAGCGCCTCCAAAATGGGCTACCTGTATTCATACTCTCTCTGGCAATCAGGCCTGTAACATGAAAAGTGAAAACTGGCTGACGAAGCCTCGCTGGCTCAAAGGAACACATCAGCCATGGCTGTCGCTTTCACCCACTGATGTGCTGCTTTCTCTCATTCTAGGGCAAAGATTTATCAGTGGTGCATTAAAAAGATTTTCACACTCAAGGCCATAACACAACGTACTGTAATCTGGAGTATTGCAAATTGGCACCATTGTATAAGATTGATTTCACTAAAACTGAGGATTTGATTAAGAGGAGCCATGCTATAGCATCCTACACTGTCCTGTCACATAGGAAAGCTCCAACTAACAAACAGAAAAAAATGGAGGCTTTGATTTGAATTGTGCTGCATGCATTTACACATAGAGCCTAAAAGCCTTTACCACTGAGAACACCTAAAAGAAAACAGCATCAAGCTTATTATGGGTTGGCTGCTATGCGTCTCACTCCAGATTATCTGGTCGAGCCGTGAGCCATGAGCCGTGAGCGTGCTGTGGTGACGGGCGGCTGATGCGCGTTGGGGCCGCCAGGGTCTCTGACGCCGCCGGCAGAAGACACTGCAGAGCTGAGCAGAGCTCCTCTATCAGTTCCCACCCAGCCGTGAACCCCAGATCAAAAGCAGCGAGCTATTCGGCTGTGACTCAGATGCCTGGCTACTTGTACTGACCCAACAGGCTGGCCCAGGGACGTTTGACTTGAGAACCTCACACTCTCCATCATTCAAGCAACTGATAGGGTGGTTAATCATTTTCAAAGTGAATGTCTACACATGTAAACTGATACAATTCAATACTCACTTGTATTGCATGTATGTTAGGTAATGTGCAATTGTCATGTTGTAAGTAAATAGATGAACCCTGAGTGGCTGAGTGATTACTGAACACACACACACACACACACACACACACACACACCATCTCACATCTGCACACAAACACATAGACAATTATGCAGAAAGATGCACAGTGCACTAAACAAGAGCCATGTTTGATTAGTCAGCATTGCGTTTTCTCTGCTGCTGATGAAGGCTTCAGGAGACTGTCTCAACAGCCGAGAGTCGAGGACACTACGCATGGCTCTGCTCCAGAATAAGGCGCAGCACAGGGTGTGTTCAGGCGAGATACGATTTTTTTTTCTCTCTCTCTCTCTCTCCTTCTGACGTTCCAAATCGGTCTAATACATTTTCCCTTTGGACTTAAGGCTTGTGGGTCTGCCCTCAGATGGATGAGACAGCACACATGAAATCTTCCCGATCAGAATTCATTTTCTGGTTCAAATCTGACTGAGAGGCGTGGATGATAACCCCATTGAATCACAAAACAGAACGCAGACATTTTGACGATGTTATAGTGTCACAGGAAAACCTTCCCCATTCGATTTTTCGAGTAAATAAGCTCCATCCTGTCCGGTCGACCACCATAGGACCTAACTTCTGAAAAATTGTGTCGCTGCCAATGGCAAGAGACCAATTATTTTCTGGTACCGTGTCACTTGTGGCTTGCATCAACTTTTACTCTCCACTGACACTAGTGTTAGCCTTACTGGGATGTAAGCATGTGAGCAACAGGTCTTGTTCTTTGGCATTCCAGGTGATGAAAAAGGGTAAAGGGAAAAACACATCAGTCAAGGCCTATTTGTGCTTAAACCGTGTGACCTAGCTGGTAGAAAACGGTATGAAACTGTATGAGTCTACCATCTCAATTAGACACCCATAGAAAGGTCATCTTTTTCTTCTCTAGTTGGTGAGTGGAAAGCAGCTGTAGGCAGTAATTTGTATAATACCTCAACTAAACTGTCTCTTAAAGGGACACCAGGCAAGCCTGATGCTTTTTCTCCCCCTCGCTCGGTCTGAAGCTCTTTTCCTTTTCTTTGCACCTTATCAAGGGTTTTCGCTGCTTCTTCGCCGGCTCTGTCATTATACACACGTTTGCAACAATCTCTAGCGTTTTGTTAGCCTGCCTCTGTGCTGTAAACTGATCCTGCTTCGGTCGGCGGGTACGATACACTGAACTTGCAAGTGGGATATTCTGCCTACAGGGGCGGGCGAGAGAGTGTTCATTCGCCCTGTAATGAGTCATTTAACTATATACCGACTTACGAAGATGAGTAATTAACACGAAAACGTTGCCTGGTATCCCTTTAATGCTGAAATAAATGTCATTTTAAAACAAAAATGTCAGTGGGACTGTCCTCAGCTCAATAATTAGAAAATAAATATTTCTGCTTGGTCCTTTTGTATCAGCCAATCACCCAACACCTAAGGAGACAGGCATCCCTGTCAGCCAGTAACTCTGTGCTAAATAATTTGAAGGTTGGGCAATGTATTAAAAGGGAGGATGGAGGACTATTGTGTTCACTGGCCAAGGTTGGCTGGACCTGTTAACATGCTAAAAGCTATTTTAAATGTGATGTCCACAGTACTATTGAGCCAATCAAAAGTTTGTAGATATTTTAACCAATCAAATTACATTAAATTTAGATGACCATGAATGCACATGCAACAGTAAGTGTATTGGATTATAACAACAGACTGCACCTTTCAGATACTTTAAATGCCACATGGGACTCTTCCTTTACTTGCATTGTATTTGTTACAGCAATAAATGTTATTTCTTTACATTCTGTTTAAAATTCTAGGTAATTTTTTAAACTAAAAAAAAAAAAACCCTCATAGTTCCTTAAAGGAATCGCTCCCCAATACAATAAACTGAGTGAAGAGGTTTTTTATTTTGTCTGGACTGGCCAGTGAAGCTTTGTGGCAGAGTGAATAAGAAATTCAATTAGCTGTAGTGTATCTCAGAAATCATCTGGCGCTGAAAAACAAAATCAATACTTTGGAAAGGCAATCAAATTAAAAAAAGTCCAGACACAGCTGTAATCGAAAGGCAATGAATGTGACAAATGTCTCATTCAATTCCCTGCTGAAGGCCAAGTGTACAGTACGTGTTTGAGAGGTACCTTTCCTAATCACTTAATTGAGATGACTGTATTATAATAATTATTACTAATATTATTATTCTTGTTGCTGTTATTGCATTGTTATTGCATTTCAAATGCATGATACATATGGACTGGCTTGCCAGTGGATGGTGGTCAAAGAAAATATAGAATATAACAAAATATACAAATAATATAACATATAACATATATGTCTTGTCTTCACCGTGGGATAGTGAGAAACGTAATTTCGATCTCTTTGTATGTCTGGAACATGTGAAGAAATTGACAATAAAGCTGACTTTGACTTTGACTTTGACTTTGACTTTGAAATAGCTTGTGAAATTACATGACTGTTAAGGTTTTTGTTTTACAGTCACATCATAATTCCTGGTATTAGTTCTACTCAACAGCAAACAGACCATCAGTTTATACACACAAACAGTGTTGTATAAAGTACTAGAAAGCAATACTTGAGTAAAAGTACAAGTATCATACTAGAAAAAGACTTTGGTAGAAGTAAAAAGTTGCCTTTTAGAATATAAGTAAAAGTCTTAAAGTATCTGATACTGTACTTAAGTATCAAAAGTAATTTTCTGATATTTAATGTACTTAAGTATTTGAAGTAAAAGTAAAAAGTAAAAAGCAAGCGGTTTTATTTTGAACTTTTATTGTAAACTTTATTTTGGCTTTCTTATAGGAAAGCATAAAGCATATTCAGGGTTCCCATATCTTCTTAATCTCACTCATAAAATCAAATCACATTCTTGTCTAGGACTTTTTAGGCACAATTCTCTGAAATGACTGGCCACACAGGCCACCTATGTCCAGCAGCTACTAATATGCCAGTCATTAGTTGAAACTGAAAAGGTGTCTGTTCATCTACAAAAGAAGCTGGTTTTCAAAGTTGCCAGAATTCAGTGCCCGGGAGTTTCAGGCCCAAGACTGACCATAGTGGTGGAAATTGGATAAATTAAGCAACATTTCAGCTCTTACTATCCTGTAGTTTTTATTAGTACCATGGTTCAACAAATGTGTAAAGGTTATAATAATTCACTTCAACTAAGAAGAAGTTAACAAAAAATATTCCACTATTCCACAAGTTACCAAAACAGAAAGAGAGAAAGAAAGCCTTTGAAATGTAGCCTATCCCATGCTTCCACAAAGAGGCATATTGAACTAATGTTTAGACTACATGTTTTTTGCATGGGTAGGCTATATTGTTGTTTGGTGATTTAGCCTACTCCTTTACTCCACCCTCTTCTGAGCAAACAAGGCATATAGGTTTATCATGTAGGGTAATTGCTCTTTCTTACATTATATAACTTTAATTTATCCTCTCTACTTGTCCCTGTAGTCATGGCCTCCTCATCACTAATTTCGGGCTCATAATTTTCAGTGGTCGACTGGTTGATCTGCTGCTCAGTCTCTCCTGGCTTCTTTCTACCCTCCATCCTTCGACGCTTGTGTCTACTGTAGGGCCGGCTTGGCTATCCGTATCTGAGAAAACTTTTTGGAAAAGACGGGCTATATGGACCCAACCAACTCTTTTTGGGAGGGGAGAACTCCCTCACGTAGGCTACAACCCATGCAGAGGCATTGCATTGATGTCATGCACAGAATGCGGAACGTGTCCTACTTTAAGAAAAGATAGACTCACGTGACAAATGTCAATATTTGTTTCCTCGACCGGCCCAAAAGTGAAGCGGCCCACCGGGAATTCTCCCGATTACCCACCCCGGGCCTGATTCAGTGTTACTCTTCTTGGACTGAAGACAACTCCTGCGATGCTATGGATAAATAGCCTTTCACAGGCCGCTAGGGCAGGTAGCCGATGTACAGAAACATTTCTTGCAAATACGACTACGGGTGTATGACGTTATATTCACCACTACCCTGTTCACCGAGTTCACCACTATCGTCGGGGTGGTCGTCTATGATAACGGAAGGTCCTCCAGTTGGTCCTCCAGTTTAGGTGCTCGTGCTTCCATGGTGGTTTCAGTTGTGCGTCCTCCTTTAGCAACAAACAAGAGCTGAAATAGAGCGTGCAGCGTGCGGAGCGTGCGTAATGCAATCTAGGAGCAGTGATTCGCCAAACCTCCCTTATTGCAGTCGCACACATTTTTTCTAATTTTATGTTTTAGTAACGAGTAACAAAGATGCTTAGTGGAAATATAACGGAGTAAAAGTATACATTTTATCTAGGAAATGTAGTGGAGTAAAAGTGGAAGTTGACATAAATTTAAATAGCGAAGTAAAGTACAGATACGTGAAATTTCTACTTAAGTACAGTAACGAAGTATTTGTACTCCGTTACATTACAACACTGCACACACACACACACACACACAAAATGATTGAGAAACACTTTGTGCTAACATCAGAAACAACAGTATGATGAGTTGAACAAACAGATGTTTACTTGAAGTCCCTGAAAACACCATTTTGTGCAATAATTCACAGATTCAAACCTTTCGAAAGACATAAATAAATGAACAGTCATTTTTCAAGTTAAACAACACAGACTTAAATTATTCAACACAGACTAATTACGCAATAGGGTGATGACTCTGTCTGGCCCCTGGAGTTGAAGTCATGCAATTGCAAATCATCTGAGACTGCAGGTGATTTTGGCCCCCCTCTTTCCAAAACAACAATGGGCGCACCAGGTGAAACAGACATATTGCAATTTCACAGGCAATTCAACAGTGAAGTTGGTGACCCAAATCCTCATAAACACACACACACACACACACACATACATACATATACATACACACACACATACACACACACACACACACACACACACACAGGGTACCTTCCTTACTCGCAGGCATTTGTTGTTAAGGCACACACTAATACGACACACACACACACACACACACACACACACACACTAATATGACAGACACACACACACACAAAACTACACACATACAAATCACAGACATATACACAGACACACACACACACACACACACATAAACACACACACACACACACTAATATGACACACACACACACACACACACACACACACACACATACAAATCACAGACACACACACACAAACACACACACACACACACACACTAATATGACACACACACACACACACACACACATACAAATCACAGACACACACACACAAACATACACACACACACACACACACACACACTAATATGACACACACACACACACACACACACTAATACGACACACACACACACAAAACTATACACATACAAATCACAGACATATACACAGACACACAGACACACACACACAAACACACACACACACACACACACAGAGAGACAGAATGTTGTGTCAAACTTGAGAGGGGTTTGAAAAGGATGTCCTTATTTGTGGTCCACATTCCTCACACAGGTGCTAAAGCACGTCGCTACGTGTGTTAATGTGTGTGTTATGTGCTCACTCACCAGAGCTGAACCACACCTCCTCAACAGAGTCCAGTAGAGGACGTTATCATATAGCGGCATAACCAGCTAAAAGCTCCACTATGTGAATTCCAATAGGAGACAGCTAGCCAAGTCATGAAGACTGAATTGCTGAGAAGGGAAGAAAAACACTCAGTCTGCTCGGAGAGAGAGAGAGAGAGAGAGAGAGAGAGAGAGAGAGAGAGAGAGAGAGAGAGAGACAGAGAGAGGCAAAGCCTTAGTTTGTTAGTCTCGGAGAGAGAAGAGAACAGATTCTGCTGGGTAGCGGATGCAGTAAGTGCCCACACAGACAAGCCCAACATGAGTATATTCACACACGCACACACACAAACACACACACACACACACACACACACACACACACACACACACACACACACACACACACACACAGCTGTGGAACACTAAAGATGGAAACTGATGTTCCTCTTATTTATGCTCATCAATTTTAATGGTAGCCAGTGGGTACCTCCTCACTCCCAAACACTGCACAACAAACTCCTACGAACACCAACAGTTGGGTCAGTGAGCACCATCAGTTCGCTGGTGTTTGTTGGATTGAGTTGTTCAAGTTTAACTATTCTGGAGACAGTCTGGGCCTGGGGAGTGTGGAGTGTGGAAGTTTTTTCTGAAAATGTTTTGGACTGCAACCAACAAAAATGCCAACTTTAGAATGTTGGGGTGAGCTGGGTGCCTTATCCACGTCCACTCTACAACCCATTTCAGAGCTGCTGCAGAAAGAACTGGAGTGAGTCAGACCTAGCCCACCACCGCCAGACTACCACCTGAGGTTTCACTGGGAAGCTGTCTGGAAGTACTCCGCTCAGTTCATCTGACATGAGATTGGAGCTCCAGATTTTCTGCCTTGCCAATAACTCCGTTAAGGGAGTCAGCTTTTTGGAAAAGAGGAGCTGACAGAGTACTCTTAATGCGGATTAATTCTGGACTATACCCAAAGAAAATCAGTCAGAGACTTAAGACCACCATGAATGCAGTGAATGTTTTTGTTGAAAAGAAATACTGAGCTAAGGCAGACCACTTCAGACAAAGATGTCTTTAAGCTTTAATGCCATCTTTGGAATGGTAATTATTCATAAAGTAATTTATTTATTATGTATTTACAAACTGTTTGTATCTTATGCTATTTTCATGATGCGTAATCTGATTGTATTTTATTAGTCTATTGATTAACTTGTTTGCATTGGCTGAAATTTATTTTAAAAAGACAGTGCATTGTTGCTAATTATAATTCAGCTGTAATTATTTATTACTTGTATCATTGTCAGTATGTTTTTAGGAATACATTTAGGCACTGACATGCTAAGATTTCCACTGCTATAAAACATTCAGATTTAGTTGAAGTTGAAAATCACCCATACGATTCCTGTTATTTTTTGGGTTGAGGTGAAGTGAAAGAGTAAGGTAATCAATGAAAAATATAATTCTGAATTTAAGAGATAACTGCTGCCTTGGCCTAAGGCTGAGCCTCTGACATCGTGCCTACGGCCGAATCACAGCCAGGGGTATATCCTTTACCAATGCCACTCTTACTCGTGCTATTGCTTAAATACTATGTGTATGGCTATCTCTACAGTTTGTCTTACTGAATAATCAATTATTTTTATTAATTATTTACACCAATGTCCAAAGACAAAGTAATCATGTGTGTTAGCATACTTGGCAAGAAAGCACGATTCTGATTCTGATTATAGCCTCAACCCATGAGTGATGAGTGATCACTGCTGGGTCATTGCAGATGGTGATACTCACGAACAGGTTCAGGTTCATCGTCTCATGAATCCTCCACACTAGGCCTACTGCTCATCGACACTCCAACGGAACAAGGACTGCAGAGGAGGCAAATATTACTATAGTCATGTGATATAACAGCCGAACGAGTAGAAAAGGACGGAAAGATATGCGAACTCAACTCTTACTAAGATATGCTAACTCGACTCTTACTAAGCAGTTATTCATCTGAAGTCCTGCCATGAAGGAAGCTAAGAGAGAGAACACATGGGTCAGACATTTTACGTAATAGTGAAGTTCATCATTGGGCCAGTTGTTGGTAGGACAATACTACTGGTAGGCCAATCTATAAATGGTGTGTAGGCCTACTGTAAATGTTTTTTTTTTTTCTGTAAATTATCTGAGAAAAGAGTTTACATTAAGCATTAGGACATTCAAGCACACCTTGTCCAAGTGGTTTGGGAATTGTATGTAGGCCTATTAGGCCTATTCATAATTTTTCATCCAGAGTTGTGTTATTTTTATAACCTTTCATATCTTGAAATGTGGACATTAAGAATTAATTATTTCAGTAAACTAGCCCAGCCTACCTCCAATTTTAGTTTTGTGGCCTATTGAGCAGACAACTATTGGACTACTTATTTATGACTGAATGTTTACGGAAGGTGCGCCTGAAATGTGTGGGCTGAAGGCGGTAGGGTCATGGATAGGATTTGAGCGAAAGAAGTCCTTAATCAGCTGATGGGGTTTGAATGACCTACGCGTGCGCTCTGGACTGTCGTAGACACCGCGGATTGGTGTGCGAATGACTTGTGCTCATTGAAAATGAATTAGGAAACTGCTGTTTGAAACGAAAGTCGGCAGCCATTGAGTCCTTCATGTTGGCTCAAGCCGCTGTTTTCGCTTAGGCCGGAAGAGCTTTGAATACGAGCCCTGCGCCGGAGCCATTATGGCGTTGTGCATGCCAGTTTCATAACCTTGAGAGGGAGGAGCTTGGCTTTTCTGGAAGCTGGAACAAGCATAGGAGTGACGGAGGAAAACTAGAGCAACGGTGAATCGGAGATACAGCAAGCCTTTGAGTTCCATTTCTTGCAGCGGAGAAAGGCACCCCACCTGAACCACACGGAGAAGACCAAAATGAGCGCATATACCTAGAGCGTATTTTGGCGTCTCCTTTCATTTACCAAGAGCGTTAATGGGACATCAAACCTTTGTAATGTCCTTATTACAGTAATCACGTTTGCCAGTAAAAACAATTAGATTTTGCTTGTTAGCTAACCAGCTAACTGTACGTCGGTATAACCAGCCAGTTATAGCGGTTGCAGGATTTAGCAACCCTTAGGTAAGGTACGCATAGACTACAATAGCATCGCATGAGCGGTAGTCGCGTAAACTAGTCGTTAATTACGTCTGAATATCAGTTTGTAGGGCTCAGAGCGAAGGATTAGGGAGCCGGGGAAACAAGGAGAAGGTGGGGCCGAAGAGAGTCAAACGGACTAAGCGCTCGCTGGCTGGCTTGGTCCTCATCTGAGGCATTCGCGGACGGTTTGGGAAAAATATTCCGCCCATAGGAATTTTGGAAGCTTTCGGAACGATTGTTCGGAGATACCTTCGTCGCCCACGGGAAGATCAGAAGTTGCAACATCAGACAATTTTTATTGTGGTCGGTGTCTTGCCCTGATACAGCCAACCGTTGTGTTAGGATTTGGGGGAATATTTTCCCCAGTCTTGTTGGACCATGGCCGACGACGACGTTCTCTTTGAAGATGTGTACGAGCTGTGCGAGGTCATTGGAAAGTAAGTGTCATGTTGCTTAATTGTTACAATATTGCTTCTGCGGGGCGATGGTGTGTGGGCTGTAATGAATCCTATATGTGGCTCCGGTGTGGGTAGAACCATGTTGGTTGCCTCCTGTCTTTGCGACGGGCTAGATGTCAGTTTGTCATGGTGTGTCTTCCTCGATGGATAACTCAGCCTTGCATGAAAAACGCTCTCAGTGGTGCAGTGACTGTGAGTCTGTATTGGGAGACAGAAAACTATTGATTGGCGCTCTTCAACCAAGAATCTATTCACACTAATCTGGACAGCCAAACCAAGGTCCATGATGATGGGCGGACATGTGTCACGTTTAAAGGTTTTACAGACTTCTATAACCACACCTGACAATGTACACATTCGCTTTGTCATTTGCCATTTGGTTTAGTCATTAATGCACATTAAAGAGAAGGTCTGTATGAGAGCCTCAGTTGAATTCATCCAGTAGCCTAGTCTAATTTAGCTTCAGAGACCGGGCTTGTAGCCTAGCCTAGCACATAACATTACAGCCCAATGAGGATGTTGAGACCATTTATAGTGGAGTCAGTGTTGGCACTTAAATGCCCTGTGAGAAATTGGGGAAGACTACCGTGACACTAATGAATATTAACCTCTGCTATGGCTCCCATTCCGCTCCATGCTCATTCAGTTGATCAGAATCTAGCTGTGTATTGAGATATTTCAGTGATAGCCTACCTATGCAATATTCTTCTGTGAACTGTCTCATTATGTTTTTTTTAAGGCGATATGGTAGGATAAGTAAAACATTTTGAGTGGTAGGGGCTCTCCTCTGGACCTCCAGTGTAGATTTTGAATAATATTTAATGAAATTGCTGATTATGTTTTAACTCTGTCAGACTTTGGCCACTGAAGCATCATTTTGTTGCAAGTATTCAGGGGTTAAATTGGGCCGGGGCTGTCCAGGGCTCAGCCCTGGCACATAAGCCTAAAATGTGTCTGGTGCTGAGCCCCTGCGCATACTTAGCAGGGGGCAGTCATTCTTGCATGCACTCTTCGGCAATAGGCTACGCTTTTTTTGTTTTTTGTTTTCGCATTTTGTTTTGTTTTGCCGTACAGAACATATTGAGTCGAGAACTTGCGAACATTTGAAGTTTCACTGGTTTTTCTTTTTTTCTGTCAGTGGGTTGAAGCTACGTTAGCCGCTTGTCAGATGGCAGAGTGAGGGTGAATGTGGAAAATGGTCAGAAACAGTCAATAACAAAATAGATCTTACATTCATATTCTCCTTAAACATTGTTTCGATTATAGACTATTAAGTGACAAACATAAGTGTTGCATTAAGATAGTTGATGCTTTTGTTCAAATTGGATAAGCAAGGCAGAACATATTGAAATCAAGCATATTGTGGTTTGAGAAGAAATATCAGAGCAACTCAGTTTACTTTGGCTAGGTAATGTGAGCCATTTTTATAGCTATATCATTAATGGTAAATGTGTTGGCTTCATCTTGATGTATACAAGAACAAGGCCTCATTTAATTTACTCAAGATGTATTAGGCCTCAGTTGCCAATGTTACTTAGATATGCTGATATATGCTCGTAAATCTAAGTTTGAAGTTTCAGAAGTACAGTTTACATAGCACTAATGACCAATAAACTACAGGGAGAGGACTTCAAAAGTAGACTTCCATGAAGAAAATATTGTATAGGCCTATGATAGAAATATACTCCCTATCCCCCAGTTTGGACAGCTCTGCCAACAAATCCCAATTTAACCTCTGTATTTAACTGTATGGTGTTCAAAGATGTCATCTACCAGTTCTGTGACTTTTTGATGCCAGCCTTGTGACAGAGGGTTGTGTTCATTCTTGTCTCGGCTAGCCCTAAGGGCTTTGAGAAATCCCACGGAAAACAAAACCGTTTCCCACAACTACTCTGTGTGTCACAGCAGCTGTTACAACCTGCATGGAGAAACAGCCAAGTGCACCTGTGTGTGTGTGTGTGTGTGTGTGTGTCTGTGTGCGTGTGCGTGTGTGTGTATGTGTGTGCAAAGGTAAACACTCTCACTGTAACTAACAACCTCCACATGCCTGTGGCCTTTTTACATGCACACGGTGACAGGAATTTAAGGCTACAGTATGTCACAGTAGTCCAGACTCTGTGTCTTCCGTTGTTGCTGACTGGGGCTGTCACAGTACCAGGGAAGGTCACGGGGACCTTGTTTTAAGCCAAAGTTCCACTTTAATTTGGTCAGAGATTAGCAGGGCAACGCTGCATGAAAACAAAAGCAAAACAAACTAAATGGGACTAATCCTTATTTAGGATCTTTTATGGAAATATACCCTCACGTGTGTAGATTATGGAGGGCTAAATTAAGAACATCTTTGCTCAGGGACCACTGGGGGAAGGGGAGGAGGGGAGGAGGGGAGGAGAGGGAGGAGGGGAGGAGAGGGAGAGCATCTTTTTTGACTAGTGGCTCTGCATGTTTTAATCAGCATGGACCGGGGTCTCGGCGGATTGGCGCAGGATTTAATCTGGCCTTTGGAGAACAGAGGCCTCACTGACACACACACACACACACACACACACACACACACACATACACACAACACGCTGCTGACACAAATCCTGTTTGTCTGCGTGTGGCATGGCCCCCATCTGAATCAGAGTGATCCCCTCGCTCTAGTGCAGCATCCACCCCGAGGCGTCTTTGCTGGTGTGATGAGGAGGAGAGAGAGAGGGAGAGGAGGAGCTAGAGGAGCACTTGGAGGAGGAGGAAAGGCTCCATTAACCTCCTCAATGCAGAGACCCACACTCTTCCTCTAGGCTATACTCTCTCTTAAACTGAGGCCCTGTTAAGGATGGGGGACTGTGTGTTTGTGTGTGTGTGTGTGTGTGTGTGTGTGTGTGTGTGTGTGTGTGTGTGTGTGTGTGTGTGTTCTTACACGCGCATGGTTACCGCCAACTGCTACAGGGCAGGGGGTATGGGATTATCCCAGTTCTGGCGTGACGGGCAGATTTGTGCCTCGCATCTCGTCTCTTCTGTTTTGGACCTTCTCCCCAGTCCAGTTTCCTCAGAGCCCTGCGGACTAGCCATGTCTCACAGCAGCTAGCTAGTACACACACACAGACACACACCCCCCTTGCACACATATGCACCCCATACCCCCCCCCCCCCCCCAACGCCATCTCACTCCCTGGGTTACTTTTTTGGATTTTGAATTTTTCTCCATCTATGTTTTTGTCTAAATGTAATGTGTAATATCTGTGTGGAAGGAAGCCAGCTAGTCTGCATAATTGCTTGTTATCATGTTCTGAGTGTGACTTGTCAGTGAGCGTTATTAAGGGCTGTTTCTTTAAACAGTATCCATCATGTTGCTCAAAGATGTCATGCGATTTCTGCCTGTCGGCATCTTAGAGTGACAATTGGAGATCAACAAAATCAATTCAGTTTCAGGTGGATTCGGAGAAATAGCCCACAAGTGAGAATTTCAGTGGGGTTGAAGGAAAAGCAATTAGTGGGTGCCTGAGGGAGAAATGTCATCTGATGAATGTGTAGAGTTGCTGTGCACCACAACATGTGTGTTTGTAGTATGCAAAAATTTCTTCTGAGATGATTGTGTGTGTGTGTGTGTGTGTGCGTGTGTGTGTGCGTGCGCGGTGCGCGCATGCACGGACACGTGTGTGTTTGTCTGTATGTAATATGTAGTAAATGGGTGTGTCTGGTTGTGTGTAGACTGTGTGCGCACGTGTTTTTGTCTGCATGTAGTAAATGTGTGTGTGTGTGTGTGTGTGTATGTCTGAGTGTGTGTGCAGCCTTGTGAGTGTCTGCTGTGCACAGAGGGACAGATGTTTTAAATGACCAGGACGTGGTTGTGTACTGTAATAAAAAACTGGGAGGACTTACTGCCAATGACAGATGGCATCTCTGTGGAGATAGATTTTTTGTAGTGTGTGCATGATTTTTGCTGTGTGTGTGTGCGCCCGCATGTGACACAGATGTGTGACGTGACTAAATAGCAACACAGAAGCCATTGCATCTCAGTCAAGCATCCATTTTTTTTTTATCCACATTTTTTAAAACGGAGAACTTTGTGTTTGGATTGGATTGTAATTGGGTCTCGCATGTCCACGCCCCGGTGGTGTGTCATTCCAAGCTGTTTTGTTGCAGTAATTCACCAGTGACCCTTCAAGTGATGGGATTATGATCATGTCCATAGCAGCCTTGGACTGTGCCGTGTAAATCTGTGCTGTTTGGGCCAAGCCATTATCAGCAGCACAGACCCAGTCTGAAGGCTTGCCAAACACTGGAGTTGTTTTTTTTTTTCATGTCTTCTTCATCAATTTCAGTATTGGCAGGATGTCAGTGCAAAAGAAATTAAATATATAAAACAGTCAGATAGTGAAATGAATGCGGAGACGGTGTATTGTTAGGGATGTACTAAATGATTTGCTAACAAGAGTAATATATAGATGAAGAACAAGGGTTAGAAATGTGTGCAACACTCACTGTGGTTGAGCCACTGTATGGGGCAGACATTTTCATTAAAAGTGCATAAAATACCCATCATCGTAAAAACGTCAAAGCAGATGAATGTCTTCTTTATTTGGTTCTGTGACCCCTGGTGTCTAGTCGGTGCCGAGATGGAATGAAGTGACCTATGGCAGACCATGAGAAAACACACACACACACACACACACACTCACACACGCACGTACGTCACACTTATTAGTACAAAAATCTGTCGATCTCCAGGTTTTATGACTGTCTTTTGTTGGGCAGGAAAAATGATGGCATCTAACTGACGTGGCCAGACGCTGCCTCGGACTCTCCTTACTGCGGTCCCTTTATTTTGGACTCCTGCTCCCATTGGGCCCACAGGCGACTGACCTCTATTTATGTGTTATTTTGTGCATCTCTGCTGCTGAGGACATTATGATAATGAAGAGAGAATCGGTGGCGGCCATATTGTAATTTGTCCCCCCCGGGGTCTCATAAAGGGAGTGTGTGTGGCTAACTGCTGTTAGCTTGCACCAGTGGTGAACTGGTGTTTGCTAATTGTGTTTGTGTGAGTGTGTGTACATGTGTCTGTGTGTGTGTGTGTGTGTGTTGTACAAGCCCATCATCATGTTGCTTTGTTCCTTTTCCTTCTTAAAGCATGATGAGGGTAATGAGGTCAGTGGAAGTGTGTGTCAGTAGCAGTTGTGTGATTGAGTCGGGAAGACCGTAACCCACATGAGTGGAGGAGCTACTGCTGTCTCCCTCCCTCCCCTCCCCTCCCCTCCTCTCTGTCTTCCCCTCCTCTCTCCTCTCCTCTCCTCTCCTCTCCCATCCTCCCCTCCTCTCTGTCTTCCCCTCCTCTCTCCTCTCCTCTCCGTCTTCTCCTCTCCCATCCTCCCCTCCCCTCCTCTCCTCTCAGTCTTCTCCTCTCCCATCCTCCCCTCCCCTCCTCTCCTCTCTGTCTTCTCCTCTCCCATCCTCCCCTCCCCTCCTCTCCTCTCCGTCTTCTCCTCTCCCATCCTCCCCTCCCCTCCTCTCCTCTCTGTCTTCTCTCCTCTCTCCTCCTCTCCTCTTTCTTCCTCCCCTCCCCTCCTCTCCTCTCTTCTCCTCTCCTCTTTCTTCCTCCCCTCCCCTCCTCTTTTCCTACTCTCCTCCTCCCTTCTTCTCCTCTCCTTTCCTCTCCTATTCTCTCCCCCCTCCTCCATCTCTTCCCTTCCTGTCTCTCCTCTCCTCTTCTCTGTTCCTCTCCTATCTCTAGTCTGTGCACTACTCTCCCCAGCAATGGGCTCTAGGTGATGGGAAGTGACGGGATCCACTGATCCTGCCACGTGATTGTGCTCTGGGTTTCCTAATTGACAGATGTCATGACATACACTTCAGGCGCCATGTTGTTCATGGGCAAATACTTTCTCTGTTGTGATCAGAGAACACAATGATCACTCCCCACCATAAAAAGAAACACATTGAACTGTTGTAAGTGGTGGATATAAAACCTTGTTGCTCTTAAAGAGAATTTAGAGACTGGATGATGAGACTGCGGTTGATTGTTGGCCCATGCCCTGCAGGTGGTTTCTTTTTTTCTTGTTTCATTTTTAATGTGCAGCTGAAGGGTGTACTGAAACCAAAACAAAACAAAAAAAAAATGTTTCGAAATTTCACATGATGAAATTTCAAGAAAACCATCCTAGTAAGTTTAAGAGCATGTGCTTAATTCATAAGGATGTGTGAGAATTTCATCATCATGTCTGGAATGTATTTTTAATTCTGAGCCCAGACTAGAATGAACACCAATCCTTGTAAATCTGAAGCTGGTGGCAAGTGAAGGATTTAATGTGATCCACCACAAAGTTGCACTAAAACCCCACTAACCTAACCTAACCTAACCTGTCAGTGTCAGAGTTGAATAGGATGAGCCAGGCTTGGAGGGTGTGGATGTGTGTGTGTGTGTGTGTGTGGGTGTGCACCGCTTTGGTCTTACCCCAGGCGGAGCGTAACCAGTGGAGGCTCCATGGAGATGTGAAAACGTACTGAAATTGTACTTTTTGTTCCACACAATTACACAAAGATGACAGCGTAGGATCCGCAGCACTGATCAAATATTTATTCATCTCATTTCGGTGATGAAACAGCCTGGCCTGCCCCCTCTCTCTCTTTCTTTCTTTCTTTCTCTCTCTCTCTCTCTCTCTCTCTCTCTCTCTCTTTCCCTCTATCTATCTCACTCACTCACTCCTTTTCTCTTTCTCTCCAAACACTGTAGCAAATGTTCCACTCATATTTAACCAAATGCAGGTCTCTGGCAGGAGAAGGATAACAAGAAACCCGTAACACAAAAAAAAAGATCTCAATTTCCAGTTGTGTGTAGTGGAAACAAATCTTTAAACTCTGGGTTATGCTTACCCACTCCAAGAAGCGAGGCATAGACGCGAGAACAGAATATAGAAACCATATGCAGGATATTGAAATAAAAAAAAAACTGCAGGGTGTAGGGGTTACTCTGTGTACAGAAAGAAAGCAAGAGAGTAAAAGCCCACCTAATGCTCCAAAGCATTGAGATATTGGAGACTGGAATTACATTTGATTATGATATTTGATATGTGATATCTGATATGATTTGATTGATATTTAGTAAATTACTATTTGTCTGAAACTGAATCCAAATGGAATATACTCAAACCCCTGTGCAGTTGTGAATCTAAAATATTGTGGCAAAAAATATCACAATTATCCTCATGTGGCGAGCTTTGACTTTCCACTCCTATGCCCCTAGCATAGAGGAAAGTCCTTTTCGTTTAGTCTATGGCTCCTCTGGGGTGCTTTTTTTTGTCTTTGAAGAGGCAGTTCGACCTGTCGGCTGGTATCTCTGTTTAAGCATGGATGCTGAGGCACCTGTGTGCGGTGGCGGCCCTTTTCAGGTCACCAGCCCCGCTGCTTGGTTGACGACACAGGCAGGCACTGGTTGATTGCTTCTGTGGAATGAACAGAATGCTAAAATGCTCCTTTTCACCGCAAAAAGAGAGACCCGAGCTTGCTTGGCCATTATTCTGCTCTCCTCTGAAGTGCCTGATGCGATAATATTGTAATTTAAAGAGGAGAGATTACATAAGAGGAGAGGAGAAATGTTTCTCTCAGAATAGGCATGGGAAGTATGAAAAGGTGTTTAGACTTTTTGTAAGTCATTTATTACTGTGTCCATGGGGTACTTTAATAAAAAAAAACATATTGCAATGAGAGAACCAAGAGTATGGCTTTTGTCTTTAGCCCTGCCCCACCCCTGGATATGAATTGTAAGTCTAAAGCTTTTTTTAAAACTGATCATAGAGATTTTCAGAGCTTGGTTGGGCCATAACCTTAACTGTAGTCTGCACTCACATGCAGATGTACATCCATCTTCAACCTCTAGGGGCTTGCTCAGAAGCCCCTGACTAAATTCTCTTTCTACCTTGCTCACCAGACTGGGGTTCACGAGGAAAAGTCGGGGAGCTGAATTAATCGGGCCGGCTTTGCTAGTTATTTTGATGTAGCTCCTCAGAGTGGACCAGCCTCTGGAGTCGTAGTAAAAAGGCAGCAGTAGCCTGCGCCTGTGTTGCTCTCGCCTTTTGTTCTGCAGGAGTATGATCAAAACAACAGGCTTGTTTCCTTGAAATTACTTTTGACCTGCTTCTTTTGATCTGTTTTTTTTTTTCTTTTTTGTCTTCTTCGAGTGAACTTTTTTTAAAAGGGGGTGGAAAAAAAGTACTTTTTTTTCCCCCTACAAGAGGAGCAAGCTATCGTGTCAGACCTTTCAAAGCGAATCAAGTGCGATCAGTGAGGCACACTTTGTAGTTGCTTATGTGCCGTGTTAGTTTGCTGCTGTTCTGCCTCTGCATGGGTCACCGGGAGATTCAATGTGTAGAGCCTCGCCTAGCAGATTAATGGAATTCTCACAAATTGCTGAAAGAGTCATTCAGTCCCCTTTAGTCGGTCAGGAGTCTGCCATCAGCCGGATGGAAACGTGTGCACGTGCTCTGTGGAACTCGATTGTTCTCCTCCCCTCCGTAATCTCGTGATCAGCAGTATCAGGATGGGATTTTCATGCGGTAAGACACAAGGGCTGGCGGCTGGCAAACAGGCCCGCTCTCCCTTCTGAGGTCTGGGTTTTATGACCGCCTGCACCACTGTCCCTTCAGGACGGTGTGACTCTTTCAAGGATAGCCTCGCTGGGACGTCACGCCTGCGACTTTTTCTCACCTAGGGACGTGCGTAAAGTGTTATACAACTGTGGTGGACAAAGACTGCACTCATAGGCTTTCTAACAAAAGGTTAGAAAGTGTCAGTATCACTCAGCAGCAGGTCCTGGGCCACCTCAGAAGGCCGAGGCCTAGGAAAGAACCAGAGCACACAAATCATTTTAGCAGACTGTAATGGTGCTAGTAGTGACTAACGTTTCGACACAACAGTGTCTTCATCAGAGTCCCAGTATCAATCAGTATCACTCCTCATATTTTGCTTTCACGATGTAGATTGATTGATTTTTTTAATACAATTTTAAAACCTCCTACAGACATTAAGCCAGATTCCCCCTGCATACATGTGTGTACAGACAAACATACCCTGTCCCCTCACACTGCGTGGTCAACTCAGTGCTATAAGGGAAAAAAAGGAAGCTGCTGAGGTAGCCTGTGGTATTTCTGGATCTTTCCCTACCTCCCTCGTCCTCCTCCCCCCTCATGCTTTTTCTTTCTTCTATATTTCTCCGCTCACGGTGGGCCTGGGAGTCGAAGTCATTTCCTCTCCCACTGCCAAAGTACACTACAACCTGCTTGTAAAGGCCAGATTGAAGCGGGGCTGTATTTCCTAGGTAACTACTTCCCGTTCATTTTAGCAATGCAGCGATGCACAGCTGAAGTACCCTTAGCCTTGACCTGGAAAAATATTTGTTTTGCTTTGGGGCGGGAAGGAGTATTTTGTCATGGGTGGGAATGGTGGCTGAAAGCGTTGGCGTTCCCATTTGTTCCAGGGGAAGTGAAAAGCATGCCCAGTGTGTTATCATGGAAAAGAAGCCAAGCAATAACTGGAAAGAATGCCACTATGGCTCCTCTTGAAAACATCCCATTGATGTCCCCAAGCCTTTCTGCACTAGTAAGCCAGTGCATCGCTGTCAAAACTGCCTTTTTTTCCTCCTTCCTTGACCTTTTTATATGTTGACTTGACTGATTATTTGTTCTCACTGAATATTCAGTTGGGAACAGATCAAGCTATTCCAGTGAGTCAGAATGCCCAGATGGTAAACAATGATGATGATTTATTGGGAAACTAATAAGTTAGAAAACAGACAGCAGATGGTCTGTGAACTTAATTTAAAAACAAAATATTCATTTGAAACTTGTTTTTTAAAGAGGGGTATGGGATAATCATCAGTTAATTGTTGTTGAACTCCAGAGATGGTTTGTGTGCATGCAGACGCTCTCTCATCTTTAGTGTGCAAAGCACCGACCTGTGCTGGACAAGGGTAGTCACAATTTATTACTTATTTATAATATTTGTTTTAAATGTATTACTGGTAATTAAAAATAAGTTGTTATTAATTGATTTGTCATGAAGTATCATTAGCCTCTGTCTCTGTCTGTGTGCTTGACCGCATTGCTGGAGGACACTCAGAGCCTGGCTTGAGTAGTAGATGCAGCTGGATTATCTGACCAGTTTGTTGTTGTGGTGGTCAAGCTCCGAGGAGTGTGGTTCAAACCGAAACTGAAGCAGCCAACTTGTAGCTTGCCTCTGAGGTCTGTACCTCTGATGTTTTTGCTGAAAATCTAGGCCTACAGTATGTGCTTCTCAGGAAATAGTTTCACAGGGTAATTATTTTACTGACTGATAATATTCAAATAACAAAGTTCCACTGCCCCCCACCCCCATTTCTGATTTATGCCATTGACAGACTGGAGGTCATCAGCTGAGGTCATTTTGTGGGGCAGCCGTGGCCTACTGGTTAGCACTTCGGACTTGTAACCGGAGGGTTGCCAGTTTGAACCCCGACCAGTAGGCACGGCTGAAGTCCCCTTGAGCAAGTCACCTAACCCCTCACTGCTCCCCGAGTGCCGCTGTTGTTGCAGGCAGCTCACTGTGCTGAGTGTGTTTCACTAATTCACGGATTGGGATAAATGCAGAGACTAAATTTTCCTCACGGGATCAAAAGAGTATATATACTTACTTATACTGACCCACATTTTAAGATTAATACTTGGTTTAATTTTTGTTATATAAAGAATATTTCACCACACAGTTTTACATTTTTGTGTGATAAAAGATGGCTTTTGTCATTAAATGTGCATTTCTGATGATTTTGTAGGATACAGGTAAATAATCTTGTATAAGGTATATCTCATGCCATACCTGTTCATATACACAAGGCAAAAATATCACTAAATATACTGCCATTAATCAAGTGGACCCCTTTTCAGTCTCCTAATGTCTCTGCAACCTTTTTTAAAAATTTGGACCATGTTATTCTGCCCCACTTGGATTGATGACAACTCGCCCGAGTGCTGCATCTCGCTCCAGTGTCCACGGCCGTAAGGGCTTACATCATTGGGCAAGTGCTGCTGCTATGCTCATCACCGAAGCCTCTGTTGTTACACAAGCATCTTATTTTTGGGTTTATTTTGTCTGATTCACCGCATGCTTGCCGAGGCTCTTGCTTGGTCTGGTTAGCCTTTCTGAAATGAGTTGAAGTAGGCCAGGATGTATTTGTGGTTATGGTTATGGTATTTAGCAGACGCTTTTGTCCAAAGCAACATACAAATAACAATACAATAGTTAAATTTAACAGTAAACAATTAAAAAAGTTGGTAAGACTTCACCAAGGAGAACAACAATAATGTATTTATTTAATGCACTGTTTGTGTGTTTGGTTTCTGTGGACCATGTACTGGAGATAAATAAGAATAGTGTATGTTAGCCTCTACATATGCTTTGTGGAAGTATATATGCTAGTAGGTTACAACATTGAACACGGAAGTACCACATGTTCTTGGAAATCTATATGTGTGGAAATGCTGAACTGACATGTCTGGGCTGGAAACTATTGATCGTGGCAGGATTAGGAAGGAAAGGACAGAAGGTGATGCAAACTCCATCTTAAGGGTGTTGCACATGTATGTCCAACCTCTCTCGGGGATACTCTCAGTAAGTGTGTCAGATGTCACATTCCTGTGTGTGTGTGTGTGGACAGGATGTGATGGGGATAACTCAGCTGTTCCTGAAGTGTTATGTGAGAATAGCTGGCCTTTACCCTAGTGACCTCACTGTGATCTTGGGGGAACCTTGGGGAGACATTAAGATCTTCCTCTATAAGTTGTATCTGATGGGAAACTTGACTGGTCTGGTTCCGTCCCAGCCACGGCTCTGTGATTTTGTTCCAGCTGTTCTTTTATCTCCGCAGGGAGGCCGTAGTGTCGGGACTGTCAAGGTCGCATCGCATGTTCAGTTTCCTGCTAACATAAGGGCATACAACAAGTACTTGCCTTAAAATCCCACTAAAGCTACCACATGCAAGGCTTGCTACTCCAGCAAGCATTAGCCACAGATTTGAAAACAAGCTCTCTGCTCCACCTTCCCTCTGATCTCATTTGGTTCGGCCTTCACCACAAATGACCCGACTTGAGTTTCGAATGGCTGAAGCTTATTGGGCCGTTCTAAGAGCGTGTTTGTTAATTGGTTTGGAGGAACCATTATGCACCTGTAAAAGCATTGCTCTAATGGTAGTTTTCAAAACACAGCCCCTTCTTGTGAAGAGGTTATGTTGGAGCTGTGTCCTACCTTCACTTCTGTGTGTGTGTGTGTGTGTCTGAGTGAGAGAGTGTGTAGTTAGAGGCAGCCACACAACTCATCAGGCTTTATTGTGTTTACCCGGCCCCCAGAAAATGTGCATCTTTAAAGTCATCCGAGTCACTCACATGGCTCGCATTCCTCCGGTAGTGGCGGCTCTGTTTGAGGGAGCCGCAATCACCAGCACTGACCTCAGCCACCGCTGCCGAGCGTAAATCAGTTGCTATGGAGCGGCTCTGTGCAACCCCCGAGATTTTTGTGTCTGTGGCACTCAGAGAACTGGGCACAGAGGAGGATATTTTACACTGTATAATCATTCAGTCTCTCCACCATTACCCACCATCCCACACACACGCACGCCTCCGGTGTAATGTTTAAATCACACACTGTGTCTTAACGACCTTGACTCGAATGTGAGTGGAATGTGGCACCTGGCTCTCGACTGCAGGGCCTGTTTACGCAGACGAGTGTGGTGGCTAGCTGACGTTTTTCTCGGCGCGGACTCTTTCTCTTTTTTTTTTTTTCTGAGAGCCAATCTGCGGCGAAATCGCCCGGGCCCCTAACCGCCTCTGGAAGCCAACTGAGACAGATGATCGGGGGGGGACCAAGCGTTTAAAAAGAAGTACAAAGATGTGTAGCCGAGATGTGTCGTGTGGGAGGCAGATAGCGGCTGCAAATTGAGCTGCGGAAAGCGGATATTGGCAGGCGGCTCTCTCCCTTACTGGAAAATGAGAGTGCAGTAGTCTCGGCTTTTATGCCCGTGCTGTTCACTCAATTAATGACCTCACCAAGTCCCCAAAATGCTTAATCTCAGAAGACTGTGTGTGTGTGTGTGTGTGTGTGTGTGTGTGTGTGTGTGTGTGTGTGTGTGTTGGATTTATTGTTTTGCATTTTCCTCATTCTCTCACATTCCCCCCCCTCGCTCTAGCCTCCTTATTTATTTATTGAGAGGGGTAAAAACGCAGACCCAAAGAAATCTCTTTATATCCACTTCACAAGAGTGAAGCAGAACAGAATTGTTTAGAGCTGATCCCGCAGGGTCTTACGCTTCCTGTCTGGAATAGCGACGACTCCTGAGGAGAAACGAAGAGAGCTGGGTGAGGGAGGGAGGGAGGGAGGGAGAGATGGAGGGAGGGGAAAGAGGGAGAAAAAGAGAGCGGGAAATAATCTCTCGCCCGCACCGCTATCAGCAGCATCGGCCGCTCCAGTGCAGATTCGGCGCGGCCTCACGGCTCAACAGCTGGGTGCCGAACGTGGATGTGCGAGAGCTCTGACTGGATTTAACGCACGCGGCGAGAGTTTCACTCCCAGTGATTGAGCTCTTTTTTCTTCACTCCTCCCCACCCCCTGACTCTCTCTCTCTCTCTCTCTCTCTCTCTCTCTTTCTCTTTCTCTCTTTTCATTCTCGCTCTCTCTTTGCTCTGAAGCAAGCGCTCATCTTTCCGAAAAAGAGAAACTTATTTCATCGTTAATCTGGAAGGTTTCTCAAGGGGCTTTTCAGAAACAGCTGGAGCTGACGACTCTGTTTCTCGGTCTGGCTGATTGAAGCTGTGGTGCCGAAATAACAAATAATGAATCAGAGAAGTCGTTGTTTTGCTTCACTCTCTCTGGTTTTGTTGCTCTTCTCCTGACAACTGGAACATGTGGAGGAGAGAATCAGAGAGCCCCTTTGATGTGGCTCGTCAAAACGGTGTCTAAAGCGCCGCTTTCACACACTCCACTCTGGATGACATTAGAGAATGAGCTGCAGTGTGTTGTGGTTGTTTGTCCCTCATCTCTCCTCTCTCTCTCTCTCCCTCTCTCTCTCTCTCTCTCTCTCTCTTCCTCACGCGTGCCTTCTGCATGCATGATTTGAAAGGCTTTCTTGTGCCTGCGAGCCTCTGGAAACGTGTCACAATTATGTATGAGTGTGTTTGCTTTAATGTAAATATTATTACCGTGCGGTCCATCTTATTCATTCACGCGGGCAGCGGAATTTCTTCAGCTGTGACGTCGGCCTTGGGTGAGTGTGTGGCAAGTCTTGGTTTCTCTCTTGACTAACAAAACGGGAGGAAGAGAGAGAGAGAGAGAGAGGGAGAAAGAGAGAGAGAGAGAGATGGATAAAGGCTAGGTTTTGCTCACTAGCTATTCAGGTGTAAGCTTGTCTCTTTGGGACCACCCAGACCGCAGATCAGCGCTTTGCCTTCTCCACCTGGTCTCAGTGCTCCAGCTCTCCTCTCTCCATACTCCCTGTATCCCCTCATCACAGCTCTCCTCTCTCCATACTCCCTGTATCCCCTCTTCACAGCTCTCCTCTCTCCATACTCCCTGTATCCCTTCTTCACAGCTCTCCTCTTTCCATACTCCCTGTATCCCCTCATCACAGCTCTCCTCTCTCCATACTCCCTGTATCCCCTCATCACAGCTCTCCTCTCTCCATACTCCCTGTATCCCTTCTTCACAGCTCTCCTCTCTCCATACTCCCTGTATCCCTTCTTCACAGCTCTCCTCTCTCCATACTCCCTGTATCCGCTCTTCACAGCCTCCGTCCATGTTATGTCCCTCTCACGTGTCCACACTGCAGGACTGCTGCCCTGATCCCCTTTCCCCCACCACCATCCTCTCTTGTCGTTCATTTTCTCCTCCTTCCTGACTCGCTCTGTCATTCCCTTGGTCTAATCCTACCCCTTTCCTCACCTTCTGTTTTCGCTACCTCCTCCTCCTCCTCCTCCTCCTCCTCCTCCTCCTCCTCTTTCACTGGCTGCCCTCTCTCTCTCCGTTCCCCTGGTGAGTGTGGTGCCGAGCCCGGGGGCTTGTCTTCCGGTTGATTGCGGATGGCGTGAGTGTGCTGGCTGTGTGTGTGTGTGTGTGTGTGTGTGTGTGTGTGTGTGTGTGTGTGTGTGTGTGACTGAGGCAGACCCATGACGAGGCCTACAGGGAGGAGGGGGTGAGATTCTGTGCAAATACATAGCACTCTTCCTCTCCTTTTCTCTCCCTGTCTTACACGCACACGCACACACACACACACACACTCTTTTGTGCGAACCACAGCATAACTCTGGCATTTGGCAGGCCTCAGACCACACTCTCCACATTGGCGGACTCTTCTCTCTCTCTCTCTCTCTCCCTCTCTCTCTCTCTCTCTCTCTCTCTCTCTCTCTCTCTCTCTCTCTCTCTCTCTCTCTCTCTCTCTCTCTCTCTCTCTCCCTCCCTCCCCTCTTATGTTTTGTTCCACTCTCTGCAACGCTGGACACAGCAGGTACTGATGGATGCACCAAAACAAGCTTGCCTTTGTGTGTGTATTGTCATATTGTGTGTGTGTTTGTGTTGTAGCTCTGTGAGTTCACAGCGCCTCTTCCTACCAGAGCTCATCTTAAAAACCTCCAAACACACGACTCCCCCGAGAGGCCCGATGTCTGGCTAACCACCGCCGCTGTCATAGCAGCACACGCGATGTCACCCGTCCAGTGCAGCACAGTCCCAGTGCCTCATCATGGCTGCGCTCTGGCGCTCGCACGGCCTGGTCCTCCTAATCGCGTCCTGTTCTGTCCACACCACAGGCATTTGAGGCTTCCCACCGCGAGAACCACACAGCAAGGCATGCTAGGTTCAGGGGGGGGGGGGTTGGTGGGAGGACAGCCCAGGCCTTGGGCTGACCGGGGGCCCTGTGTGTGTGTGTGTGTGTGTGTGTGTGTGTGTGTGTGTGTGTGTGTGTATGTGGCGGGGGTAGTTTGGGAGAGAGAGGGTCTCTTGTTGTCAGCAGAACAGTGGGTCAGTGCACACATACAGCGGTGTGAGGGCGTTGTGTTGGAGAGCTACGCTAATTGTTGTCAGGTGTGTGTAGGAGCTAGCTGCTCCAGGGTTACTTTCTGTTTTTGGGGCATTCTTCCTCTCTAACCTCTCTCTCTCTCCTCTCTCTCTCTCTCTCTCTCTCTGTCCATTCTTCTACTCCTTTTCTATCTTTCTCTCACTCTTACCCTCCTCCCCCCCCCCACACACACACACATTCTTTCTCCTACTCACTGTGTCCCTGTCTGTAATCCAGATCACACTGATTTAATGGTGGTTGTGGAAAATGACCAAGTCCTCATCCTCTAGTTAGGCGGCTCTCAAATATCTCAACTGTTAATCATGCTGGACGACCACAGCACCACTTGGGACAAAGGGAACTCACTGTCCCCGGGCTTTGGATGTCTTACACTGGGATGAGACGAACAGTTTGCTACTTATGTCTGAAAATTACTCAAGTTCAGAAAAAGAAACCGGATCCTGCTGCAGTAGTACCAAAGATCCTTGATTACTTTGCTTTAACCCTCTCTGGTAGTACCTATTGATATTGCTGTAGAGCAGTGTTTCTCAAACTTTTTCAGACTTAACCAATAAAAAAATAACCTCACGGACCACCTAGATTAAAAAAACAACAACAGTATTTCAACAGTATATTGCACAATGGGCCTACTCACTGGACAACCTTCCTTATTTTCTTTGCACTGCTTATTGCAGCGGATTCAAACGATTTAAACTGGCGTAGCTTACATGTGCAGTGTTGGTTCAATATTGCAAACAACTCATCTATATTGTATTTTACCACGTCTGCTCGCGGACTTCTTGGGAAAGCTTGCGGACCACCAGTGGTCCCCGGACCACACTTTGAGAAACACTGCTGTAGAGGTATGTAATGTAGGCCAGGATTTTACTACAAGTCCCAGAATACACTTTGACACCCCCTTCTGAACCCCTTTTTCCTGCTGGTGAAACGTATCCAGCATAAATAAGTAATGCTGAAAGCTCGCTGTGTACTCCAGCGTGGCACAGGAACACTGAGATGATGTCGCACTCCATGCAGGAGACGCCTGTAGTGTCATGCTGACTCTGATTGCACCACTGATTTAGTCATAAAGAACAAGTTGTCTTCGCTATCAGACGATCCTGGAAAACAGGTTGGGCTTTCCAAAAGAAGCATTATCCAAATGGGGACAAGAAGAAGAGGATACGGAAGGGGGAGAGAGAGGATGGGGGGGGGGGGGAGGGGGGTGCTGGTGTGGGTTGGGGAGGCAGGGGGAAGCCCTGAAGGCCATCTAGGCAACACATGTGCACTTGTTAATGTGGAGAGGAACTTAAAATGTAAGTGTCAGTTCGCAAATGTAGTAATTAAAGTTGTAGGTCTTGGCAGTGATTCACTTGGTGGGTGTGTGTGTGTGTGTGAGAGAGAGAAAGAGAGAGAAAGAGAGAGAGAGTGTGTGACCGAGAGAGAGCATGTCTCTGCAGGCTGTGTGTAACACAGACCTTCCGGCTCCTTCTCAGTGACTACTTATTTCATCCTTCCATCTTCGCTTTGGAAAACACACACTCCCACATTCCTGCAAAACCTACACACAGTCTTGCCATAGACCACAAGAGAGGGAGAAGACGGCAGGATGTTTATCTCTGCTCTCCCGTACAGAGGCGTGAGTGCAAACACAGAGATGTTTGGGAGGGAAGCAAACACACACTCACAGATGCTATCTGGTCCCCACATGTTACGGGAAGTGAAAAATGTGTGTGTGTGTGTAAGCGTGTGAATGATGGGGTCTGAGTATGCTTGCGTCTGTGTGTGTGTGTGTGTATAAGGGAGTGAGAGCATGCAGGTGTTTGAAAATGATATTTAACAGTGGATATTTGTGTGTGTGTGTGTGTGTGTGTGTGTGTGTGTGTGTGTGTGTGTGTGTGTGTGTGTGTGTGTGTGTGTGTGTGTGTGTGTGTGTGTGTGTGTGTGTGTATGTGTGTGAGGGAGAGATAGAAAAGAAGAAAGTATTGTATGCATCTTTGTAAATGAGAGAGGAAGGGAGAAAAAGAGTGTGTGTGTGTGTGTGTGTGCGTGTGTATGTGTGCGTGTGTGTGTGTGTGTGTATGTGTGCGTGTGTGTGTGGTGGGTGGGTGGGTGAGTCTGTGTCCTGTATGTGTGTTAGTGAGAGTGTGTGGGTGAGTCTGTGTGTCGGTGTGTTTTGTTTGTGTGTGTGTGTGTTAGTCACTGGGTCACTCCCCCACTCCCGTCACCCTGTGATTTTCTCTCCATGGGTGTAGCTCTAGAGCAGGCAGTGATGGGGGTGATGTGGGGCTCTGGGGAAGGTGTGTCAGAGCCAACGGTGCCTTGACCTCTGTCTGCAGGCTGACCAGTGAAGCTCAGATACCAGCCCACACAACCACCCACCCCCCCCATACAAACACACACTCACACACACACACACGCAACCCCCACCCCCAAGCCCTGATTTCTGCAGGAGGTCTCCATCTGTGCTGACTCGTAACTAGAAGCTTCCACGCAAGGATTTCACTGTGCTACTGCACAGCTAACGCTAACAACAACAAACAGGTTTGAAACCATCCGTTTCGCTTCTGTTAAATGTTCATGGGGGCTCATCATGACTGAGTCTCTGTGTTGCTGAGGCAACTGTGCTGTCCTCTCTGGACTCTGATGATGTGCATGGGGATGTGTGTCGAAGAAGAGGCGGCATGTGAGATTCGAGGGAGTTTGTAAATTTGCAGCGGTTCGTATTTGCTGACTGCAGACGTGCCGGGGGCATTGGCGACAGCTGTTATTTTTCCGAGTGTTTGTTTTGCCTTCTATCTCGACTCCCCCTCAGCATTGTCTGGCTGGTTTCAAATTTGTTTGACTGTGTGTGTGTGTGTGTGTGTTTGAGACGTCTTGACTTGACTCTCTCCTCTCAGCATTGGTACGGCATGCATCAGCCCCCGTCGTCGTTTACACGGCTGGCTCTCTCTCAAATATTTGCACCTCCTCCGCCCCCCCCCCCTCCCTTCCTCCCCTACATCTCTCCCCTCTCCCCTCCTCTCCCAGCTGTCTGTGGATGGATGGAGAGCCAATCTGTTTGTGGAAGGGCCTCCCCTCAGACATGCCCAGCAGTCAGCCAGTCAGTCAGTCAGTCGGTCGGTCTTCCCCTGTACATACTAACCAGCTCCTCGCTGCAGACCTCCATGCATTCAGTAAAGAAGTCAGTTCTTTACTTGCTTTGATTTTTTTGGCAAAGTATCGAGAGGTCATCAGGGGACTACTAAGCACCTATCCTATTGGTCTTCAGCAGCAGAGATTGTTGTGTGTGTGG
>NC_055958.1:30715022-30717522 GCF_018492685.1 Alosa sapidissima | reverse complement strand
GGTGGCATGCTAGTTGAGTGTATTGTACTATAGACCCTTTCAAGAGAGTTCCATTATCAGCATCATAGTTGGCCCCACAAGGCTTCCGTTTTAACATTCCATATGTTATCTTAATGCAGAGGAAGTAGATTGGGGCCCAAATAGAATGTTCAAGCATTGTTTTTGTTTTTATTGTTGAAAGGGTCTATAGGGCAGTTGTGATGTGTGTACTCCCCTCTGTGTTGGCTATCCTATGGTCAGAGTGGGCAGGCGTGAGCTCGACCTCGTGTCCCTGGTGACTCACGGCGGTCCACTCTCATTCAGATGGCAATCTTAGGTGGGCGGCTCCATCACAGAGGGTTGCTCTTGTGCCCACAGACACTCTCATGCCTGCGTCATGCGCCCCGTGTTGCCCCGTGTGCGTTTGTTTTTTTGTTTGTTTGTTTGTTTGTTGGTTGGTGCACATGGCGCCATGGGTGGGTCACATGGGTGGGTCATTGATGGCACCAGTGTCTGCATTTCTATGTGTTTGTGCGTGTGAAACACTAATTCATGTGTTAAGCATATATGCATGTGTGTGATAAAATAAGGACTCTTTCCTGTGTGTGTGTGTGTGTGTGTGTGTGTGTGGGTGGGGGGGGGGGTCTCCATTAGAGCTCTCTCTCTCTAATTTAGTCTTTCCTCCATCGCCTTATGTCTCTCCCTCACATGTTTTTATTCTCTGATATCTCCATTGCTGTCCTCGCTTTGTCCACGGTACGATTACACCCTCACCCCTGGGAGCGGACCAGACAGCCCATTAACAACAGCACAGCAGCAGCACAGGCACACTAACACCGATCAGGAGATTCTCTCTCTCTCTTTATTTCTTTCTTTCTCTACATGGCTTTCCCATTCTCTTTTTCTATCTTTTTATTCTCATTCCCTGTCAGCTCACTTTTTTTTCTATCTCTCTTTTCTCTCCCTCTTTATTTCTCTTTCTCCCTCTTTCTATCTATCTTTTCTCTCCCTCCTTCTATCTTTCTTTTCCCTCCCTCTTTCTATCTCTCTTCTCTCCTTAGTTCTTTATCCCCCTTTTCTCTCTCTCACTCACCCTTTCTTTCTCTTTCTCTCTCTTTTTGCACTCTCTGTAGTATTGCATCTTAGACCATACATGCAAGCAGGCATAGATGTTCACAGGGGACTACACACACACACACACACACACACACACACACACACACACACACACACACCATTACCATAGCCTGTTATTCATGTCAGGCCTCCATGCCGTCATGGCTTTTGTTACTCTCCAGATGGCTCTAAGAAGGCGAAGAGCGCACGTGCACACACTCCCAATCTTTCTTTCTCTCCAGCCCTCGTATTCACACACATGAAACACACCACATCATGGGTGTAGCCATAGATAGATAGATAGTCAGTCAGTCAGTCAGTCAGTCAGTCAGTCTACATTTACATTTATTTGAGTACCATATGTGTTCCACATGTGCTATTGTTTACTCTCAGCTTGACACAGAGAGCAGGGCTAGGCTATTGTTTGCCCGCAGCCATACCCAGTTGACAGTTCATCTCAGTTCTGTAAATTTGCGGCTCCCTTTCAAAAGGGAACATCTCCACAAAGTCCCCAAAAACCAAGCCTCTCGTTGTGGCCTTTGCAATGGCTTGTTGACTTGGGACGGCCATAATTGGAGTGTAAATTGATGTAACTTAATCTGGACTGTGTCAGGCACCATCATGTTTATGCATGCACTGTTTATAAGAGAGAGAATGGGTGTATGTTTGTGGTCGTAGTTGTAGGCCTACGTGTCAGTGAAAGAATATGTGCCCATGTGTTCTTTATATAGTGTATGTGAGTATGAGTGAGAAACCGAGGGGAAGTGTGTGTGTGTGTAGTGCATCTTGCAACATTTGTGTGTGTGTGTGCGTGTGTGTGTGTGCGTGTGTGTGTGTGTGTGAAAGAGAAAGTGAGACAAAGTAACTGATTGAAATGGCATGATCCCATGACTGTGTGTGCGTGTGTGTGTGTCTGTGAGGGAGGGTGAGAGTGAGAGTGTGTGTGCGTAGGAGGCTGCTTCTAGTGTGTGTGTTCCCTGCTGCTGGTTGAGGGGGCAGAGCCGCCCTCCCACAGTCTTCAGCTCCCAACTCGGCCCTACAGCTGTGGCAGAAGAGGGAGGGGCAGCGGTAGGAGCTCCAGCAAGCAGGATGCAACGACAGGCAAACAGAGCTGGAGAGGGGAGGGGGCCCGACAGTGTTGCTGTGCTGCTCAGGTGATTAATGGTGTTGAGACAGGTAGCAGAGATGCAACTGGGTTGCATGTGTGCGCGTGGGGTGGTACACACTCCCTCTCCCACTCTGTGAGGGTCTGGGATGTCTGCATGTAGAGAAGAGCGCCAACACCCATCCTCACCTCTGTTATTCGCATTTCGCTGTGATTTCTGCAATTCCTTCAGAGCAAATGGCACTGAAGATAAAGTGAGTGCAGGGTCCAATTATTACTCAGGGTAATTATATGGATATT
>NC_055958.1:30685022-30712522 GCF_018492685.1 Alosa sapidissima | reverse complement strand
TTGCTTTTGTGCTTCATTAGGTTTAGTAATGAAATTGGGCTAATAAGTCATTTCTGTTTAACTTTTTCATATGTAGGGACTTTTTTTCATTTGTCCTTTCTCTTCTCTCTCATCTCTCTCTCTCTCCTCTCTCCTCTCTCCGCCTTTCTCTCTGTTAACATTCCTCTAAAGAACAAAGCACATTTGATGTGTAGTAGTTGATATTAATATTCAGATAAGTTATGGGGAGGTTCATTTTTTTTCTCAATGGCAGTGCACACTGAACATAGCCATCAATGTGGTTAGTGTTGCCACACTGGCACACAGAAATGGTATTGTGCAAAAAGGTCACTGTTGGGTCACCCTGCACTCTGTTTCCTTTGTCAGCAGTGTCCATGGCTTCCTCAGAATTTAGAACTCGGAATGTTTTTGTCTCGGGGAAATTCCCAAAACTAGAATAGTGTCCCTTGGTAACATTTGGAAAGCGTTGATTTATGGTGCGTTGTATATTTTCAGTGTTTGTATATTACAAAGCCATAATCTTCAAAGTAGGCCCGGTAGCTGGGTTTTTAGACCTGCTGCTAGGCCCATACGTCTGGTGGAGAGAAGAGCGGGAGGAGGGAGGGAGGGAGGGAGAGATAGAGAGTGAGTGAGTGAGTGAGTGTGTGAAAGAGTGTGTGTGTTTGCTTTAGGCTGGCAGTTAGCCCATCAGCTTCTCCTAGTCTGTATCTCAGCTGCAAGTTCCTTTTATTATCAGCACTCAGTCCGAGAAGACCCCCCCCCCCCCCCCCCCCCCCCTCCCCCACTGCCCGTCATGTCAAGTGATTGGATGAAGCCTCTCCGCCGCTCGTTCACCACTCGTCACTCACTGAGCGCCGAGGCATGCTGGGAAGTTGGAGCCAAAGACATCACCACCCACACGCACGCACACATACACACACAGCATGTCCTGGGCAGCGGAGGCTGCAGTGGTATTTGGGAAACGGATGGTTGACTGATGCCTTAGTTGGTGCTGTTCAGTGAGCCAAGAAAGGGCAAATACCCCCCCCCCCCCCCCCCCCCCCCCCCCCTCACTCTCTCTCTCTCTCTCTCTCTCTCTCTCTCTCTCTCTCTCTCTCTCTCTCTCTCTCTCTCTCTCACACACACACACACACACACACACACACACACACACACACACACACACACACACACACACACACACACACACACACACACACACACACACACACACACCACCACCCCCTCAGTCAGCCACATGAAATAGAATGCCTCTAAATGAAACAGTGTTATGCAACCATGTTTATTGTGGCGGCGGTTTAAGTTAAATCAGAGATGATATGAGGCGACATTGTTCCATGCCTCTGACCACGGTAAACCAAGCATCATTTGAGCTGTGTGTGTGTGTGTGTGTGTGTGTGTGTGTGTGTATGGTCAGAGTGCACTACCTAGGGAGTAACCCTTTATTGTCTTTTGCAGAACCAGTGCCTTTGGTCTCATTATGTTTCGTAGACTCTGGGGTGGCAGAATATTTCCATGGCAGGACATTCAGCAGAAGAGACACACACACATACGCACAGAGGACAAATTTTAACTGCTTTTTGTGAAGCCTTTGTTCCCTGGCCCTCATTAAGTTTTATAGACTGCCGGGTGGCAGAATATTTCCATGCCAATATGCTGAGAATACACACACACACACACACACACACACAGAGACATACAGTACACTCACACACACACACTCACACGCTTAGACTGTCTGCCAATTAACTGGCCACTGTCAAAGGACACGGATTCATGTGAAATAAGTAACTTAATTGAGTTTAGATAAGGGTGGAAATGAAGGATTCAATGAGTGCCAGCACAAAAGGCTGGGCTCTCCTCTTCTCCCATGGCCCTCTATTTTCCCCGACCGCCATGCCTTTGGTGTTCATAACCTCAGAATTGTTCTCCATTTAACGCCATCAATGATTCATGCTCCCCAGCTTAGACTGTGTGGTCTTGGCGATGTGAACAGGAGCCTTCTACACACAAGAGACTCTGCATTAAAGACCTAGTCCTTCCAAGAGCATGTGTGTGATGGGGGTGGGGGGGGGGGGGTTACAGGAACCATTTAAAAAATATTAGCCTAAACTCACACAATAAAGCACCCTCAGCCAGAACGACTCCGACAGCTTGATTTAATGAACAGCGGTAAAAATAGACTTTAATGAGTAGAGGCAGAAAAGGACGAACATTTTGCATGTAGCCACTCCCTTTAGGCGAAGTGGAGAAGAGAGAAAAAGAGCCCCCCCCCCCCGCCCCCCTAAAAGCTCCCTATAACCAGACTTATCTGGGCTCTGGAAGTGGACAACGCGAACGGCAGTCGAGTCGAGCCCTTCTTCGCCTCGTGGGTCCCCGTGGCCTTCCATCTGTGCCCACAGCGGTCGTGCCAGCGCGGCGTGGGCAAGCGTGTAATACTGCCAGGCTTATTTCCGCTGCGGAGCGAAACCGGCGGGGTGGTGCGTTCGGCCACAGAAGATTTAAATAGGCTCAGTAATGACGGCCTTCGAACACACTCGCAGACGACCGCCTCGCCTGTGGGACCGAGCCTCTCCTGTGTGCAGTGTGAGGCGAGCAGCCCTCGCTCCCTGGACCCTGGCGAGAGTCCCCGGCAACAGAGGCGGTTGCCATGGCTCACCATGGTGATGTCAATAGAAACATTCCCAAAAAGTCATTTTTTTTTGCATTCACTTTTTGAGTGCTTGCCTCCCAAAAAGCTAGCTAAAAGCCTGGGCCTTTAGTCTAGCTGAGCCACTCAAGGGGGCTCTCACAAAGGGGTGGTTAGTGCAGTTAGCGTTCCAGCCTCAGGAGGCCTCCGAGGGGAAGGAACCCAGTGAAAGAGGCCCCTCTCCATGGGGGTCTGAGGGTTGAGATTATTTTTTTTTTTCCTTCTCAGCTGGCAAGTCTGCAGGTCGGTCGGTTGGGCGCCCGTTCCCCGATGACGCACGACACCAGGACCCGGGTGCTATTTCTGCTCCGGAACCCTAAACGTTAAAATAAGTCCTGCTGATCTCGCGCCAACAACCAGAAGGCCTCATGCCACGGCTAAAGAGCAGTGTGTGTTGGCTCTGCTGCTGCAACTGCATCATGGAACTGTGTGTGTGTGTGTGTGTGTGTGTGTGTGTGTGTGTGTGTGTGTGTGTGTGTGTGTACTCTGCGGTAGTCAACCAGGATCTGTTTTAGCACGGTGGCAGCGAGGCGCTACCATTTTTGAACAAAAACCAGACAAACAGCCCTATGTTCTCCCACTCATTTAAATCAGATCCCTTTTAAATGAGAGAAATACACAATTACATTCCCTCCCTCTCATTCTCCTTCCCTCCTCCACTCTCTGGTCTGCACAGATATTTGTTTTGGCACTTGACACATTTCCCCTGCTATTTCACCAGTACCCCTTTTGTTTTCATTGTGAAATTGGTCTGTCTTAGCTTGTAGCGAAAGATACAAAAGTGTCATTCCTGTCATTCGTGATTGTATTTTACTTTGACACCTTAAACCTTACACCTGAAAAATTAGCCATATCCAGTGTTTCCTCTAATTAATACCGCCAGTCCGCCACGGTATCAGAATCAGGGCAGACACACATTTGCTTTTTAAATAATCCTGCGACGTATCCTCCCCTGCTGGCTTCCGCTCACATTGCAATTTAAAGGACAAGTTAGGTATTTTACACTTAAAGCCCTGTTTTCAGATAGTTTATGATTAAATAGAACGTTTAAGATTGAAATTTGGACACATGCTGCTGTCCTGAGAATTTTCGGTTTCTGTGGTTTCTTAGCGATTTTTGTGTGAGCATATCAGCGAACACCCCTGACTACTCGGTCTTTGTAAACAAAAGTTTAATGCGTTTTAAGAAGGATTGTTCCAGTGCACCTATGCAGCGTTGTGGAGGAGGGGGGCGCTACCACAGAAACCGAAAATTCTCAGGACAGCAGCATGTGTCCAAATTTCAATCTTAAACGTTCTATTTAATCATAAACTATCTGAAAACAGGGCTTTAAGTGTAAAATACCGAACTTGTCCTTTAACAATAAGTAGCCTAAACTAGAGGTCAGAGGTTATTATGGCCCGTCCAGTTTCAGTTCACATATTATATATTGTATTGATGTAGCCTATTTAAAGCATTAACTTTCTTCTCAGTGTTTCCTCTTCATTTAGAGGTGCCACTGCTTCAGAATTAGGGCGCTGCCGCCACTGTTAAAAAAATTCTAGTGGAAACACTGCACATCTTTACTCTAAGCTGGGTGTGAAATAGTTTGCTTGTGAATCTGTTTTTTTTTGCCTTCAGGCTGAATCATTTTAAAAGGATCCAGTAGCATGCAATTTTCTGCAGGGGAGTCAAGGCACATGTTGTTGTCCAAGCCTCTCACCATTAAGGCCTTGAGAATTGGGCAATCAGACCCTGGACAGCAACTCAGGCTCATCCGTGTGCAAACAAGCCCCCTGAAAATGCTGGACGTCATAACATTTATCTGAGAGAGGCGCAAAGTGGAATTGCGTTGAGAAGAAAATTGGCCACATTTTCACAACTCATTTGTCTCTGTCAAAACAAGCCTGCCCATGGGATTGCCCAATCCCAAAGGAATAACAAGTCTGCTAACAATATGGCTATTAGTGCTGTACTTCTGCATTTGTTCATATACGGGACAGAGGGAAGAGTCCCTCCTCATGAAATTGAACCCATGAGCTAGCTAGCTATTATGATTAATAGTAACTTGTTTTTACCAGTTGAGGAACATAAACATTTCATTTTATTTCATTTAATTTAATTTCTTGATCTTATTCACAACATTGTAGATCGATCATCAGTCTTGACAGTTAGCTGAGGTTTGTTGGCCTTTTAGATGATCCATTGTGCATGTTTCAGACGGGAGCATTTCAAGTTATTTGTTACACAGGTGGATGAACCATTCTCTTGTGACAGTGTGTCTGGCACTCTTTGGTGCACGTAGCACATCACCCTGAGTTACAGCCTGGGCCCAAGCGTGCCGTTGCCAGTGCCTACACCACACCTATCCCCCCATAAGTCAGCCTGAGCTCGGGAGAAAGAGCACCGACACCCAGCTTACCGGCTCCATAAACCACCAGTGTCACCATGTAGTGCCGTGGGCAGGGTGGTGCAGCCTGGTCTTCGGCCTGCTGGAGTCACTCATCACTCTGCTGACGATCCCACAGCTCCTGGGTGGACAGGGGTTTGTCGTTCCCCCCCCCCCCCCCCCCCCATTTTGCTACCAAGGACCAGGGCCGTAAACCACCACAACCACCCCTCACAATCCTGCTCTGCACTGAAATTGCCACTAAAGGACCTCACACTGTGATGGTGGAAGTGACTGGAGTCATCAGTGTTTCAGAGTGGGAAGCGTACCACACTACAGCGAGTAGCTGGGGCCTGTGGCCCAGTCTTCACCATCAATATTTCAGCAGGAAATGCCTTGTCGCTTTCTGACCAGCTCATGGAAATAGTCCGTTCAAGGTTCTCACTGCAGACCCACTTGAACACTGACCCAGAGAGGTTAACTTTTCTAATGAACTAAATCCGTAAAATAAAATAAAAAGCTTTGGTGTTTTGGACCAGGGTTGTCTGGGCTCTTCTCCAGGAACATAAGCTGCCATTTCTGTTTAATTGTAGATTGCACAGGGCTTTTTTTTTTTTGTAAATGTCACATGCTGCAGTGAAAGTCCAAAGTTATCAGCCTAAAGTGACACCACCAGTTTTTTGACAGAGAGTTAAAGTAAACAGTAAACTCCTCACAGGACTTATCATCGTCTGATGAACTTTCTCCTTTCTTCCTCATTTACCGCTTACTCACATCCCCCCCCCCCCCACCGACAACTTCCCTTCTCTCAGCGTGTCCTTTCTCTGCTTTCTCTTCCCACTGAGTCCTGTGCACTGTGGCACACTGTGTACTGTGGGACACTAGCACCTCCGCTGCAGTCAGAAGGCAGTGTCGGCTGTGTCGCGTTGTTCATCCACCAGGAGAGCTGGCGGCAGCGTGCAAGCAAGAGGCAGCGGTAGCTTTAACTGTGAGCAACGTAGTCACCATTTTTTTTTTTTTTTTTTTTTTTGGTTTCCTGCACAAATGTCGACGATGTCGAATCAGGATGCCTTTTTAGCCTGCGTGCCACGAGAAGTCCCAGAGGCCTAATTCGGAGCTCGCTGCTCGACTCCACTCCTTCCCCCTTTCAATTGGATGACATTTGTTTATCCACTTGAGGCTTCTCGTAGGAGGAAAAACAAAATAGCTTCTGGGCTTTATCTAAGGTTTTTGTCTTCTAATTGATCACATCTTGGGGAATTAGGGAGGATTTTTTGTGTATTTTACTCCACAAAGCACATTCATTGGGCTGGATTGACTGTGTAGTTGTGCATCTACATTGTCTGTTTTAAGTATTTGAAATAAGTCTGGGCCAACACTGGAATAAGCTGTTAAAGCCAATCTGGAAGAATGTTACACATCTCCCATAAGATGTTTCTGGTTGATATGATGTCTATGAAGACTAAGCTCGTGGTATTATTGGATAGGGTCGTGTACGTGCCATGACTGCAGACGTACAGATCGTGTCTCTCTGTGAGGGAGAGGGGGAAAAAAGGCCTATATGCATATGTATGTGGACGTAGGTGTGTGTGGGGGATTGTGTAGGAAAATGCATTTGTGAGCGTGTCTGTGTGGGCTTGCATGCCCCCCCTACAGTGCTGCGTGTGTGTGTGTGTGTGTGTGTGTGTGTGTGTGTGTTGGTGGTGCCAAGCCACCTCTTGCCTCAGGAGCACGCCTGTCATTGATCAATGTGTGCACTGGGAGTAGGAGCCTTTACTCCATGTGTGCCGTTACTGTCACTCCTGCTTCGCCAGCTGCCCTTCACTGCACGTGTGCAGATCCAAGGAAGGATCCACTCCGCCCGCTAGCATCACTCCATTAGGTCCGCTGGTCACCAGCCATGGGGAGAGGTGTTGGTGCCCCGTTCTTCAAGAGTGTGATCGTTCATAATAGGACTGTACACACACACACACACACACACACACACACACACACACACACACACACACACACACACACACACGACCACAATAAGTCGCTAGTTGCTGTGTGTGTATTTATTTTTAGCTTTCCCTGGATATAAATTCATTTCTTCTGGTGCTGGCCAGCTGGCTTGGAATTGGGCCCATCCGTCAGTGTCACGGCCCAGACTCCATCCCGAGTGGCCCCACCAGGAAACCGGTTTGGTGTTTGTGGGGCTTAGCGGTGAGGATTGTCGGGAGGCCCGCGCTTGTAATGGCCCTTAGATGAGATTGAAGGGGTAAAAGAGGTGCATGATGGGATACGATTGAGAGAATTGCTGCTGGCCTGGTGCTCTCTATCTAACCTTGGTGCTCTTTTTTGAAATTCATATTGAAATACAGCAACATTGAACAACATAATTTATTAATTCTTTATGAATAGAAATACTATAGGTAAATGTAAGCCTGTTAGACTGAGAATGATTCAATTGACAAATGTTTGTAAAGAAACACTGTGAAATCAATCCGTGCTTACACACACTCACACATGCATTAAGGACATTACTGTTTACTTTTAGGGATTGTCCTAAGTCCACCATATGGCTTTACAAACATGGTTACAGTCTCACACTCGTTCACTCACTCACTCACTCACTCACTCCTCGAGAGCTGCTTCTAGCACACAGATGCCACAGCTTCTTAACAGGCAATTGATGACCTTAGTTGATGACCTTGAGTGTGTGTGTGAGGCAGAGTTGGGCACTCACAAGTGTGTGTCACTATGTCTAAGGGGCATTTCCTGGTTCTCCTCACACAGAGGGGGGGGGGGGGGGGGTCAACATTGGCTCTGGGCAATGGCCATGTTAAGATGGCTGACTGATAGCACATATAGCCTATGGTATTCAGCTGTGCATGTAGTACTTACTGACGATACAAAACAAGTGTGCATATGGCAGACAGCGTCATAACTTATTCTGCAACCTGTATTGGCACTCTGATGCACTAAGTGCCCTCCACCTGCCACCAGACTATTTATGAGCTAGCGGAAGCCAGCGATGGAAGTGTCTGAGTGAGCTCTCTAATATAAATATATTGAGTCATGCGAGGCTGAGGGTCTTTTGTGTGGACAGCTGCTTCTTAACAAGTCCCTTCCTCCTGGAGCAGCACTTGGCTTTCTGCATGTGTGCGGATATGAGATGTGTTCTTAAGGAAACAATGCTAAGCCAGGATAAACCCCCCCATTACCTCTCATGCAGTCATGGAGAGGAGCCATGGCAAGAGTCTATCCTTCTCTCTCTCTCTCTCTCTCTCTCTCTCTCTCTCTCTCTCTCTCTCTCTCTTTCATTCTCTCTCTCTTTCCCTCTTATTTTTTTCTACTTCTGCCTCCATCCTTCCTTCTAGCTCCCTCTTTTTCTCACTCCTTGCACTGCCTTCTCTTTCATTTCTGTTCTATTTCCATCTCTCCCTCTCTCCCCCTACTTTCTTTCTCTCCCCTGTTGTTTTTATACTTCACCAGGATTAATAAATCAGACAAGTGGAAAATACCCAAACAAAACAAAAAAAAAAGCCTTAAACGCATTCTCACATAAAAAATCTGAAAGGAGGAGTGCATTATGGGATTGTCAGCAGAACTGCAGGAGGTCCTATGAGACTGTTCTCCACCATGCTTCTCTGCCTCTCCTCGGCATATTTTGAAAAAGTGATGTTTGCCTTTTAATATTTGTTAATATGTTTTATTTATTTCACTTCTGGGAGATGTTGAAGGGCTGTGTGCAGTGCGCTGTGCCGCGCCCCGTCAAGGTTAGCGAGCTCATGCTTGAATGTGTGTGTGAGCTGGGAGCATTGTGAAGCTTGCAGTGAGAGATGTCATTGTCACCAATAGAGATGTATTATGAGGGGAGGTTTCATCCAGATTCATAGACTGTATTAATCAGATGTGCTGTGTTGCTACCCACACACACACTAACAACAACAGAAACGCACCCAGCTACTTATTCACCTACACACACACACGCACACTCAGACTCAGACTCACACTCACACTCACCGTCTCCTTCAAACACATGCTCACATCAGCATCACCTCAGTCCCTCCTGTGCCGCCCTCCAGGTCACTAACTGCTGTGCCTGCACCGCTGGTCGCCTTTCATGCTGGCGCCGTCCGACGTCACAGCGTCCCTCTGCGAGCCTCTCTCTGATGGACTCTAATGAGCGCCTCTGAAAGCGCAGCGACCCGTGGGTCAGGTGTACCGTCTCTCTCCGGCAGCCACCACGAAACCACCCCAACCCCCCCCCCCCCCTCCCCTCTCAGTATTGCACACACCTTCATCCTCACCTCCTGCCCCAGTGCGCTACAGGTCCGCCATTAGCTACGCATGGAGAAGATGGAGCGTCCTTACTGAAGCTACCTTGTTAGGCGGAATGGGTTAGCATCGACCTGGCACGCTCATAATCACTTATTAATGTCGGACGGATCGATAGCACCTCAATGAACAACAGGTCTTTCCACACGGTAGCAGAGGGTCGGTGAAGATGGAGAGAGTGGTGGTTTGGCTCGCTTATGCAATGGGGAAGGGGTATGGAGCCTTGTGAGTGGGTCAGAGGGGGCATTTGGGCAACCAGCGGAGCCCGTCACTTTCCATAGAGTTTTAATCGCTGCTTCTCCACAATCCTCTCTGGCTCCCGCTGATTCTGAGAGAAGAAAACAGAACATTCTGGAGCTTGAGTTAAGCTAAAAGGCCTGCTGCTCCTCCTGGTGAGGGTCATAATAGCCTCTGCAACTGTTCCTAAATGTGCCATTCCAGATTAAGCAGAAGAGAAAGGTATTGTAATCAACAGTTGTAAATGCATGTTTGTGCTCACAAAGGGATCCGGTAGGACTCCATTTGAATGACTGAATTGAGACACCTTTGCAGCTGGAATGAATTGAAAAAGAAGGGCTGTCAGTCAGCCCTGGCCAGGTCTCCCAATGATAAACCTGTTTATCAGCCGCTGGCCAGATGAATGGTGGAAGAACAAACACGGTATGAGGGACACGCATAATCAAACACAGTGGAGTCCACTCAGTGTCCAAGCAGTGCCTGCTTGATAAAGCCAGTTTACAAGGGAGGGACAATCAACAAGTAACCTCAGCTCCACAGTGCATAAAGTGCAATAGGAAGGGGACATTGTTTGCCGTTTTAAATACGTGTAGAAGAAAAAGGGACATGTTTTAGATTGCAGTGTTTAGCTACAAACACATCACCTAACTTGTTTTGTGGATGTCACAGCTGTCCTCAACCAAGCTTTGGTGATCATGGGAACTGATCTGGGTTGGGATCCTGTCTCCAGAGTGCGTCTAGCGTCCAGAGTGTTCTGCGTTGACTGGTCGGCAAGCCGGCTGCAGCTGGCGGTCTATTGTGGAAAGTTTTGGTGGTTAGCCTGACAATTAGCATTTGGAGCAGCTGCTAATGGCCCTCCTGGCCTGGTCTGCCCATCCACCCACCTAGCCTGGTCACCCCTGGACTGAACTGGACTGGCCAACCACCCACACACGCTCCCCTGCTGCTCCAGCCAAGGCCCCCGTCTGGCCTCTCCCCTACTGGTCGTTGTGTGTGTGCGTGTTGGTGCGTGTGTGTGTGTCCTACTGCTGTAGTCCTGCTGAGAGTGTAAGCTAACAGCTGGAGGAACATGTTGTTGTTGCGGCTGCCACTGTGCCGCTAACCCACCAAGTTGAGAGAATTAGCCGGAAAGCTCGTTCGTCATGCTAAGTGCTAACTGCTAATGAAGGTTGTCGGGGGGGAGTGTGCGAGGTGTGGAGCTCAGCATCTGCACACAGTTGGTGATTGTGCACGTGTGGGTTTTACACTTACACTTCCAGAGTGTTTGCGCATTCACACTCACACACAAATGCACACACACACATACACACACACAGGAAAGGGTCTGTGTGTGCATTTGTGTGTGTGTCAGTGTGTCAGTGTTTTTCTGTGTGAGTACATGTCAGTGTTTTTGTGGGTGAGTACATGTTACTTAAGTGGGAGGTTTTCTCATTCTTTAGGCATGTTGTTGTTGCAGCTATTCTGAAGTGGTGCTATCATATCATGTAGTAGTTCCTCTGTCTGGGAGCAGCTCTGCCTCTGTTTTGTCCCTGTATAGAAACTGTTGCCCAATACCTCTGGGGTTGCCATTTGTACAACATTATGTTCTCTTTAATTGTTTCTCTAAATCGTCTGGAGTCTGTCTCACTAGCGCTCTCACACAGACTTATTCACCCCCCCCCCCCCCCCCCCCCCCAATTGGGCTCTCTCGTTTACTCACTCACTCCCTCTCTCTCTCCGTCCCTCTCTCTCTCACACTCTCTTTCTCTCACTCTCCCGCTAGTAACAGATGCTCGAGTGCCATCCCTGACCTTGCTTTCCCACACTAGGTCACAGAATCAGATAGCAGCAGAGGAGTCTTGAGAGAGATTACTGTGTGTGTGTGTGTGTGTGTGTGTGTGTGTTTGTGTGTGTGTGTGTGTGTGTGTGTCTGGTGAAAGAGGAGCCTTGCAGCCTCTCTTAAAAAGCAGTGAACGCTTGAATGGATACCCAGTGGGAGTGCTGTAGAGGTGATCCAGCCCAGCACACACAGCTCTCCCGCCTCAGAGCCCCTCTCTGTGGCCAGTCACCGGTCAGACATACAGACAGACCGCAGACGAGTTGGACATGTGGAGTTGTAGCCTTTATGCAAGATTTGAGGGTGTTCCTGAGGAACTGAACTATGCTTTATGTTCATCATATCCATCTGCCCCCTTTTAAAACATATTGAATCTTCCTGTACAATGCCATATTCCTTGCAAGCGGAATGAACCATTATGGGTGTGTGGGTGTGTGTGTGCGCACTGATTAAGATGTACAGAAATGTGGAGGGAGGCTTTGTGTTTTTTCTTGTTTGTTCCTTCAGTGGCATGTCTGTGTCTGTATGTGTGGGAAGAAGCTTAACCATTCTCTTTGGGGATGTGTGTGTTTAAGTGTGGACCTTAACTACTCTCTCTCTCTTACACACACTCCCTCTTTCTCTCTCTCTGTTTTAGTGTGTGTGTGTGTGTGTAATATGGCACCAGGCTGCAGAGTGTTCAGTGTCATCTCCCACTCTAAAGCTCTTTTTCTTCTGTCCCCGTGTGGAGGGAGGGGGGCATATAGAGAGCTCTGGCTCACCTGTCTGACAGGCTTGAAGGAGAGGAGAGGAGAGGAGAGGAGGAGAGGGGATTGCAGACCCACTACAGTGAGGGAGAGAGAGAAAGAGAGAAGTGAGATTAGGGAAGTATGAGTGAGGCCATCCTTAAAAATATTCTTGTTTGCAGTAACAGCCAAAAAAATAAAAAAAATGGGTCGGTAGGTAGGTCAATATTCTTTTTTTTTTTCAAGATTCAAAGTAAAAAAAAAAAAGTAAAATTTTGGTCATGGTGATTACGTAGGTATGAATTTAAACAAATGTGCATATTGTGATGTAACTGACTGGATCCTCAACCCGTGCCTTCAGGCGCATCATTGCAAATCTCAATCTGATGCAGGTTAGAAATTGACAGGGTCGGTCGGTTCTAAATTGACAGGGTCGGTCGGGTTACGGCAAACGAAAATATTTTTAAGGATGGCCTGAGCATATGCTAGTAAAAGAAGAAAACAGAAGACACACACACAGATCCAAAGCGAATCATCTTTCGCTCCCTCCCCCTGTCCCTCTAGCTCTGGTCCTTCTCTTCCTATTCATGTATTTCTGGAGAGCCCCCCGTATGTGTGGATTAAACCCTCCACACACAGATTAACGTCATCTCTTCACTTCATCAATAGCAAGAGCATGACTCTTCACTGCTAGGATGCAGCAGCATACACTCTCTCTCTCTCCCTCTTGCTCTCTCTCTCCCTCCCTCTCTCCCTCCCTCCCTCTCTCTCCCTCCCTTTCTCTTGGAGATTAAGTTGGTGAGATGAAGGAGGTAGAGGGGGAAGGGAAGAAAAGAAAAGAAAGAAAAGGAGAAAGATGGGAAAACGACTTAAACGTTACGTAAAGCGCATGACATCATCGCTCTGCTTACTCACCCCTCGCTGCCGGGCCAGTGAAGAGCGGACAAACCCTCACCGGGAGTCGCTGGCAAGCTTGGGGTCAGCAGGAAGTGGGGGGTTGTCACTTCCTGTGCCTGCAGGAAAGGGGATTTTGCTTGTGTGTTGGGATGGTTTACATCATGATTGCCCCCATTCTGTGAACCATCCGAGCCCTGCTGGCCACCCCATGGGTCAAAGGGTGCCTAAGGAGCGAGGATGTGACCGCTGAAAAGAGCAGTACTGCGTTACGTCTGATGGCAGAGGAGTTATTTATGGCAGGGGGCTATTCCCTGGGGGTGAACAAAGCATGTCACATTTCACAGGTGGCACACACCAAAAATAGCACTAGTTCAGGCCTCTCGTATGAGTTTGTTTACTGGGCTGTGGTGATCTCTGCAGGCTGTTTGGGATTTTCTCTCACACCTTGTGTGTGTGAGTGAGCGTGAGAGATGCTGTGGGCCTTTCACAGGAGCAGATAGACCCAGCACCACGGCCTCACATAAGCAATCCTGCAGAGAGGGGGAATGAGGGAGAGAGGGAGAGAGAGGAGACCAGGGGGAGAGAAGAGGGCCTCTAAGAGAGAGAGAGAGAGGGAGGGAGAGAGAGTGTAAAGGAGTGTGGTGGAGTGAGTGAAAGAGGAAATACGAGGGAGAGTCCCACAGAGTGACAGGGCTGCTCCAAGGAGAAAGAAACCACTCTGCCCTGCATTGTGTCTATGTGGTCAGCAGGCTTCACAAACGGACATTCATCTCCTAGTGACCAGTCAGGACATTCATCTCCTAGTGAGTGACCAGTCAGGACATTCATCTCCTAGTGACCAGTCAGTATATTCATCTCCTAGTGACCAGCAGGCTTCACAAACAGAATTCATCTTCTAGTGACCGGTCAGGATATTCATCTCCTAGTGACCAGCAGGCTTCACAAACGGACATTCATCTCCTAGTGACCGGTCAGGATATTCATCTCCTAGTGACCAGCAGGCTTCACAAACGGACATTCATCTCCTAGTGACCGGTCAGGATATTCATCTCCTAGTGACCAGCAGGCTTCACAAACAGATATTCATCTCCTAGTGACCGGTCAGGATTCACTGTCAGTGCAACACGATGAGTGTGGCTGGCCGTGTGTGATGGATTAATGTTGCTTTTTACACAGAGGAGGGTGATGGCCTAGGAAGGTTACATTTACCCTTTTCTTCCAAACATAATCACAGATTCATCGTAATGTCAAACACACACACACACACACAAACACACATACTGTAGTGTACATAAACACACATGACAGGAGTGTGTGACCCTCTTAGCCGAGAGAACAATCTGTGCTTTAGTTAAGGATGCACAGGGGAATGAAACACGCTACCTTGAGTTGCTGACACACACACACACATACTGGGTGGTATCAGCTAACGCCTACATCAGCGCATCCCTCCCTCTACGTACTCTCAAACACATGCGCACTTGCTTACACACACACAGCCACTCTGTCTCTTTCTCTCTCAAACATAATGCCACACGTTCCTGTCCCTGTAGTTCCCTATGATTATGTGGCACTTGGTTTATGAGGCATATGTGTGCATGTGTGAGAGGGTTATGTTATCCATGTGAGAGCATTGATAGCACCAGTGTGTGCGTGTGAAGCACTGGTTCATGTGTTAAGCATATATGCACGTGTGTGAGAAAATAATGACTCTTTCCTTTGTGTGTGTGTGTGTGTGTGTGTGTGTGTGGAGGGTGTGTTGGTTAGCAGAGGTGCTAAGCGTTAACAGTGAGTCAGCAGCAGCAGACTGGGCTATAGATGACATCACTGCTGGGGGGAGGACAGAGGGAAGGAGTGTGTGTGTGTGTGTGTGTGTGTGTGTGTGGGCGCAGAGGGAGAGAGAGGATGTGAGAGTAGTGTGCTGCCATTGCAGATGCCCTGTGCTATCCCCATTCCCCGTTCCTCCTTGTCTGGAGCTGCAGCTGCCCCCCCCCCCCCCCTCCTCTGTGTGCTATCACTCACATACATTTCTCTCTCTCTTTCTTCCTTTCCTTCTTTTTTTCACTCTCTGTTTCTCTCACTCTCTTTCACAGTCCCTCGTCCCTCTCTCGTCCCGTGTGTCCTCCCCAGTAGTACATTATGCTCCACTCTCACTGCCATCGCAAGGCCAAGCCGTGTGTGTGTGTGTGAGTGTTATGAGTGTGTTATGAAGGGATTGTGTTCTCAAAGCTGCAAGAGCAGGCCAGGCAAGTGCATTCTACATTGGTAATTAAATATGCTTTACAAATGAGCAGATAAAAGAAGAACATAGAAACATGATGGGTTGAAAAGAGTAAAGAGACGTATATAAAATAAGTGCAGCAGCAGTTAAACAGAGCACTTGCTAACCTCTCCTGACCTGCTTCCATTGGCCCTTGGAGATGCTTCACTACTAGAGCAAACACACACACTCACACACACACACACTCACACACTGTACAGCACAAATACAAACAGTGTCACAATCGCATTTGGCAAATGCACAGACTCCACAGCTTTTGCCTTGAATTAATTGCCACTGCTTGACTTAAATGGCCATAATGTTGTGGGACACATGCCCCCCATCTCCTGCCCCCTCCACCTCAGGAGCCCAGCGCAGTGTGCTTAAAATAGGCCCTTAATGAGGCAGCACGCCAGGCCGGTCACTGCAGCGTGGTGGCGGCGAGGGTTTTCCGTTGGTGGATGTCGCCTGGCGAGGTGGTGTTGTTGTTGTTGTTGTTGTTGTTGTTGAGGTCACTAGCAGTGGATGCCGGTTGTGTGGGTGCGGTCGGTGTGTTGTGTGAAGTGTGAGCAAGGAGTCAGGAGGTCTTGAATGAGTGTTGTTACGAGGTGGGTAGAGTGTTCTAGTCAGGGTGCGATGCTGACACGGCAGTGAACTTCCACTGTGTGTGTGTGTGTGTGTGTGTGTGTGTGTGTGTGTGTGTGTGTGTGTGTGTGTGTGTGTCCAGGAATCCGTGCAGAGGCTGAGCCAGAGCGGTGCTGTCTGATGAGCCTCTTAACGGTGTCTCCCACCCAGGCGCACGTGCTGGAAAATAGTGCATGTTTGCATATTGAGACTGCTCAAATAAGACATGGAGCATGGACACTCATTCCTGCACACACAATTATGCTCCTCATACACGCACACATTCACAAACATTCCCTGAACCACCATGCACACACACACGCACACACAGACAAAGAGGCTGAGACGTTAGCTGGTGGGTTGTGGCCGTGGGCCGAGGCCACTGGGCTGTGGCTGATGTTTGTGTGTGAGTGGTGGTGGGGAGGGGTCTCTGGAGCACAGGGCCCAGGCCAGGGCCTCCTCAGAGGGGCTGGGTCAGTGGGGCAACAGCCCCCCCACAGGGCCTCCCACCGTATGGGTCTCCGGCTCTGTGGAGGAAATTAGCGTCTGCCGCTACCGCTAGTGTTTTTCTGCTCCACTACACTCAGAAAACAGGAAAACAGCCCCCAACGTGACCCCTCCGCTCCACACACACACACTACAATGTCTACAAATGAAGTCTCTACATATGAACTGTGTCTCTCTCTTTCCTCTCTGTGTCTGTTGATATTGCTCACATTGTCTTTCGCTCCCACTCTCGTAGCTGCAGGTTGTAGACCGCACTTGAAGATACAATTACAATTTCACCAGTGTTCCCCTACTAGAAATTGATCTTTTCTGAAGGACAATTACATATTTCTTTCTGAAATCTTTCCACCCTACGGTCTCTCTCCTGCTCCTGTTTCTCTCGCTCTCTCTACTTTAACTCACTCCATTCTCCAATTCATCTCTCTCTCTCTCTCTCTCTCTCTCTCTCTCTCTCTCTCTCTCTCTCTCTCTCTGCCCCTCACACAGTGTGCCAGGTTGGCCTCACTGTGAAGGCATGTTAAATAAATCTCCTCTTGCTCCCTGCTCCTCATCCTGCAGGTGTGTGTGTGTTTGTGTGTGTGTGTGTGTGTGTGTTTGTGTGTTGTAAAGAATGCTCAGTTGGCCTTACAACTCAACACCACCACCAGACCTCTTTCTGTCTCTCTTGCACATTTCCCTGTCTCACCCCCTTCTGCATGTGTCCATTACTCTGTTTGTCTGTCTCTTTCGATCTGTCTGTCTGTCTGTCTCCGTTCCATGGAGACGGGGAATCTGGCTTGGTTGGAACGGCTGAGAGGAGTGTGTGAGAGAGAGAGAGAGCCGATGAGAGGAGAGAATGTCAGCCGTTTAATTGAATTTGTAGATAACGGCAGGATCCAATTTCAGGTTGATAATCGACGGCGCTACGCGTGACGCACATGAAAGTGACAGCCTTTTCCATAGAGCATAGGACTCTCTTTCTGTCTCTCCCCCTCTCATCCTCCCTTCTCTCTATCCTTTATGAATGAATGGGATGGTTGGAAGGGCATCGCCAAAGGGTATGGAATCTTATCAATATAATCAGTGATAAACATTCTCTGTACGTTAACGCCTAGAGTTCTTGAGTCCTTAAAGACTGAAACTAACTCTGTACCCATGTCAGTGGTCTTCCAGAACCCCTCCCCCACACCTGCACCCCCTCCAGCATGGCTGCCAGGCAGGCTACAGGCTGCTGTGTGCTGCCTGGGATCCACTACGGTTTGGAACCCTGCTGTGCGGGGACGTCACACGCTGCCTGACTCTCAAAATGGAGGGGTCGCTTGCAGCTCCCCTGACAGGAAGCGTCTCACATGAACTGGATGTGTTTACTACAACCCCACCCCCAGTTTGGGCTGTGACGTCATTTGCTCACACACATTGATTCACACTCAGGTGGAACTTAATTGTTTACTCTATCTCATTCCTCTTATTTGCCTTCAAATTGCCTTATGTGTGTGTGTGTGTGTGTGTGTGTGTGTGTAGGAGGGGTGTGTGTGTATTTGCATGAGCAAAACATAGCTAATGATGGAGCAATTCCTTTCCCCTTGCCAGCCCTTCTTCATTTCATTAATGCCATCACCATGACAACTGCCTCTGGTCTGGTTACGTGGCACTGAGGGTAAAAAGTGTGTGTGTAGGGGGGGGGGCTGCATGTCCAATTCTCATCATAGCTTTGGTGTGCTGTAATGGGTTCTTAATGGTGGACTGCTAACAAGTCACCTAATGGGCTCAGCGTGTAATGAAGTCCACCTCACTGGAGTGGCAGGCTTTAACACGAGTGCCCAGCTCTGAAGTCCATCGCCGCTCGTGGAAATGTACTGGTCTTTGATTGCGGCCATGTCCTGATCACACAGTTTTGATGGTGTGGCTTTGTGCCAAGCCTCAGGTCAGTTTTTGTGGCTTTATTAGTGTGAATTTTTGCCACTGAGCGTTGGGGCACACACACACACACACACACACACACACACACACACACACACAGCCACACACACAGCCACACACACAGCCACACAGGAGGATCCTTCGTAATCCTCTTTCAAACCTATCACCCTGGAGCTGAACTTAACCCACCGTGACCAGATACACACACACACACACACACACACACACACACACACACACAATCAGTCTACCTGAATCCTCTCCACCACGTACAAAAGTGGGATCTGAACCCTCCCTAGTGCAGCCAGAGGGGCTGATGGGATCTCTGTTAGCTGAGACGGACCAGTGTAATGGACGCCATCCATCATGCAGGCAACTCCTGCTTTGCTCAGTGCTTTGACCCCGTGACCCGCACAACTCAAGGCTCATTTGGCGCTGGCCGGTGTAGCTTTGGATGCCAGTGGAGGGGATCTTCTATGGAGTAAAACGTGTGCCACTTTAAACCGTATTTGAATATGTTGTATTTGCATTTGAATTATTGAATTTGAGCAATTGTATTGGAAAAACGAATTTGAATAGTATATGTTGAAACTGAATTCATTAGATTGGAACTGAATCCTCCCAGTCAACTTGAAATTGAATATAATATTTTGAAATTGAACTCATTTGCTCGGATACATAAATTATCCTGACTGAAAATGTTTTGGTCTTGGAACTTTCATATTCAGTTCTCACAATTCAGTTTCAAAACGTGAAATTCAATTTCAGTCTACCGAAACAAAAACAGCTGGTAGCTAAGGAAGAGCAATCGAGTGCAGAGCTATTGTGATCGCATAACTAAAATATTATACTGTACTTCTGTACATCTGCTACTGTACATCTGCACACACACACACACACACACACACACAAGCTTAACTTAGATGCACAGATATGCAAACGGTCTGTATGTATTCATACATACACACACACACACACACACACACACACACACACACACACACATACACACACATACAGAGAATACACAGATTTATAGATTATTACGCATACATGAATACTTTTCTGCTGTGCACAGAGCACACACACGCACTCACACATATTTATGTCACAAACCCAATCATTTATATTTAGAAAGATATATGCACACAGTTTCACACATTCACCCTCTTCCACCATCACACACATACACTCTACCATGTTTAATCTGTTATGGTGAATATCAATGTTTCTTTCCATCTTTGCATACACACACACACACACACACCTGCCTGCCTGACATCCTGTCTCACATGATGCAGTGCCACTGGCCTTGTGCGATTAGGTGATGTCATCATCCTTCTCTCCTGTTCCCCCATTTGTGTGCGTGTGTGTGCGTGCGTGTGCGCGTGTGTGCGTGCGTGCGTGCGTGTGCGCATTCGAGTGTGTGTGTCTTTTTTTCAGTAGCTGTATGAGTGGCTTGTCTGTCTGTTGTGCCCTCATGCATAGCTGAATAGCTGAATGAGGGAGAATGAATGTCAAGCAGAAGAATATACTACAGATGAAAAATGTCCCTTGTTCATAAAACACACCCCCCCAAACACACACACAAGCTCATTGACACATTTACGCTCACCCACACACACACCCACACACACACACACACACACACCCATACACACACACACACACACTCACAGTGACTCTTAGAATCAGCATGGTTTGCTTCGTGACTAATCACCCCGCCCGATCTCACCTCGCCGCCAAGCGATAGTTGCCAAGGAGAAACAGACGCCTCACTCCTCCCAGAGGACACACTGTGAATATGACACAGATTGCCACACACACACACACCACACACACACACACACACACACACACACACACACACACACACACACACACACACACTTCCCTCCCTCACACTCTCTCCCACAGTAAGAGACATAAACACACTCCTCCCTACTGATCTCCCACACTCTCACGCACACACACACACACACACACACACACACACACACACACACACACACACACACACACACACCTTGCTCCCAGTGTGCATAGTGAGTCTGAAAAACTAAAGTATGCCTTCAGATTGTAATCTAATTTTTAATAGATGCCTGCCCTTTGTGTAAGCCTTTGTGTATTTATGCCTGCTCACTCACATTATACACACACACACACACACACACACACACACACACACACACACACACACACACATATGTATGCATTCACAAACCAATCTATCCACACACACACTCACTCCCTGAGAGGTAAGACGAGGAGGAGGAGGAGGAGGAGGAGGAGGAGGCGGCGGCGGCAAGAGAAAGAGTCACGACTCCCCACACCAGCCTCAGCCTCAGAGCCTCTGATAATGCAGTAGGGCTTTGATGTGTTCCCTGCAAATCCCTCGCCTCAACACCACACACACGCACACATCTATAGACACACACACACACATATAGACACACACACACACACACATCTATAGACACACACACACACATATATAGACACACACACACACATATATAGACACACACACACATATATAGACACATACATAAGTGGCTCTGATGTGCCCTGCCTCTTTGTTTGATTCCACCACCTCTTTTGAGATTATGAAAAGAACAGTTTGAGCCACCACACACACACACACACACACACACACACACACACACACACACACTTCAGAAGTGTGTCTACTGAAACACTGGGAGGCACTCTGTTCATGACTGATGTCTCATCTTTCTGTACATCGCAGTGTCTCTTTCTTGCATCCCCCCCCCCCCCCCCACACTCTTCTTATTGGGTGTCCCTCTCTCACATACTCTGCCCCTCTCTTGTCTCTACCTCTACCTTTGTACATCCCTCTCTTTCCCTCTCTCTACATCTCTCTCCATTCTACCTCCCCGTCTTTGCAATGTGTCCCTTTTCATCCACTCTTTCTCTCTTGCTTTCTTGCTCTCTCTCCATTTTGCTCTCAGTGTCTCACACCTCTTTCCCAATGGCGTGTCAGCCCCTCCGATGTCTGAGCTTGTGTGTGTGTGTGTGTGTGTGTGTTGGCCGGCCTTGGAGATTGGTGTGGCGTGGCGGGTCATCGTCACCTGTCAGCCAGGAACAGGAAACCGACCGCGTCCGCTCTAAATCTGCTGACTCGCCCAGAGAGACCAAAACACAGAATGAGGGAGAGAAGAGGGGGAGAGAGAAGAGGGGGAGAGAGAGAGAGTGGAAGAGGAAAGGGGCAAGAGGGAGCTGAGAAAGTTTCGTAAGTGAAAAGAAGAAAGAGAGAAAAAGTGAGCAAGAGAGAGAGAAAAAGTGAGCAAGAGAGAGAGAAAGAGAGAGCGAGAGAGAGAGAAAGAGAGAGCAAGAGGGTGGACCTGGGCTTGCTCAGGCAGGCAGAGTTCTGGCTGGGTTCCCCATCGCAGCAGGCCACAGATGTCCAGAATGTGCTGTGCTCCTCAGCGTCCACCCCAAGAACAGAGAGAGAGAGAGAGAGAGAGAGAGATACTGGTCTGGTGTCTGCACGAGAGAGAGGGAGAGAGTGATACTGGTCTGGTGTCTGCACGAGAGAGAGGGAGAGAGTGATACTGGTCTGGTGTCTGCACGAGAGAGAGGGAGAGAGTGATACTGGTCTGGTGTCTGCACGAGAGAGACGGAGAGAGAGGAAGAGAGAGAGAGAGAGAGAGAGAGAGAGAGAGGTTTTGGTCCTGTGTCCATATTTATTTGCGCTCTAAAACACGGCCACCACTGCAGGCCTTTAAGCTGTGTCAGTGGGCTATTACCTGGGGGTCCTGACAGTCTATCTTAGCAGAAAGCCTAATGAATTTATATCTCTCATTCACTGTGGTGAATGAGAGATAGTGGCTTTTAACTAAGTGAAAGCACTGAGGTGGATGCTGGTCTGTTATGTGTGGTTTTTTGCAGTAAAGTATAGCAATTTTTAGTCATTTCACAGATTGTTAGATACAGTGATTTCTCAGTGGCTTATTTTAAATCTGAGTAAGCCACTCTTCTATAAAACTGTAACCTTTGCAGCTAGCGGCTGTGTGTGTGTGTGTGTGTGTGTGTGTGTGTGTGTGTGTGTGTGTGTGTGTGTGTGTGTGTGTTCTGTCTGAGAGGATTAGAAGGCCTAAGATGAGGAGAGAGACATGTGGGCAGTGGTATATCCGGACAGGCAGAGAGGAGTCTGCGAGAGCAGATTGACTGAGCGTACCGTTGCCATCGCACTGTGTTTGGATATAGGATGACCTAGGGTCATGCCCTACTTGTAAGCATACAGATTTAATGTGCATAAGAACATAAGAGTTTGAGTGGCACACACACACACACACACACACACACACAAATCAGTGCAGTCCTACACTCTTAAACATATTCTCTTAAACGCATGAATGCACATTATCACACATCTGCACACACACACACACACACACACACACATTATTCCCAGCCCCATCAGAGGCGTCAAGTGATCTCCGGGTGGTCTAGACTATTACTCACAGTGAAGGGAGTCATTACATCGACATGTGGACCACTCCCCAACCTCTCCTACACACACACACACACGCACACACACACACACACACACACACACACTCCATCCCTCTCTCCTGTCAGTGCTGCATAAACTCCTTAATGGGGATTTTATTTGCTCACGGTCCGTGTCCGTCTCGTACATGCAATCAGTCCTCACCCTGACACTGTCTGACCCCACTCTAATGGAACAGCTGGAACTCCTACAGTGGAGGAACGCTGACAAGAGGAGAGAGTGATGAGGATGGAAAAGGACTCCTTAGACTTTTCTATTGTGATTTACTCTGAAAACACTTGTGAGAGTTTTTTGTAATTCGAGTTTTTTGTAATTCAAGTTTTTATTTTTTAATTGAGTTTCAATCAGAACAGAACTGACAGCTGCAATAATACTGTATGTACAAAGTCCCATACATACACTTGGAATCAAAATAAGTAATAATAATAATAATAATAATAATAAAAAAAATGAAAAAGAGAATGAATCCAACACTTGTGAGTGTTAAGCAGAGTGGGGGGAAATGGATATGGAGATGAAGGAAGGATGAAAGAGTCAGAAGAGAGGAAAGAAGAGAAAGAAAGTGGAAGACAAAGTGGAGAGAAGTGTTTTCGCTTATTAGTCATAAAGTCAACAGATTTTAGGAGAGAGTTCTGTGTGTGTGTGTGTGTGTGTGTGTGTGTGAACGTGTGTTTGTGTTGTTAGTGTGTTTGCCAGGGCCTGTGCATCACTCTTAATGGTGTCTCTGGGGCAGAAGCTTGCAGCAGGACACTTCAGTGCAGCATATAGCTGCATCGCCTCTGTCCCCTTGTGTTCCTCCCCGTTGTGTTTGAGCTTAAATCTCACTTTAGTCTCATCATAATCTCATTTTTGTCTCATTCTAATCTCTGCCTGTTTAGTGTTAGGTGTGTGTGAAGGCTCAGTGTTTAGTGTTAGGTGTGTGTGTGAAGGCTCAGTGTTTAGTGTTGGGTGTGTGTATGTGAAGGCTCAGTGTTTAGTGTTAGGTGTATGTGAAGGCTCAGTGCTTAGTGTTCGGTGTGTGTGAAGGCTCAGTGTTTAGTGTTAGGTGTGTGTGTGAAGGCTCAGTGTTTAGTGTTAGGTGTGTGTGAAGGCTCAGTGTTTAGTGTTAGGTGTGTGTGAAGGCTCAGTGTTTAGTGTTAGGTGTGTGTGTGAAGGCTCAGTGTTTAGTGTTTCTCTCTCTCTCTCCCTCTCTCCCTGGCCTTATGACTGTGCTTTACCCACAGATAAATGGCTCTCCCTGCAGTCAGATGACATTCCTATCCCCATCTGGTCTCTATGGAGGCACCAAAAACCTCTTTTTTACTCTGTCCCCTGCCCTCCCCCTTACCATGAGAAGGGCACAGGAGAGGTGGCACGGCGCTCTCCAGCCCAGTCCCAGCATGGCAGTGCCCACGCAGGGCCGGCCGTGAGCTGGGTGACAAACGGGCAGGGGCAGACAGATTGAAAGTGTCCCCTGCTTAGGCGCCACTCTCTAATGCCGTGTGATGATGATGCCCACCCCATGTGGTTGCCATGGTTATAAATCGGCTGCTCGTCCATGCCCCAGCTGCTACCCAGAGAGAGCGCAGGGATTGGTGTGTGTGTGTGTCTGTGTGTATAGGATTCTGTCCCATGGTCTGACACAGTGATGAGTTTTTCCTCCAGGGCTATGGGGTTGAGTAGAGGTCAGCACCTCCCAAACTCTCACAGAGGTTGAGGAGAGGGCACAGGACGTACATGTGTGTGTGTGTGTGTGTGTGTGTGTGTGTGTGTGTGTGTGTGTGTGTGTATGTGAGAGTGAGGGAGAGAGAGAGTTTTTTTCATCTCGTTTGCTCGCCCAGGCGTAATCGGCCTCTGCTCTGCTGAACTGGGCCTGAGAGAGAGGTAAACACCAGATGTATGAATGGAGAAACGTTAGCCTGCACATTCCCTTTCATTACCCTCCTGTCACACTTTCTCCTACACTTAACACACACACACACACACACACACACACAAACACACACACACCAGCCTTCAAGCAGCTCAAATACTGACACACTTTTGCCACATCATAGCACAAGCACTATAAAAGGCACATCAAAGAGTCCTAGGGAGTGGAAGCAGATGCTAGGGGGCTGGTACAGATCTATAGGCGTAAATACAATACAATACAAATCACAACTGGATATTACGACAGAGAACAGAGGTGACCATAGGGATGTGCTGGAAACTAGAGAACAGAGGTGACCATAGGGATGTGTTGGAAACTAGAGAACAGAGGTGACCATAGGGATGTGCTGGAAACTAGAGAACAGAGGTGACCATAGGGATGTGCTGGAAACTAGAGAACAGAGGTGACCATAGGGATGTGCTGGAAACTAGAGAACAGAGGTGACCATAGGGATGTGTTGGAAACTAGAGAACAGAGGCGACCATAGGGATGTGCTGGAAACTAGAGAACAGAGGTGACCATAGGGATGTGCTGGAAACTAGAGAACAGAGGTGACCATAGGGATGTGTTGGAAACTAGAGAACAGAGGTGACCATAGGGAAACTAGAGAACAGGTGACCATAGGGATGTGCTGGAAACTAGAGAACAGAGGTGACCATAGGGATGTGTTGGAAACTAGAGAACAGAGGTGACCATAGGGATGTGTTGGAAACTAGAGAACAGAGGTGACCATAGGGATGTGTTGGAAACTAGAGAACAGAGGTGACCATAGGGATGTGTTGGAAACTAGAGAACAGAGGTGACCATAGGGATGTGCTGGAAACTAGAGAACAGAGGTGACCATAGGGATGTGTTGGAAACTAGAGAACAGGTGACCATAGGGATGTGCTGGAAACTAGAGAACAGAGGTGACCATAGGGATGTGCTGGAAACTAGAGAACAGAGGTGACCATAGGGATGTGCTGGAAACTAGAGAACAGAGGTGACCATAGGGATGTGCTGGAAACTAGAGAACAGAGGTGACCATAGGGATGTGTTGGAAACTAGAGAACAGAGTTGACCATAGGGATGTGTTGGAAACTAGAGAACAGAGGTGACCATAGGGATGTGTTGGAAACTAGCACTGATTGTTGATTGTCCTCTCTCTCTTCTCATCTCTCTCTTCCTCTCTCTTCTCCTCTCACCTCTTTTCTCCTCTCTCTCTTCTCCTCCCTCTCTTCTCTTCTCTCTTCTCTAAGAGGGCCATGGCAGACTTCTGTCTGGCTTTAGACGGTCACATGGGTATCCTCAGCGCAGACAGGGGGAGCCGCCCAGCTCAACCGTGTCTGCCAACATTCACACTCACACACACACACACACACACACACACACACACACACAGACACACAATGCTCCACCTGATTAGCCGTGCCAGCTGTGGGTAGTGTGGTGTGGTGCCTGCCTGGCCTCAGGAACTGTTTTTGTGTGTGTGTGTGTGTGAGGGGGTCAGCTGCTTTTGGTACAGCAGTCTGAACCACCTGCACCCTCTGACAGGGCACCACCAGAGAGTGGTGTGTGTGTGTGTGTGTGTGTGTGTGTTTGTTTGTGTGACGGAGAGAGTGAGATGGAGACGGCAAAGACACCCATATTAGTGTGTGTGTGTGTGTGTATGTGTGTCTGTGTCTGTGTCTAAGTGGAGAGGATGGAGTGTATCCAGCACTAATTAGCTGAGCAAGATTATTTTCACAGGCTAACACCTGTACCAATCATCTAAGGTTGGAGGTGGGGTCTGGGAGGAGGAGATGGTGTGTGTGTGTGTGTGTGTGTGTGTGTGTGTGTATGCGTGTCTGTCTTTGGGGTAGGTTGTGCACTGTACTCTTTCCGCAGAGTCAGGCTCAGGTCAGACAGACAGAGAGAAGGAGAGAGCTCCCCTCATGGCCTTTGAAGTTCTCAGTGCAAACTTTCCCTGCGCTGCCTGTCTAAGGAGAGGCAAAGGCCTCGGTGTTCTGCCTCCGCTCCCTTACAGATGTGTTCAGGTTTCAGATGGGTTCAGGTCTTTCTCAGATCTGTGTGTGTGTGTTTGTGTGTGTGTGTATGTTTGTGTGTATGTTTGTGTGTGTTTTTGTGTCAGACAGCTCAGATGTGTTTCTTGAAGTTGTGTTTGTGTGCCAGATCTGCCTCCAACCCACGCTGCTTACCGCAAATGATGTCTTCCGATGTGACTCAGTCTGTGTGTGTTTTAAAATGCATGGGGACAGAGTGCATGTCATACACTGTGTGTGTGTGTGTGTGTGTGTGTGTGTGTGTGTGTGTGTGTGTGTGTGTGAGAGAGAGAGAGAGAGAGAATGGAAGATGCATTCCAAGCGTTTTGCTGAGCCACGCTCTGTGTGTGTGGTGGCCAGCACTGGCAGGAAATCATTAGGTGAGTGTGTGTGTGAGTGAGAGGAGGTGACCGTCCGAGTCAAAAGGAGGTTATGTTCCTTCCTGCCCACCGCAGCCAGCCCCCACTCATCCATTCATCCTCACCTCCCTCTATCCCCCTCTCTCCCCTTCACTCTCCTCTCTCTCTCTCCTCCACTCTCTCTCACCCCCCTCCCTCTCTTCCTCACATATTGTCTCTCCACCTTAACCTCTGCAGTATCCTTGGACTTGACTCATTCTGTTTGTATATTCATCTTTCTGTGTATGTGTGTGTGCGTGTGTGTGTGCGCGCCTGCCTGCCTGTCT
>NC_055958.1:30668095-30673095 GCF_018492685.1 Alosa sapidissima | reverse complement strand
GTGTGTGTGTGTGTGTGTGTGTGTGAGTGTGTGTGAGAGTGAAAATGTCTTTATTGGTAATGGTGACTTTTGCCTGAAAGAGACCACTGAAAATCATGATGAAATTAGTTGTAAAACAATCTTTGAAGAGTTCTACTTAACTTGAATGGGGGGGGGGGGGAATCAAAGAACCCCTGATGTTCTAGAATGTAGCCCTGTAAATCTTGTAGCAGTTCAACAGAGGGTAGCATAGGCCAATGGAATCCGGAACTGAAGGGGTCAGTTGTTGTGCTGTGGCATGAGGGAAAATGGCAGCTCTGCCGGGATTGCGCGCGTGTAAACGACCTCCATCCATCACACTCCCTCCCTGACTCTCTGCATTCCCTTCAACCCCCAAAAAACATTAAAATTTAAAACAATAAAAAATGAGAGGCCGTATTAATCAAGCACCGAGAAGAGGAGGAGAGGAAGAGAGAAACACTCCATCCTGTCAGACATAAAACGCTAGTGCTGTCATCAGATAGTGGGGTTGTCTGTGGCTTCTGTAGAGTTCTGCTTAGAACTTTCTGAAGAGGTTCATAGTAGGACCTTTTGCAGCCCTTTAATCATCTAAGTTGTATTATCTTATTTCCACTCTGGAGTAATATCTTATTTCCACTCTGGAGACAGAGACTCCACAGACTGTGCAAAACATACGTCTTCTGTCCTTTGGTGAGTTTTTACAGTACTCATGAAGTATTCATCAGGAGACTTCCTGGTTGCTCTTATGTGTGCAAGATCAGACCTTTTCCCCAAAATGTCTGGCTAAATATGAGCCTGGAAACTTTAAAACACATTACTCACAGCTGCTATGCACAGTGGAGCGTGACCCCACCTGTCAGTAGAGGTTAAACTGCTTCTTCATTACACAGCATTACATAAAGCAGGCCTTCCCTTTCTAGAAAGAGGCCAGGCAACCTGAGGCTAAGGCTCTGGCATCCCATCTCTGCAATCTCTAGACGCCTGTTCCTTCTGCGGCCGCTAGTTATTTCTATACATCCTCCTGGCATCTATAAATACTGTGTATACATTAGCTCTGGAGTCTCACTGCTGGAGCCTGGCTATTGTTGATGCTTCCATGTTATTTTCTGCTGTCGTGGCTGTCTCTCTGGCTGACACTCTGTCGATGTGTAGTCTAGTTAGGGTTGAGTGTGGGGGTATACTTTGAAGCAAACCTTCGTCCTCTTCTCCCTCTTCCTCCTCTTCCTCTTCCTCCTTCCTCCTGCTTTCACCACTTGGCGGATTGCCACTCTCGAGGCACCAGGAAGTGTCAATATGTTGTTGTTATTTTTCTTGGTATGTTTATTTTGTGTGGATTGTCATAACCGCTATGGGTTGGTGATTTTGGTTCAACAGAGGGGTGAATTATACCAGTCGTAAACTACATATTTCCCAGATAATTCTGTGTGTGTGTGTGTGTGTGTGTGTGTGTGGGTGTGGTCCTTTGTTCACTCTGACTGAGTTCATAACCAAACGCCTCAAATACTCCTGCAATTATTAGTGGTGGATTCTGATGCAAATGTCAGCGCATGTGAATGTACTGGGGAGATGAAGTCAAGGATTTGAGGATTTCTATTTCAGCATACAGTCTGCAGGAAGCCACCTGGAGATTAGGATCACTGAGTGACTGTCTGACGGTTTAAAAAGCCTAGCATATATATATATATATATATATATATATATATATATATATATATATATATATATATATATATATATATATATATATATATATATCCAGGCAGGTAGTAAAGTCAGCATAATTCACTCAGTTATTGTATAGACACAGATGAATGATGTCTGCCCAGGTGGTTGTATTGCTGATTCCTTGAGCTCTAATCTAAGCACAGATCATGCAGTGTTGGGTTGTTTACTTTACGACTGCCTTCCTCTGAGAACCATATGAGCCGAAAAGAGCTTTATTTCATCCCTCGATAGCAGGGGAAAGTAGTTATGCTATTTTCTGGCGATACAATAATAAAGCACTTCAATTTCACAGGTGGCATAAACAGGAAAAACAGTAGTAATTCATTCCCCCCCATTTGCTTTCTCAGAAAAAGCCCTGATCATTCAAACAAGTTCACATTACAGACATTAAACTAACCATATTACTTTTTTTCTCTCCTCTCCCTTGTTCCTCCCTCTCTTTGTCTGGCAGGGGGCCGTTCAGTGTGGTACGGCGATGCATCAACAGAGAGACAGGACAACAGTTTGCGGTGAAGATCGTGGACGTGGCAAAATTCACTTCCAGTCCCGGCCTCAGCACAGAAGGTAAGGGGCGCAAGGAGTCCTCTCTGGCCAGTCGCACTCTCTGTCTGTCTGTCTGTCTGTCTGTCTGTCTGTCTATATCTTCATGTCTTCCTGGCATGCGTGGAAGTTCTCAAAATGGCTGTGGATTTGGCTATGTACTGTAGCACAAATGGTGGAGAGTACATTTGCATCCCCGGTGTAAACAGACCAAAGTGCCTCCATTTAAATCAGTCATCGGAGCTATAGAACACTGTCATTTCCGCCTGGCTGGCTAACTGACTATCGAGACATCCTGTGAAGAGTCACAAGTCATTCAGAAGTGTGGATAAAACCGATGACTCACAGGAAGTGGGGGAAACCCAGGAAACTTGGACGAGGTCCAAGAAGCCTCCCTGAAGCCGCTCTGAGGTGGGCTCTTAAAAAAAAAAAAAAAAAAAGTCTCCTCCACCAATCGGGGTCCTTTTTAGCATTGCGTGCCAGCAAGGCGCCGGGCTAGACGCTAAGGAGCCCTGACAGAGTTGCTGAGCCCACACTCTCTGAGAGAGGAGGAGGAGGACGGGGGAGGAAGAGGAGCCGCAGGTGACCTTGAGCGAGCTCCACGGCGGCCGGAGGAAGCGCTCTGCTCTCTGCGGTCGGAAGTGGTCAAATTAAATGGGTCCCTGGGGAGCCTCTAATAGCTGGCATGTAGCGTGCAGCAGCAGCAGCAGGAGGAAGAGGGAGGAGGAGTGTACGCACGGAGTGGGTCTCAGTATGGGTCTGAGTGCGCCTTCACACACACAGTACGCTTCTTGTGTGAGATGATTCAGGGCTGGACCGTACTTCCAGCCGCAGGTTCTCACATCTACTCCTAGAGCCTCTAGAGGAGGCTTTTATACCTTCTAGCCAACCCTGCTCTGACTGCGCTAGTAAAGCTGTGTCCACTGGCTAGCTCGGACAGGTATGCAGAGCAATTGGAAGCATGAATAAAAAGTGGGAGCAGGTGCTGCGTTTGAGAACTGCTAGGATTTGAGGGGGTCTGTAAGCTGACCAGCAAAAGCCTGACATCTGGGTGGACATTACAGCTGAACTCTGTCGAGTCTACCTGACCCAGCCCCACCCAATCCCCTGTATCTATACCATGTTACTGTCAGTCACCAGCAACTCTCCATCTTCACCAGTGGATGGAGGAGGAGCAGGGAAAAGGGGGGCGTTAGGTGTTGTTAATAAAGCCGTGTTAGCTCAGCGCAGGGGTGTGCAGTGCAGTGTGGTGACACACCATTACATGTAGCATAGCCCCTGGGGACAGGTAGTGATTACACAGACTGATGAACACCATTCCTCATTCGGGAGGAGTGTGTGTGTGAGGGCGGGCGAGGGTGTGTGTGTGTGTGTGTGTGTGTGTGAGGGTGGGTGTGTGTGTGAGGGTGTGTGCGTGTGTGTGTGGGCGAGGGTGTGTGTGTGAGAGAGAGAGAGAGAGAAGACAGGGTCTACACATCTAATAGAGGCAAAAGTACATAAAGAAGAAGAACGGAATGTCCAAGAGTGATGGGCGAAAGAGAGAGAGATGGAGGTTAGAGTCTGGCGACTAGAACCGCTCCAGTACAACGCCACTGCTGCTCTCCTGTCTCATCTCAGCATAGGAGAGCGGCTGTTCAAAGACACACACACACACACACTCTCTCTCTCACTCTCTCTCTCTCTCCCTCTCTCTCTCTCCCTCTCCCTCTCCCTCTCTCTCTCTCTCTCTCTCACATCACATATAGGCGTGAGCGGGATGTTAAAAGTGCTGGATATCGGATGTGATCGGAGGGAGGGATGGGAGGAAAGTAAATGAAGAGAGGGTGAGAGATGGAGGGAGGGAGAGAAGAGCCTACTTGATGGGGGTTAGAGTCTGGTGACAGCAGGCAGGGGTTAGAGCTGAGACCCCTAAACGCTTCCCAAATCTCTCCCTCTCCCGGTGCTCCTGAGAGGGCTACCAGCAGGGCATACTTATTCTCATCTCTCTCTCTCTCTCTCTCTCTCTCTCTCCTCTCTCTCTCTCGCTCTTTCTCCCTCCCTCTCCTTCACTTAGATACATAGTCATTTTTTTCTTTCCCAGCTTTAGTCATTCTCTCTCTCTCTCTCTATCCCTCTCTCGTCAGCCCGAGGCCTGGTATTACCACAGTGTTCTGCTGGATTTTAGACTCATTTCCTTTTGAGCTTTTCAGATGGTCTACATAAGCCTTTGACTATCTTAGCATTCCTAGCCTTCCACTGTATGTGCATGAGATACAGGCCAATACACATGCACACAGACATGTTTGTCTATATATATATATATATATATGTGTGTGTGTGTATAATATATATATATATATATATATATATATATATATGTGTGTGTGTGTGTATATATGTATATATGTATGAAAAGATAAGCTTATCAAATGTAAAGATAGATATATGACTTTATACAGATAGTATTACATGAAAGCTCCTGGATACAGGCACACACACACACACACACACACACACACACACACAGACACACACAGACACACATCAACACAGACACACATCAACACACACACACACAGACACACATCAACACACGCACACACACACACACACACACACACAATCATACACACGGTGACTGATTTGCTCACCCAGTGAATTAGCCGTAGGCCTGCAGCTGTCCAGTGAGCTGCTTTGAAGTCTCTTATCCTTCCCATGAGCTAACACAGAGGAGAGAGTATCATAAATCACACACG
>NC_055958.1:30653095-30660595 GCF_018492685.1 Alosa sapidissima | reverse complement strand
ACACCGACTGACTGCTGGACGCCAAGCCCTTTATGGTGCCGCCGCCTTTTTCCCATAATGCCCTGCCACTGAAAGCTCGGAGCTCAATTCATATCGATAGCTGAGTAATTCAAGCCCTCATTCATTCTCAGAGACTGATAGTAGGAGTGAGATATCAGTGTCTGCTAAGAGTGTGTGTGTGTGTGTGTGTGTGTGTGTGTGTGTGTGTGTGTGTGTGTGTGTGTGTGTGTGTGTGTGTGTGTGTGTGTGAGAGAGAGAGGTCAGACAGTAGTGTGGGAGTGAGTCACACCTTGTTTTGGTTAGTAGCTCAACACTGATCCAGTGTATCTATAAGGTCTGTGACTGGTTGCACACCTGTACTGGAGTCAGCAGTTATCTAGCGTCCCGCTCACACTCCACTCATCCAGTGTGTGTAGTGTGTGGTGTGTTGTGTTGTGTTGTGTCTGCCCAAGATAGCACAGCACCCGCCAGCTGTTAGCACTGTGATGCTAAAACCCAGCTGGTTTTTCCAGGTGGCTCCTCCCTTCAGGAGATGGCTACAACTCATCAGTAACAGTGTGGTTTGCTTTGAGGCGGCGGTTTTGCTCAGCTGCAGATGTTTCCAGAGGCCACAAAGCACTAAAGCACAGCTCCTTCGGGCCCCGAGGGCCAGCAGCAGTGGCAGATTGGCCAAGCGCTTTCGCCCTGATGGATGTTGTGCATGGGAGGAGGCTCGCAACACATACGTCTTAAGTGTGTAGCCGCTCATGGTGTGTTATCAAGCTCATCTTGGAGAAGGCAGAAACTTATCCTCTCACCCCACTCTTCAGTCTTAACCAAGCTGGGGTGGGCTGTGTGGTCCATCACACCGTGTTTGGCTTGTTCTGTGTACAGTCTTACAACGCGTGGTATAGGGCTGCAACTAACGGTTACTTTCACAGTCGATTAGTCTGTTGATTATTTTCTTGATTAATCAATTAGTTGTTTGATCGATAAAATGTCAGAAAGTAGTGAAAGAATGTCTATCAGTGTTTCTGAATTTCAATATTATGTCCTCAAATGCCTTGTATTGTCGGTAGGTAAAGCTGAAAATATAGTAAGTTTAAAAATGAAAAACGAAAAAGACACAAACCTATTAAGCGGTTACCAAGATCCTTTGCGATTAATTTAATAGCTGACAACTAATTGACTAGTTGTTGCAGCCCTGATGTGGTATGTTTGATCTATCACACTTTGTGTCATGTTTTCTATTGCAGTGTAATGCTGTAAGGCAGAATATTGCTGTGATGTACATGTATGCAGCTTTACTGCATGACTCTTTCTATGAGCTTAGCAAGCTCTGTGTTGTGTTTGGTGGTGTTGTGTCATGTTGCAGGTTTGAGTTGTCTTGTGTTGTGTTCTGTTTTATCTCAGTCTTGTGTTGTGTGATGGTGTCTCAGTCTTGTGTTGTGTTCCGTTGTCTCAGTCTTGTGTTGTGTTCCGTTGTGTCTCAATCTTGTGTTGTGTTCTGTTGTCTCAGTCTTGTGTTGTGTTCTGTTGTCTCAATCTTGTGTTGTGTTCTGTTGTGTCTCAGTCTTGTGTTGTGTTCTGTTGTGTCTCAGTCTTGTGTTGTGTTCCGTTGTCTCAGTCTTGTGTTGTGTTCCGTTGTCTCAGTCTTGTGTTGTGTTCCGTTGTGTCTCAATCTTGTGTTGTGTTCTGTTGTCTCAGTCTTGTGTTGTGTTCTGTTGTCTCAATCTTGTGTTGTGTTCTGTTGTGTCTCAGTCTTGTGTTGTGTTCTGTTGTGTCTCAGTCTTGTGTTGTGTTCCGTTGTCTCAGTCTTGTGTTGTGTTCCGTTGTCTTAGTCTTGTGTTGTGTTCCGTTGTCTCAGTCTTGTGTTGTGTTCTGTTGTGTCTCAGTCTTGTGTTGTGTTCTGTTGTCTCAGTCTTGTGTTGTGTTCTGTTGTGTCTCAGTCTTGTGTTGTGTTCCGTTGTCTCAGTCTTGTGTTGTGTTCCGTTGTCTCAGTCTTGTGTTGTGTTGTGTTGTGTCTCACTCTTGTGTTGTGTTCTGTTGTGTCTCACTCTTGTGTTGTGTTCTGTTGTGTCTCACTCTTGTGTTGTGTTCCGTTGTCTCAGTCTTGTGTTGTGTTCTGTTGTCTCAATCTTGTGTTGTGTCTCAGTCTTGTGTTGTGTTCCGTTGTCTCAGTCTTGTGTTGTGTTCTGTTGTGTCTCACTTTTGTGTTGTGTTCTGTTGTGTCTCACTGTTGTGTTGTGTTGTTTCTCAGTCTTGTGTTGTGTTCTGTTGTTTCAGTCTTGTGTTGTGTTCCGTTGTCTCAGTCTTGTGTTGTGTTCTGTTGTGTCTCAGTCTTGTGTTGTGTTGTGTCTCAGTCTTGTTGTTGTGTTGTGTTGTGTCTCAGTCTTGTGTTATGTTCTGTTGTTTCAGTCTTGTGTTGTGTTGTGTCTCAGTCTTGTGTTGTGGTGTCTCAGTCTTGTGTTGTGTTGTGTCTCAGTCTTGTGTTATATTGTCTCAGTCTTGTGTTCTGTTGTGTCTCAGTCTTGTGTTATGTTTTCTCAGTCTTGTGTTGTGTTCCGTTGTCTCAGTCTTGTGTTGTGTTGTGTTCCGTTGTCTCAGTGTTGTGTTGTGTTGTGTCTCAGTCTTGTGTTGTGTTGTGGTGTCTCAGTCTTGTGTTGTGTTCTGTTATCCCACACTGTGTTGTGGTGCTCTCCTCTCATTGGTTGTCCTAGAGGGGGTCGATGTGAGTTTAAGTCATGCCGTGCTGGTTCAGTCTGTCCCGTGGTTCATGATGCTTTTTATGAGCTGCAGAGAGCCTCTGCAGTCCTGCTCTGCCGTCAGCTGTGCTGTGGCCCTGGCTCTCTGTGTGTGTGTGTGTGTGTGTGTGTGTCTGTGTGTGTCTGTGTGTGAGAAGCTGCGTTTGACTTAGTCACTTTTTTACAGCTATCGTCCCACAAGCACATACTGCCAGCGGACATATTCCACCAGCCGTGGAACTAGCAGTGGGACAGATTGATCGCTTGGTGTTGCAGTTGTGTTGTGGGGATTATGGAGGGACTGGCAACAAGAGAGAGATAATGAGGAGTGGAAAGAAAGAAAGCAAGAGGTGCAAGAGACTGGAGAAGTTTGAAGTGCAAAAGAGATGGATGGACAGACACTGTGTGTGAGAGAGAAAGTAGGCGTAATGTGTTATGACCAAAAGAGTTGAAATATGACTCACATTAGTATGCATGTGTGAGTGCAACAAGGAACATATCGCATAGGGGAGAAAGAGAGAGAGAGGGGGGTGTGTGCACCTGTACGTGCGTGCGTGCACACTGTGTGCTGCATGCAGAGTTAGGTTTGTCCACCTCATCCATCACAGGCCGTCTGGAGTGGACCAGACATCACCAGGGAGAGGTAGAGGCTTAACATATCCGCACAGCATAAAACACCTGCTCACAGCTAACCTTTCATTAATAAAATTGCACCAGTGGTTTTAAAGGAGAGCGGTTTGTTTATTAACATAGCACCTTCAGGTCTGAGTTATAAAACCTACCGGCAAACCTATGATGTAATGCAGCTCAGAAGCATTTTGGCTCTCTAGCACCTCTGCTGGTAGGGAGCATGTAATTGTCACCAACTCGGAGAACAGGGATGAGGTAATGTTAGAATAAGAATATTTTATAACACCAAATCAGTTATAGACTACAATATTAAATTGTTAGCAAAACAATGGTTTATTTTTTTATTGACCAGATCATGATATATCATAATATGCTTGGAACACCCCAGTGACCTCTGATCACCCTTAAATAGACCAGCCACCAACTTCCTCAAACCAGAGCTTCCCCTTCACCACGTTCACCATGGATATGCGGTACAGCCACTGATGTCTGCCTCTGTGTTGGACAGAAAAGAATGAGTCCTTTTAGTTGTCAACTCTATTCTTCACACAAGAATACCTCTGAGTCAGCTCTATTCTATTCTAAATCTATTCTGTTCCATTTTATGACAATATTCAATATTCTTTTCAATAAAGCACCATCAGTAAACCACATATTCATCAGCTTCTTTTGTTTCTGTCTCAGAGTGCGGAGGAGCAGAGAGGAAGTGGAGGAGAATCTCTCTCTCTCTCTCTCTCTCTCTCTCTCTTTCTCTCTCTCTCCCTCTCTGTCTGTGCCTGTGGATTGGCACAGTTTTTAAATTGAATGTAAAACACAGTAAATCAAATTAGCTTTTGTGACCTGAACAATTAGGTATACAATTTAGTATATTATGTAAAGCATTATAAAGAGTGTAATTAAAATTAAATGCCACCAGAAATGCCACATATCTGCTGTATTCAGTCTCCTGGTGTAGCACTTTTCTTTGTGGACAAATACACCATGACAATATTGAGTTTTTTTTTTTTTTTTTAATCAACAGACCTCTGCATGATGATGCATGCCCTACTGTGTCATCAATTATTAAAGCTGTATGAGGAAACCTTACTCCTCTGTGCACAAGTCAGCAGGTTTAGCACCACTACTAGCGCAGGTTTAAAACCGCTAACCCTGGCACTGCCCGCCTGCCCACCTGCCTGCCCACCCCCCCCCCCCCCCCCCCCCCCAGCCCATTGCCCCGGGGCAGGTCAGCAGTGGCCCTAATAGCTCCACTGATCAGTCAGGCCGTTGGCATCTGGGAGCCTTGGGCCGGGTCGTGGCGGGTGCTGGTGCCACCCCACCTGTGCCCGCGCCACAGGTAGCGGCGGCCCTGATTAATCGTCTGAGCAGGCTGGCTGGTTGATCTGCGGGAGAAGAACAAAGCACATTTTGCATCACATTTATTCATGCAGCAGACGCTTCAATTCAAAGCCACTTACTAAATGAGGATTAGCATTCAAGCTACAGTACAAAAAATACACACATGCTCTCACCTATTCTGATTCTGTGTGTGTGCGTGTGTGTGCGTGTGCGTGTGCGTGTGCGTGTGCGTGTGCGTGCGTGCGTGCGTGCGTGCGTAAACGCGTGCGTAAACGCGTGCGCAAGTACCAAATAGCATTTGCAAGTACTGCTGATCTCTACACACACACACACATTGTCAAATGTTGCTGCATCAGTACTCTGTGCGGTGGCAGCAACAGCCCTCTGACACCTAAACAAGTGTGATGGCATCAGCAGCTTAGTGGCTCTCCAGGGTCTCCTCCAGGGGAGGTGACACCCACCCAGCTGGAGCCACCCACCAGCCCTCCTCCACCACCCTCGCTAGAGTGTGTGTGTGTGTGTTGGATGTTGGTGTGTGTGCGTGCGTGTGTAAAGGGAGTGGTAGGTTTGGTTTGTTAGGGCCATATGGAGGTCTGTTCTCTCAGCATGGGTCTCTACAGCTGACCAGCGGAGCCTACGGCTCTCACTCCCTTTTTCTCCCTATCTTCTCTCTCTCTCTCTCTCTCTCTCTCTCTCTCTCTCTCTCTCTCTCTCTCTCTTTTGCTCCCTTTTTCCTTCTCTCTCTCACACACACACATTCTCTCTATATATATCTTTCTTTCTGCCCATGTGTGTCTATTTTCCTCCCTTGTTTCTCTTATCTGAATCTCCTCCTGTCTTTCTACGTTGAATATGTTTGTTTGTGCAAAGGTGTAAATATATCCACGTTTGTGCACTCTTCTCTGTGTTTGTGAGCTTGTTAAAGAAGGCTGTCAAGTCATCACATGAAACAATGGCATGTGAGAACCAGAGGTGTGATGCACTGCACATAAGATGTGACTGACACAAGGCACACCTTCAACTATAATGGCCATTTGCGATGCACCTTTGACTATAATGGCCCGTGCACTAATCGAAATTAGCGTCGTTCACAGAGTAGCGCCAGCCCACCGCCATCGACTATTCACCAGCGCTAGCGAGCGAGCGTGCTTAGCATCTGTGGTGCTCTCGCGAGGAGGGCTGAGGAAAAAGCATTAGCATAGTCCTGGCGGAGGTAAAAGTAAAGTCCCCTTCTTCCCCCTCCCGGTCTGTCCGTCTCAACAGCCCGTGTGGGCAATGACATTTTAATTATGCATCGCCATCACTAGCGTCACTCCTCCATGGGCTCCCCGCTACGCTGTTCCGCCCTCGCAGGGAAAAAGGCCCCGGCGCCGCTGCTAACCGGAGCCAGATAAGTGTCCACCTTCGGGCTGTTGCTACACGCTCCTAATGCCATTTAATGACTGTTGGCTGGAGATTATGAAACCACAAGGGGCTTGTCAGGCAGTTTGTCCCGCACTCTTGTTAAAAGAAAAAGAAGCTCCTCTTTTAAATGCAGCAGAGAGGAGAGGACTTGATTTGATTCCTACTATTGCCTCTCTGCTTCCCTTTTGTCTGCCTTTCTCGCGCTCTTGTCTGTGATCCCACCATCTCTCTCTTTCACTTGTTCTTTCTCTTTCTCTCTCTCTCTTTTTATTTCTCTGGGTCTTCCACTGTATCTGATTGCACTTATGTCATCACTGTGTGGGAGACAAAGGCCAAGCCTGACAGGAATGTGACATGATATATTTGGAGGGTATGGAAAGAAAGAGAGAGTGAGAGAGAGAAAGAGAGAATGAAAGAGAGAGAGTGAGTGGGAGGTGGAAGGGAGGGAGAGAGAAAGGGATACAGTGAGAGTGATGGCGCGACGATGAAACAGGAAAATAAAAACGAAAGAGGAGGGGTGGGGCAGAGGGGGGCTGATTGGAACGGTGCCAGTGTCTGTGTTTGGCTGGAGGCTTCCGGTGCTTTCCACCAGAAAGTCCTGCAGGCTTTGTGTCCGGAGCCCAGCTGTCAGTCCACCTCAGTCCATCCGCCGCTGATCTCTCTGTTCTGCCTCCACCAAACACTGCACCTCTGCCCTGGGTCCAGAACCCCCACCACTTCCCTATGATGGACAATATCACCTCAGGGCAAGAACCCGGAACATGCCGGAACCCACAGAGAGCTAAACCCACCAAATTAGGACGATGGGGTGGAACACATCAGACGCGCCGTCAGGAGGTTTAGAAGTCTTTGACAGAGACCACCATCTTGGCACCAGACCTCTGAAATCTTCTTACAGATAACATTGCCTCGTGTTCAGCAGTCATTGTAGTCTGAACTGTCTCTCAGACCCTCTCAAAACTGCCTGATGGAACTCAGAGCACTTTTAACTTCTGACTCGCGCCCTCCACCAACGGAACCCTCTCTAGACCTATGCCTGACCCAGTGGGGTTCTGCTAGGGTTCTCTTGTTCTGTGTCCACTTCAGGAATGCTAAGTGTTTCAATACGCCTGAAAGCTCACAGCAAATGCATTTGAAAATATAGTTTGTGCGTGTCGTGAGTACCTGTAGTATAGTGTGTGTGTGTGTGAGTTGTACAGGTGTAAAAGTTCTGGTGGAAGTTTAGGTGAGTGTCAGGCCTGCTCAGGTGTGCACTGCAGGTACTTTTCATGAGATTGGGTTCCACTGTGGGCCTGTTCCCTGTTCTTGTCTGACTATCTTTCGTTTAGATGGCCCCATTCTGTCTTAGTCCAGACATCCCCTTACCTACCTACACATACACACACATTCTATTTTAGATTAGACT
>NC_055958.1:30635595-30645595 GCF_018492685.1 Alosa sapidissima | reverse complement strand
TAATGGGCTTCGCTGCTTAGAGTGAGAAAAAACGTGATGGCATTGGTAATTGCCGTAATATTGATGAGGTCGGTGAAGGTAATTATTATAGTGGTGATGTTTGTTATAATAACGGTGATTATGATGATGACAGCAATGGTGATTATGATGATAACAGCAACTTGGTCGAGAAGGAGAAAGATGATCCATGCCAAAATCTCACAAGACAGTCGGATATGCTTCCAGTCCAGGGAGGGATTGAGCATGGGGAGAATCTAGGTAGAGCTCCTGTCCCTTAGATTGGGATGTGTGAAAACATGACTGTTCAAAGTGGCTGCTTCACTGCACTGCCTGCATTACATGTCATCTGGCCCTCTAGCCCACTGCCTATAAATAGACTGCCGATGTTGCGCGTGCGGCACTCCCTGCTGCTAGAGCTCCACAGCTCCACCATGTGGCGGTGAGCAGAACTACTAATGCCAATTTTTTTACACACCCACACACTCTCCTTCTCTCTCTCTCTCTCTCTCACACACACACACACACACACACACACACACACACACACACACACACACACACACACACACACAAAGATGCACAAAAAACCACACACAGCCAGAACCACCAGACAATGCAGCTGTATTCCCTCAGCATTGCACTTGCACAGGTTTGTGTTTGCACATTTGCCGCCCACATTACAGCCTTCTACACTCACTATGAGGTGTAAGTTTCTCTTTTTCACTGTGTGTGTGTGTGTGTGTTTGTGTGGTGTGTGTCTGTGTGAGTGAGAGAGAGAGAGAGAGACAGACAGGACTGGAGGCCGTATGTGGTTCATGGTCAGCTCGGATGGTGTGCAAGTTTGTACACAGTTCAGCTGTCAGGTTAAGGTGACATCTTCTGAGAAAGTTGGCCTCTTATGTTTAAGCTGGTGTGTGTGTGCGCACATAGCCACATATTCACACATCCTGTACATTAGCTTTAGACTTAAGTAACATTGTAGACTGCATCAGAATAGGGGCGTACATCCTTTACTTCTGGTCAAGAGTATCTGGCCTGAAAAGCCATGATTTGAGTTGCTATATAATATGGCAGACATTGAACAGCTCTCAACAACGCTGCAGGTGGTCACTCATTGATTACATTTCTACGTGATTGTGCTGTGTGTGTATTGACCTTCTACGGTTTCTCTAATATGCAGAATGCTCACACCATACACATCCTGTTAGGCCCTTCCCTTCGTAGTCCTCATATCATCAGCAATGATGCAGCATTTGTGTCTGTGTGTGTGTCTTTTTGTGTGTGTGTCTTTCCAAATGTTAATATTGTATCTCTTTGTTGCTATGACTACACAGTTGTGTCTGTGTGTACACAGCCATCTGCACCATCATCCATAGACTCCCAGTATCAAGTCGTAAGATCTGTGCTGAGGAACACAACAGCTCTCCCCCACCCCCCTCCCCACCCCACCCCAACACACCTGCCTATGCCGGCACAGGAAACAGCACCAACTCCACCACTGATGTATTTTTCATCAGGGTCATCCTTCTCTCCGAGCAAGGGTATATTTTTAGAGATGTGCCCACACACACACACACACACACACACACCCACCCCCACCCTGCCCTCATCTCATTCATATTTGAGGGGAGTCTTTCTGTCACCGGCGGAGGGCTGGGTTATTGGGTTATGAGCGCCTCATCAGTGGGTGAAGAGAAAGCAAGGGAATTCCACCGGCTGAAGGGGAAACGTGATTGAGTTAGACAACTCTGACCTTCTGAAGGTCGGGTTAAGGCTTGATGGCAAATCCAGGGGTAAACTGCATAGGATGTGTGTGTGTGTGGGGGGGGGGGGGAGGTCGATCAGTCTTACCTAATCCATTATGGTGGCTCAGAAAATACAAATTGAGTTTGCTGAAGAGTCATCGAACGACGCATAGGTTTCGGGGACGAGCAAGCGCTCCGTTTAATGAATCGCATGAAATTCTGCAGAAGATGGTGGTGGAAGGTAAAAACGTCTCTATCCAAGCAGAGAGACCCATGAGACATTTTTGATCACCCCTAATGAAATGTGTTCCATTACACCACAGCTAACCATCATGTCTCTCTTTTTTCTCTTCTACCCCATCATCTCTTTATTCTCTCTTCTGTCTGATTTCCATCCTATCTTCCCCAATCTATTCATTTTCTCTCTCTCTTTCTCTCTCTCTCTCTCTCTCTCTCTCTCTCTCTCTCTCTCTGCAGATCTCAAAAGAGAAGCCAGTATCTGTCACATGCTCAAGCACCCTCACATTGTGGAGCTGCTGGAAACCTACAGTTCAGATGGCATGCTCTACATGGTCTTCGAGTTGTAAGTATCCTGCCCCCAAAACCCATCATTTTGGATTGCCTCTGTCAACTTCCCTAAATAACTTCCCTACTGTAAATAAATAGCAAAAACAGAAACAGATCCTCAGCTGACCTCACACTCACACTCACACTCAGTCCAAGCGCAGAGGACGTTTTGATAGCGAGCTGTGGTTGGACCCCAAACCCAAGTGTCATTTGCTCATAAAAACTTTCCACTACCCAATAGCTTGCTACAGTTCTGAGTGAAAAGAAAGTCACATTCTAAAGCCGCTCTTGTTGTCGTGAGTGGTTTGGTTTGGTTTTGTTTCCTCAGACAACAGACAACAACAGACGACAACAAAAAAAGTACCCCTTGGGCAATTCCACGCAAAACAGTCACGTCCATAACACCAACACAACGCCATGGTATGATGTGAATGATGATTACTTGAAATTTGAGCATTCATTCTTCTTGGTTGTAGAACTAGAAGTTGGCGTTATGGACGTGACAGTTTTGCATGGAATTGCCCTTTTTTAAACTTGTTTAATTGCTTAGCAAGTGGATTTCATAGGAAACATTGATTGACGTATAGGGACCACCAGCAGAGCCAGAGATCGAGTGTGTAGAGTGAAGCTCAGCGATGGGGATGGGCCCTCCTCATGAGCAGTGGACCACCAGCAGAGCCAGAGATCGAGTGTGTAGAGTGAAGCTCAGCGATGGGGATGGGTCCTCCTCATGAGCATCCAGACCCACGCTGGTCACTCCACTTCAGTTGCCAGTCACGTCAACTTGAGGGCTGTGGTAGGCGAGGGGCAGTAACAGAGGCATCATTTGAGATGGGGGGGGGGGGGGGGGAGGTGAAAGAAGAGAGATTCGAGTGGATGTGTGCCAAGAACGATGACTCGTCTCATTTTCTGATCGACGGCCCAATTAATGGGCGTGCAGCGTTGCCGTGATAGGGGCCCGGGTCCACTTTTTACACGATTTGCTGTGCAGTTGAGCAAGTTAGAAATAATTGATGTGACCATTTTTAATGGGATTGCTCACCTCCCGAAAAAGCTGGGCCCCAGCCAAATTTTTTAGGGGCTTCAATAAAAGTCGGAGCAGTGAATGTCAAAGAGCATTCATCTGTATTGATTTGTCTGCCCTCAGCTTTTCTCTCTTTCTCTCTCTCGCTCTCTCGCTCTCTCTTTCTATTCATCCTCTCTCTTTTTATTTGTCCCTCCCTCAGCCTTCCTCCCTTTTATTATGGCTTTCCCCCCACAACTATTCCTTAGACACTCTTATCTAACGAGTGTTGTAATCAGCGAGCTTACAAGTGGTGATTCAAGGTTGGAAGAAAAGGCAGTTATCAGGCTTCATGGTTAATCCTCTAGCTTGTCAAGCAGTGGTTGTGGTGTCTTAAACACCATCACCAGGTATGCTATCCTTTGGGGCTTGTATTTACCCGAACGCATACAATACTCTTTGGGGTACCATGTTTTTGCTTGGATGCGCATAAAACTTATATGTGTGGGTCTTGTAATGTAAGCTTCATGTCAGTCAAGTAAGCCATGGTGATGATTGGTTTCTCTTGTTCTCTCCTTCATGAATAATTGAGGTCAACATCTGTGGTGGTGGTTTCAGTCTTCAGAGAAACAATCGACAATGAGTCCACGAGTGCGGTGTTTATTAGAGTCAGGAGCTTCATTTAGAATAGAGGATGGTTACAGTCTGTGGAATTTGCCTTGGGTCAGTTTGTTGGATCCCGCAGGTCAGAAAGGTTGTCCTCCGCTATGACATGGTCTGTGGAGAGAGGTGGGAGGTAATGAGAGAAAGAGATGAAGACAGACGAAATAGATCTAGAAAGTGGAACAGTGAGGAGAGAGGAAGGGTTGTAGAAAGAGTGGGCTAGAGAGAAAGGCAGTAGAGAAAAAAAGAAATAGGTGGAGTAAAAGAAAGAAAGAGAGAGATAAGGGAAGGGTGTGAATTTTCTTCACCGAATGAGAGAGGTCAACAGAGGCCTCCTCTACCCTGCTAGCTGTCAGTCCAGAGTTTTGAACCCTCGCTACCAGGGCAGTATGGTGTGCATGTGTGTGTGTCAGAGCTCCCTCAGACAGCTATGATGGGATATCAGGGCACCAGCTCAAATCGGATATCGTTCGCTCCATTGGCCTCTTTACCTTGCAGGTGTTGATCTGACGGGACTTTTTGACTTATAACACTGCAAGAAGGAAATTTACATAAGCTTATGTTGGGGTTTTTCACGCAAAAAAGAGTGATAGGGCTTCTAACTGACAGCTAACATTTGGACTTCATCTGAAATTTGGGTGTCCCTAAGAAGAAGCTCTCTCACCTTAGAAGGTTTCTCTGATATATGAACCCAGAGTGTCAAGGCTTGAAATAATGTGTATACCCGTAAAACTTAAAATAATAGAGTCCCAAATAATGGGGTCCCAAATAGACGCCTGACTCTTTTAAACGCCTGGTGTGGCTACAGGTTTGGGTTAAAGGCCGGTCTCAAATAGATTCTCAATGAGACGAAACCGTTGCAGAAAGGAGTTGCAGCGGTGTGAATTAGATGTTGCACGTTGTTGCAAACAGTCGCAAAGCATTCACCACGTCTAGTCACAGTTGCAAGGTTTTAGATTAGAATGTTGCATCAAGTAGCTGGTTTATAGAATGTTGCAGCTTATCTTGTCGCGAATCTTTGGTGTGAATTGGGCTTTAGCCAGGGTGCAGACTGCGCACGCCGCACGCTAACGTTATGATTAGATGGCATTAAAAGACTGCGGTGGGGAAAAGCTAGAGTTCCAAATTGTAGAACTTTTATTAATATGAACTATGCCTATATGTCTGACTTCGTCATCGTTCAATTCATCCCAATTGTTTCAAATTTGTGGATAGGCCGATGGTAAGCTTGGTTTTATGCTGGCAACAAAACAAAATGGTTTGCGAACGTTATTCTTTATTCTAAATGCGTACCGCAGAGAAAGAAGTAGGCTATGATTTGAAATGTAAGCTGACTGTTGTCAAATTTGCCAAATAAAATACAGGAGAAACGATATGGTTCATGCTCTCTCATGCTGTTTCATTCGTGAAACATTACGCACGTTCCACTTTTGCATAAATAATTCCTGAACGGTTTTGGTCGTCAGGGCTGATAATATTCTTAGGGACACTCAAAGTTCAGATCTTCAGAGGAAGTCCAAGTACTCCAATACCACGGAAGACTCCACATTTTTTTTTAAATAAAGTCAAACAAACTTTTTTTAGTGTGTGAAATATGAGCTGAGCATCTTGTAGACTCTCCAGAGGTTAATAAAAAATGAGTCTACCCGGTCGAGGATGGCAACATCAAATCTACAGTAGATCGTCTTTGAACTGTAACCGAAATGCTGAGGTCCCCCTCGTCCATATATGCTTATCTTGGAAGCTAATGAAAAGTTTGCAACCATTGGTAGCTAACTGATCAAGTTGGCCTACTTCAGATTTTAAGATGGATCATTTCAAGCAGATTGTTTTATTGGGAAAGGACAAACATTTTGAGTGTGAATGTTTTTGAGTGGAATATCATTGTTGGGTTGGGATTTACAGTACAGTTGGGTTGTTATGGGATTTCAGCTACCTTTTGTCAACATTTATGATCATGTAGGCTATTTTGTGGTCCCTCCTCCACAACAATTGTTATGTCGTTATGTTTCAGTCAAACACTAAAATCTCACTCAGGGAGACTTCACTCGCAGCCTTGGTAGTCTTCACCTCCTACACCTGTCACCAGTCAGTTTTTTTATGTCTGAGCACCATTTAACTCATTGAATGCCAAGCTGTTTTCGGAAGCTTTGTCCTAGAGTGCCAGCAATCTAGACCATTGTTGATGATTTTTGTACAGCCACAGCATATTCTGTGTTATAGCTATGAACACATACAATGGCTCGTTTAAAAGGTGAGACTTTAAGCTCTCAGTGGGTGCAACCCGTGTATTTCTACACACCTCTGTTCCTGAGAAATCCCAAGCTAAACAGTGGCTAGTTTTCATCAAAATCGCTGTTTTTTTCTAGAAATGGAGATATAACGTCTTTCATGAAATATGAAGTGTTGCCTGTAAACTTTCCGGGAAGTGATCAGCGAGACTGCCACCTAGTGATAGACCCACGAAAATGGCCTGGTTTTGACCTGACGTGCATGCGTCACTGATTCGACCCAAAGCGGCAATCGAGTTATGATAAAATGTCCAGATAAAATGTCCAGATTGTGCGTTTTCATGAGTTTGCGATCGTTATATATTTCATTTCCATTCATCAGAGTTCCCAAAATCACATATAAGGTGTGTTAGAGTGTCTAGTTTCGTAATTTAAAAAAAAAAAAGCTAAAAACTTAATATTACGTTTTTGGCACAACGCATGGGAAGGAAAAACGTAATATTACGTTTTTGGCACTCAATAAGTTAAGATTGTCAGGTATCAGATACCTAGAAATACCTAAAAAAAACAGCTCTTATGAAAATGTGTAATTCCAGCCATTGTATGCTTCTGATCCTGTTATCTCTTGTTTCTCCCTTGCTTAGTATGGATGGAGCTGACCTGTGTTTCGAAATCGTTAAAAGAGCAGATGCTGGCTTTGTCTACAGTGAAGCTGTCGCCAGGTAAGTTAGGATTTTTCTTTTTTTAATGTAATAACTCAAAAAGAATTGACTGAATTTTCATTTCACTGAAGAGAACATGAGATTATCCCCAGTGTACACTTAAGAGAATTTCATAGTTCCAGCTGAGGCTTCTCTGCATGCTCAGGGAATTCAGCCGCTCATCTCATGTAGCACTGTGATACAGTTTCCATGCCTTTTTTGTAATAGGGTGTAGTGCAGATCTGTCATCGTTGAGTTTTGAAAATAAGGGAGATTTCCCGGGTTTATAACCCAAAATACGTGAAAAATTGCAACATTCGACTTTCTGTTGCTATCCCTCTGCTAACTGCAAGAATTCAGACAACAAAACTGCTGCACTAACTAAACGAGATGTGAAGCTAGGAGTGCTAAAGTGACTTTGCTTAAAGATTGGCATCAAAACATATTCTCACAACAACCATGCCGTTATCTTAAATTGGCTAATATCACTCTAAAGTCGCACATACACCGTAAAGCAAGCAAAACGATGCTTTGAAAAACATCTGTTTCGCTGGAAGGGCAAGGGGGTAGCAACAGGACAGTAGAGACTGACTGAAAGAGAGACTGAAAATAAGGGATATTTACAGGAAAATATTTTAACAGGAAGACAGCAGGAAAAAAAGTTGAAAATATGTGAGAAACCCGGAAGAAAACAGGGGTGTCGACAGTTACAGTGTAGTGAAATATTCCTAGTGATGATTTATGAGTGGCACTTCTTTCTCCCAGGAGTATTGCTAGGAGTTTGGCTAAATTGTTTAATATTGTTGAAAAAATGAAATGGTCAAGTAGTCTGTACCCTTGGGAATTACAAGTGTCTCCTCAAGCAAGAGACCAAACCATGGGCCTTCATTCAGCCACACATATACATACACACACACACACACACACACACACACACACACACACACACACACACACACACACACACATACAAAAACAATGATTCATTCATCAGCTGTGTTGCTCTTAAATAGCTTCATGATAATCTTACTTGAGACCATAAAACTGGTTTGTTATATAAAGGATCATGGTATTTTGTGGTATGTGCAGATATCTTCCACGTGTGGTCGTGTTCAAATTTTTAGACACGCTAGTTTCTGCTGGTTGCCTGACCTGATGTTGTTGACAGCCCACGGTCTGAATCAGTAGGTCTCTGTGGTAAGGAACTGTCTGCGCTTCAGGTTGCGATAATCTTAGTTGAGCAAAGCTTGGTCAGTCATTTCTCGTATTGGGCTGCTGGGTTTAAATGGAATACATGAAAGGTCAGATCAGCAGTGCTGGGTAACAATAACCATCAGATACAAAACCAAGAAGTGGCCTTTTCTGCTAACCTGTGATAACTAACTGTCTGTGTGATAACTCTCTTTCTCTCTACCTCTCTCTCTCTGTACCTCTCCGTCTTTGCCGTCCTCGCTGACTCCCCTCTCTCTCTTTTCCTCCCTCTCATCTCTATCTCTCCCCACCCCTCTCTCTGTCTCTCTCTTTTCCTCCCTCTCATCTCTCTATCTCTCCCCACCCCTCTCTCTCTGTCTCTCTCTTTTCCTCCCTCTCATCTCTCTATCTCTCCCCACCCCTCTCTCTCTTCCTTCCTCTCATCTCTCTATCTCTCCCCACCCCTCTCTCTCTCTTCCTTCCTCTCATCTCTCTATCTCTCCCCACCCCTCTCTCTCTCTTCCTTCCTCTCATCTCTCTATCTCTCCCCACCCCTCTCTCTCTGTCTCTCTCTTTTCCTCCCTCTCATCTCTCTATATCTCCCCACCCCTCTCTCTCTGTCTCTCTCTTTTCCTCCCTCTCATCTCTCTATCTCTCCCCACCCCTCTCTCTCTCTTCCTTCCTCTCATCTCTCTATCTCTCCCCACCCCTCTCTCTCTCTTCCTTCCTCTCATCTCTCTATCTCTCCCCACCCCTCTCTCTCTCTTCCTTCCTCTCATCTCTCTATCTCTCCCCACCCCTCTCTCTCTCTTCCTTCCTCTCATCTCTCTATCTCTCCCCACCCCTCTCTCTCTGTCTCTCTCTTTTCCTCCCTCTCATCTCTCTATCTCTCCCCACCCCTCTCTCTCTGTCTCTCTCTCTTCCTTCCTCTCATCTCTCTATCTCTCCCCACCCCTCTCTCTCTCTTCCTTCCTCTCATCTCTCTATCTCTCCCCACCCCTCTCTCTCTGTCTCTCTCTTTTCCTTCCTCTCATCTCTCTATCTCTCCCCACCCCTCTCTCTCTCTTCCTTCCTCTCATCTCTCTATCTCTCCCCACCCCTCTCTCTCTGTCTCTCTCTTTTCCTCCCTCTCATCTCTCTATCTCTCCCCACCCCTCTCTCTCTTCCTTCCTCTCATCTCTCTATCTCTCCCCACCCCTCTCTCTCTCTTCCTTCCTCTCATCTCTCTATCTCTCCCCACCCCTCTCTCTCTGTCTCTCTCTTTTCCTTCCTCTCATCTCTCTATCTCTCCCCACCCCTCTCTCTCTCTTCCTTCCTCTCATCTCTCTATCTCTCCCCACCCCTCTCTCTCTGTCTCTCTCTTTTCCTCCCTCTCATCTCTCTATCTCTCCCCACCCCTCTCTCTCTTCCTTCCTCTCATCTCTCTATCTCTCCCCACCCCTCTCTCTCTTTTCCTCCCTCTCATCTCTCTATCTCTCCCCACCCCTCTCTCTCTTTTCCTCCCTCTCATCTCTCTATCTCTCCCCACCCCTCTCTCTCTGTCTCTCTCTTTTCCTTCCTCTCATCTCTCTATCTCTCCCCACCCCTCTCTCTCTCTTCCTTCCTCTCATCTCTCTATCTCTCCCCACCCCTCTCTCTCTGTCTCTCTCTTTTCCTCCCTCTCATCTCTCTATCTCTCCCCACCCCTCTCTCTCTTCCTTCCTCTCATCTCTCTATCTCTCCCCACCCCTCTCTCTCTCTTCCTTCCTCTCATCTCTCTATCTCTCCCCACCCCTCTCTCTCTGTCTCTCTCTTTTCCTTCCTCTCATCTCTCTATCTCTCCCCACCCCTCTCTCTCTCTTCCTTCCTCTCATCTCTCTATCTCTCCCCACCCCTCTCTCTCTGTCTCTCTCTTTTCCT
>NC_055958.1:30383095-30633095 GCF_018492685.1 Alosa sapidissima | reverse complement strand
CTTACTAGCCTGCAATGGCTAACTATCTGACCTTCAAGGATGCATTTGTTTCCGTATTCCGGTATTATGACATAGCTATGGTATTATTGCTGGACTGCTGGAAAGTGCTGTGCTGTGTAGAAGGCCGTTGGCAGGGAGCGAGCAGGGCAGATCCAGTGTCTGTAGCCCGCCGGGAGATGTGACCAGAGCCCCAATGTAAATAAGCCTTCCAATGGACCCTTTCAACAATCAAAACAAAAACAATGCTTGAACATTCTATTTGGGCCCCAATCTACTTCCTCTGCATTAAGATAACATATGGAATGTTAAAAAGGAAGTCTTGTGGGGCCAACTATGATGCTGATAATGGAACTCTCCTGAAAGGGTCCATAGGAAGTCCCCACTGCTCGACAAACGGCGAACCTTATCGGTGATGGTGGCATTGCAGGAGTAAAATCGCAAGAGTTCAGCAGCAGTGTACCATAAGGCCTTCATGACCAAACACAAACAAGCCTAGCCTAGCTAACACAAAGCCTCAGTTTCCCAGCTGGACAGTCAACCAACTAGGAACCCAGCACAAGACAGGATGGAAACAGAGAGAGACACTAGCAGGCAGCAAGTCTTCAATAGCAGTGCAGTAAGTTGTGGTCATCTGTGTTTGTGGTGCAATAGAAAGAGCCTATACACTTTGTAGCAGCACGTGTGGTAAGATTGGTTCAGCTGTAACAGACGACGCACATTGATGACATGTCTTGCTCTCCTATACTTCTGCTCAAATAGAACAAAATTGTGTAATATGTAAACAAAAAAAGCATAAAGTTGAATACAAGATTTTGAGCTATAATAGCCGTTGTTGCAAGCAGTTTAACTAAAAGTACTAATTTCCTATATTCAGTGCATATATTCAAGCTAAAGCTTTCAGTATGCTTCATCGATGATTTGGGATAAGACAGTTCAATGAATGAATAATTAAATGCATGAATGAATGAATGAACAAACTCAACAGACTAGTTCTCTTGTAGCTGTCCCCCAAACCAAAGGAGCTGATCTGTGCAGCTCTAAAATAGTGAATAACTATTCACCCTATATCTCAAACAAAGTGACATAAAATTGCTATCAGATTGATGAGAAAGATCTGTGATCAGTTTTTATGATGAGGATGGTGATCCTGTATGTTATTGTATTTTCAGTATGAAGAAGTAACATGATGCCTCTTTGACTTTGACTTTTAAAGAAGTGTTACTTCCTGTATCTACTGATTTAGCTTCATGATCGTCAAGATGTCCTAGGGTTACAACCGCAGAGCACATGTTCCTAGTTGGTTGGTTCATGATGATAGCGACTGCAGGAGCACACAGATCTCAAAACTGATTGAGTGGCCTGTGCACAGAGGGGAGGGGCGTGTCGAGTGCGGGGCTTAAAGAAGTGGCGTTAATCAGTGCTCTGTAGGAGTTGAAATTGTATGTATTTTCATAAACTCTATTTCTTCACGGAATGTGGCAAAATAATTTATTTTTTCTCGATTTATACTATTTTTGTGATTGTTCGGAGCCAAAATTGAAATCAAAATTAAAATTCCCACAAGACTTTGGAGTGTGTGAGATTTTTTGTCCTTTCATCCAGAAGAGCATTTGTTAGGTCAAGCACTGATGTTAGCACTGGGTAGCAGTCTGCGTTAGTTTATCCCAAAGGTGTTTGATAGGGTTGAGGTCAGGATTCTATGCTGCTTTAACAGACCTTGCTTTGTGCATCCTATGACAGTACTCCGCTTGAATTCACTGTGCACTTCAGAATGACCCACTCTTTTACAGAAATGTTTGTGAATGCATGATTTTACTTGTATGCCGCAAATGAGAGCGCGAGACATAAGTGCAGTTAAGAGCAGTCAAATCAGCGTGTGACCCTGGTATAGCTCTCTGCTCAGGATGCAGTGCCGAGAAAGAAAGACTTTGAGAGACGGAGAGAGAGATAGACACAGAGAGAGAGAGACAGGAAGAGAGAGGCCGAGAGAGACGGGGGCCCCAAACGCCCTGCTGTCTGGCCGTCCAGAGCAAGGGTGTGTGTCAGCAGACCTGTCTGACACACACACACACACACACACACACACACACACACGCACACACACACATGCACATGCTTGCACGCTTGCAAGTCTGCACACACTCTGTGACGGAGACATGCACACACTGTCTACATAACAACAGCAGACAGACACATGCTCATACACACAGTTAAGCACTCAATCACACTCTCGCTTACTCAGTTTTGCATTGGTTTATAATCAAGTGTAGTGAACTATAGTGTTATGTCACTCTGAAGTCACTAAACACTGATGCTGCTCCAAGAAAAGAGGGAGGCAAGATCAAGGATTGTCCATTTAGTAACAAGATGGGTCTGCTCAGCTTCAGATCAATACGAAGCCATGACGTAGCGTTGTCAAGGCAGCAATTTCACTAGATCTAAACAAACCAATCTATTCTTTCTTGCTTTCTTAATCTATTGAAATATTTTTACAACGTTTCTAAGACGTTGCTAACTGTAGGAATCACATACTACAACACATATTCAGGTACTCTGACTTTATTAGCAAAGCCTATATATATACTACCGCAACAACTTCCTGTATTAGCCTTAAAAAATGTATTATTGTTATTATTATTATTATTATTATTATTATTTTCTTCTATATTATTGTGTTAAATGTTTCAAATGTAAAGCACTTTGAGCTGCATTCTGTGTATGAAAGGTGCTATACAAATAAAGCTTATTAATAATATAATAAAGGTTGTTGCTCGTAATCATCTAGACTAGTCCACTAAACAAAGACGCAGCTTCACTTCTTTAAACCAGTAAATATCTTCTACACGGAATGAAAGTGTCATTGTGGTTTGACTTACAGTATGAGCAGTATGGCCCTGTCGTGGGACCAAAAGTCTCTCTTCAGCTAAACGTGTGGTAGATTTGTCATTTGTGTAGGCTGGAGTACAGAATATCTTTTCACTTTGTGACGTTGTTATGATCACAAGATTGTACAGATTGAGTCAAAAATTGGACACAGGTGGGCTAGTGTATGAACTGTACTGTACTTTGCTTATTTGAAATCCACACCTCAAATTATGTCCAGATGGTGTCATGGTCAAGTTTTGTACCCTAATTCTCAAATCTGTAGTAGCCTGTGTGTGTCGCCACACTTTTCAGTCAAACCTGGCTGACCACTGACTGGCAACTCTTGGAAGGCAAGGCCCAGAGATCAGAAGTACATCACTGTCTCTGATACTGAAGGAGCAGCAAGGCTGCCCTGCCTTTCTGGCTGTCCATCCAAATCATGTATGAAAGTGGGCTTTTGATGCAATGCCTAAAAAAGTATTCACCCCCCTTGGATATTTTCACTTTTACTACTTTTATAAATGGAATCTTGATCAATTTAATTTGGCCTTTTTTACAATAATTTACAAAGATCCTCTTTTTAATCTCAAAGTGAAGACAGATTTCTACAAAGTGGACTATTGTAAATTATTGTTAAAAAAAAGGTCCAAATTAAATTGACTTTATTAAAGCAATAAAAGGGAAAATATCCAAGGGGGTGTATACTTTTTATAGGCACTGTATATGTGTGGCTGGACATGTTGTGGAGTGAGTCAGTCAAAGTGTTTATATCTCATTATGACTGACAAACAACAGCAGCGATGTTGGTAAGGGGCTGATACCCTGGTGTAATGGTTTGTTTACGGAGCTCTCAGTTCTTTTTTCAGTCAGCTTGGATAACACGTTGGCCTTTCTAATTTGACCAAACAAAACACTTTTGGTGAAATGTGTTAAGTGGCTGTGCTCCAAACTGACAACTACATGACATTTCCATACGATGATGAACAGACATCTAATAGGAGTTGGAGAGGTGTATCACATTTCAAAAATAGAAGCTTGTTCATTGTGTGTGTCTGTGCATGTCTGTGTCTGTGTGTGTGCCTGTCAGTATCTGTGTATGTAGGCCTATGTGGGTAATTTTTCTGTAAGCCTGTGGTCTGAAAGTGATGTGTTTGTTTACAAGCTAGCATGCTCTGAGACGGCGATGCTTAGAGGTGGTTAAAAACATCATATCATTTCATGTTGACTGGAATTGAACCTAGAAAAAAAAAACACTTGGTTGCCTGAAAGGATTATATAAAAGCTAGCTTTAACCCGAGCAGGTTAGCAATATGCTCACTGGTGCAGAAATGCAAATAGAATTGGCATTTGTTGATTTTCTTATGTATTCATCAGAGCATAATGGTTGCTTTGCAGCAAGTGGTGCATTTGAGGACATGAATGTTTACACACAGCAGGATTAGTGAGCACACGTGGCCCAGAGCTAATACTGTATGTCAGCTATCAGAGTGTTGCCCCTCTCATGGAAAAACACCTTTATCTTTTATTAGTTGATTCTATTGATTGTCTTTTCCCTGTTAGCCTGTTCGAGGTCAACTCTGTGGGTGGCCAGGCAGTGAGTTCCATAAATTAATTTGCACTTTTGCATAGCCTGAGCTACATGCCGCTGCTACTGTGATGTAACTGGTCGACAGAGGTTCAGATAGCCTAAACTTTGAGGCTCTCTGAGAAACTAATTGGACCATTGATGGGGTAATACTGACAGAAATAGATAGTCGTTCATATTAAAAGCTGTCAAGAGCTCCGAGTCCCTGTAGCAATGAGAGAAGGGAAATGTCCCTAATGACCCTAATGGATGCCCAACTCTGGACACCAAAGATTCTAGAATCTTTGAGAATAAGATGCTCTGTTCTAGAATCTTTGCTGGACACTACAATCATTGAGTGTGCCTGAGGAACAGAAGGTAGAACAGCATGGAGGACAGAGACAGGGCCAGGAGGAACTGCCGTCATTGCCATCACTGACCACACAAAACAGGAAGTCATATGAGCTGCCGTAGCCACAGAGTGCCAAACCTTGCACCATGACGACCATCCTATTTCTCAATGACAAGCCCCAGCAGACTTTGAGACAGACATGTTGACTAGAGAATCGACTCATATGGGGTTGCACAATAACCTTTACCAAACAAACAGTTTCAGGCTGGCAGGGGGAGACATACGGTTTGAACCCCCGGAGCTTTGCTGGTGATTTTGTTGTGAATCATGTTTTGAAAAGCCAACTAATATGAGCTCCCATCTATTGAGCATATCATGCAAATTTACACAGACAGACAGAAAGACAGGCATGATTCATGGCTGTCCTTGTAGTTCTCAAAATCATCCATGCTAATGTAACTAAAGAAAGGGAAATAATGTAGTTTTACAGGATTACTTGTGCTAACATTGGTAGAAGGGGAATGCACTTTAATATTATGACAGAGCACATAATTGGAAGCAGCATGAGAAACTTAATTTAAGCTATGGTCCCATTTTATTTTGTCAATCTTACACCATAATAATAATGCACAAGAAAATGTTTGTTAATACTGCAACACTTTGTCAGTGCTCTTCTATTGAAACATAAAGCAGAGAGAGAGTGAAGTCACAGACACTAAAAAGACAAGCTGTGTGAAAAGATCTTATTAGCAGTGTTACACTTTGTTATGTCTGAGTGCAACGCATGCATCGTTTCCTTTTCAAATGACTGCTTTGAGAGTCCTACAATGCTACTTGGTACAACACACAGTGCTTCAAAAAAACCTTCTCCAGGTCATAGTAATATATTTTTAACAGTTTTTAACAGTTAACTAAAATTGATAATACATTTGGAATAGGATTTAGCCAAGTGTAGCAAATGTCACCTAAACCCATGTTGGAAATCAGTCATCAGTATGCAAACTGTAGAAGAGGAACGATGTCAGCCTAATTTATGTACTGATGCTGATCATATTTATAGCAGTTGTGTTTTTTTGCATCCTCTGACTTAAAATCTGTAGTCCATCAACTAGACCCAGTGTTGTTGGCAGCACCTAATGAAATAAAACAAAATGGCCCTCTCTTTGAAATGAGCTATTGTAGCTATTCTTTGATTATAATGCAATTATATTCATTTTAAAAAAGAAGTCTTTGACAGATATTGTGCAATTGGATCTCCTAAGTAGATATACTTGGATTACATTGTGTCAACAGGCTCAGTGTTCCACTTTATAATCTGCTGTTTATAATTTGTGAATATAATTTGGGCAAGTTACAGTAAGCATCTTATGCAGGGGTATTTGCAGTAAAAACAACATTATCTAGTATGCACTGTTCCATTAAACACAATTAACCTTCTGGCAAGGACTTCCAAATTGCACTGTATGGCTATGCCTATTCTGAAGCCATGCTATAGGGTGTAAACACATTAAATGTGAGCACTCTCTCTCTCTCTCAGGTCTATTGGCATCTTCAATGAGCTAGAACAATTGGAAGACTGATCAGAATTGCCACACTAATCGGCCACTAAGTGGCTAATGGGTGGTGTGTTTAGGCAAACTGAGGGATAAGTATTTTTTTTATGATCTCTATCATTCTGAGTTTCATCAAAGAAAGATATTGTTTTTTAATAGTGCCCAGCGTTTAGCCGTAATGCGTGCCCACTGTAAGCATACTGACTATACACCCCTATTGCTGCTGGTGTGTGTGTGTTAGAGCAGATGAAGTCACAAAACATCAGCAATGTGTCATTTTCATATAGATGCTTTGTGTCTCTGACCATTTGTCAGTAGCTAAAGCTTGTGAATGTTCTGTAGACAGGAGGTAAGGGGATCACAATTTTTGTGATGTATAAAAAGAAATGCATAAACTGTACAAGTTCACCAAGTTTCATGCCTTTATCAAGGAATTGGACATAATTTTCACATATCCGCTATACTATGAAAGTTCCGTAAAACTGCCAAAGGTAAAATGTTTGGCCATTGACCAATGTACAAATAATTCCATTTTTGACATTGTTCCACCACTTTTAATGGACTTTTGGTATGTGATATGGGAAGGTTTCATTAACTGAATACAACAAAACACACTCCACTTACTTGGTGGATATTTAGGTACAGGTTGTGTGGGTGGGAAATGTTCCTCTTCCATCAAAGGAGTATTTTTCAAACATAATAAAAGATTCACCACACATGGATGGATTTTTAATTTTTCATGGGGGTATATTTTAGAAATACATACATAAATTATCATTGGTCTTACCAATGTTATCAGACACAATGATTTTATACTACCCAACAACTTAACCTTATATATATCAAATGAACCTTTGATAAAGTCTTAAATCAATGCAATGAAAATATATATATATATAAGGTTAACCTTATATAATTATAATAACCTTAAAAGGGTTATTATACACCATAATACAGTATATGTTCATAACACCCATCACTCAGTAATGCACTCAAACCACAGACAGATACTTCTAGCCTAGTTCTCCCGAGGAACTGCAGACTCAAGACAGCAGATTCATCGCTTGGTTATATGAATGTCTCTTGAACAGTATTTATCATGTTTCGGTACATTGCATCATCATACGGTTTTCAGTCTTGACTTGTGAAAAGTTATGTACCTTGGAAACCTGGGAAGCTGCTCCATTATGGTCCAGCAACGACCCTGACGATTGGCTATTTGAGGGTGGGGTCAGTCCCAGCATGCTGACGGTGTGCTTGCGGAATGTCCTGTCCAACAGGAAGTAGGTGATGGGATCTGCGCTACAACGCAGAGCAGCCAGAGAGATGAGCACGTTCTTTACCTCTACGTGCACGGAGAGGGGGTGACAGCTGTTGGCTTCGAGTGATGCAGAGTCAGAGTATTGGTGCACCAACTGCAGGAAAACGACCTTCCAGATTTGGTGAGGCAGTAAGCAAATGCTCAGGACCACCAGAATGACCATGATGTTCCGGAACACCCTCGCGTAGACATGCTGCTGGTTGGACATGGCCGTGTTGTGGCGGATGCGCTGGATATGGCGAGACAAGGCAATGTACGAGCTGAGCACCAGCAGATAGCTGAGGAAAGAGATTACCAGGCTGCCAACGATGACCGAGCCGCCACTGCCAACCTCTACCCTGACACTGTAGCATTTTTCCCTCAGTGGTGTCTGACTCACTTCCATAGAGTACATTACCACGAAAGGAACCAGACCGGCTAACACCAAGCCCCAGGTGCCCAGGCAGAGGCCCCAAGCGACGCGAGTGTGGCAAAACTGGTGCAGGAAGGCGGACGGGAGGACTTTGGTCACACGGTTCGGCCGGTGGGCATGGTTGTTCAGGATGAGGGTGGCACAGCGACTCAAGGCCACCCAGGTCAGGTTGATCATGCCCACGGTGATGTTGGTGTGGATTATGGGTGTCAGTAAGGACACGGCCATCTTGCAGAAGGGGTGGCTTATGTCCAAGAAAGAGCTCAAGGCGTAGTATGCTGCCAGGATGGGCATTGTCAGGCATAAGACCAGGTTGGATACGCTCAAGTTGATGAGGTAGATGTGTGTCGGGGACTTGTCTGGAATCTTGGACATGAAGACCCACAATGAGAGAATGTTTCCAGGGAGACCAGCCAGGAACATCAGGGTGTAGAGAGTTGGCAGGACTATATAAGTTGTGACCGATGGGCAAAGGCGTATGGTGACATTACTGAAGTCAGTGGTCAGATTGGCGTCTGCCATTGTCATATCCAAGTTACAGAGATCCTTTGTTGATTACATGTTGGCAAAACATTTAGATCTCATAATTACTTGTTCTGTAGAAACATTAGAAACATTAGAACAAGAAGTATTTTCATTGCATTGATTTAAGACTTTATAAGAAGAGTTTTGTTTGTGAATTATTTTCTAGTAAATAATACAGTATTTACCAGAAAAAAGTAAGTTGTATATATGGTCATACATGTCAGTTTAGAATAGCATTATGGTGTAAATGTTTTTATGTAATCTTATTTTTAAGCAAAACATATACTGTTAATAGTTTCTTAGATGAAAAATTATGTTGAAAATGTTTAAAAATCCACTAAATCCACTTCTAAATAAGTGCATTGCTCACTGAATGCAAACCAAACCTTCCCTTACCCATTGAAGTTAAGTGGTGGAGGTCGTGCGAGGATGCTGCCTCATCACCGTCTCGATGTGCACTGAATGTTTCTACTGCTGATGATGCTATAATGCTACACAGAAGTCTTGCTATGAGGAAGTCCCATGTTGGCTCTTCTTTTATAGAATGCTCAGGATCATTTCTGAAGGTTAATTTATTGTTGCTGCGAAGTAATTCAATACTGCATAGGTATTACGCTATGCATATGGTAAATACTGTGCAAAAGTTTATTCAAGAGTGAATGATATTGTTCTTTTTTAAACAGATGACTTTCTGCTTTGTACCGTTTATCCTTTATTTTATTCATTGCCGAGCTGCTATTGAAATTGAATAACCTGCCACATGAGCATTATGTTTTCTTATGTTAGTCTCCTGAGGCAAATGCTGATTCTACTTTACACTGTATTGTCCCAACAACTTCAACGTATAGCTAAGAGGGAGACCGGAGAGCTTTTTCATCAAAAACAGCAATCAAATTTGAGTGGTCTCAGAGTATCTCTGCAGAATACTGTTCAACAGTAGCCCCTAGTGGTTGGGAAGTCATGTTGCAGGTAGAAATAATCTCTCAGCCTCAGACACTGCTGCAGGATTGAGATATATACAAAAATGGACAGTTAACCAGAGTAATTTATGATCACAGTGATTTATTGAAAGAACTTTTAATAGTGGACTAAATGTAATGGTCATGTCATTTTAGTCAGTGGCAGTGCTTGATAAGGTGATGTTGAACACAGACAATTGGTTCTGAAGTGACTTTCATTTAACATTCAAAATAAGAGAAAGAAGTTTAAAGATGTTAAACATTAAATATGTTGAACATTAAAGATGAGTGCATAAAAAAACAGCAATTAATATTATAAAATAAATAAATGGGCGGAAATTAGCAATATTTGCTACAACCTGGAACAATGCATCTATTAATGTTTATTATGCACTGTCCCTTTTGAAATAAATAAATAAATTACATTACATAACTCTCAGAACACTGAATAGACATCCGCTGTGCCATGATAAACATACAGTGCCAAATTAAATTGGTCAATATTCCATTTACAAAAAGCAGTCAAAGGGGAAATATCCAGGGGGGTGAATACTTTTTATAGGCACTGTATATATACAGTATATATCAGGGGTATTCAAGTAAACTTCATCGAGGTCCAGTTACGGCAAATTTCATCAAGCAAAGGTCCGGAGCATCATAATGTTTAACATGCGTGTATAGGCATGTATAGTTGTAGGCCTAGGCCTTGTAGGCCTAATGTTTAATGTGAAATAAAATAAGTAGCCTACTGTAAAAACAACATTTGAAATGAGGAGAAATAAGACAAGATAAGAATAGGCCTAATTGGGGAGAAAAACTGAGTAGCCTTGTCTATTTTAAGATCTTAACGTGAACTTAAAATAAGATTTGAGCTAAGACAAGGATGGATATTATTCCACAGCTGGTTCCTTTAACCCATCAATCAGCAAGTTTATTTTATTTATTTTTTTATGTTGATACTTATGTTGAGAATATAAACATATAAGAGTCGGTCCAGGCAATTCCGCGCAAAACTGTCACACCCATAACGCCAACACAATGCCATGGTATTTAGTTGGCGTCATGGACGTGACAGTTTTGCGTGGAATTGCCCTTCAATCGTTATTAAAAGCTCTGTTCTTGCTGTCTAGCTTTCTCCTCTTTGAGCAATCCATGATTTGAAAAGAACTTGCTTATCGCTAACTTACATATCCATCTGATTGTTTCTCGTCCTGTCTCCTCTCCTTGTTTTCCCTGTCAGGCTATCATTGAGTCTCTTCACCATAGTAACTTTACTCACTGACTCGACAAAATGCACAGATTTCATTGGCTGAGTAGCAGCAAGCGAGATGATGGTTCCTGAAGCTACTAAAGTTAATGCTGTTATATCCTAACCTACGAAACATTTAGCGCAGCTTTGAAATCTTCCGTGAAAATCTCAATAATTATGGTCCAGGTCCGGATAGGATCACGTCAGAGTCCGGACTCCGTACCGCGGTCCGCCTATTGAAGACCTCTGGTATATATCATATGGGGCCCAATTCCCTCAGTTGCCTCGGTGATATGTATCTAAGGTATTTGGTTCCTGGAGCAGTCTGTGGCGGCTGTTGCACGATTGGGTCTCTTTGGACGACAGCATGGCAAGCGAAGCACCAGGTGCAGGATGGGATTGAGGCAGCAATTCATCGCGGCCACCAGAAAGGTGGCACTCTGGACCCGGGAGAACGTTTGTGCCGTGGCGCAATCTTTTCGTGCCGAGAGAAGCCTGACACTCCGCTGGATGTGGTGTGGGAGGAAGCAGACCAGGAACACCAACACGGACGCCAGGACCTTCCTCTTGACTCTCAAGCCCAGGCCTGGTCCGAACCCAGTGCCCTCGAGGCAGGTCCTGCGGATCTTCTGCAAGTGGTACAAGAGCAGGCCGTAGCTGACCAACATTGCTCCGAGGATGAGGAAGAAGAGCATCGTACCAAGGACCATGGTGACTTGTTGCTCTTTCTTGTGATACTCCATCAAGTGAAAGCAGGTGACATTGGTTCCAATGGTCTGGACTTGAGTCCACATCACTCTTGTGGTCACTATTACCAGAAAGACTAACCAGGTGGCAGCACAGAGTAGGCTGCATCTCTGTGGCCTTCTGAATGCTTGCAGCATCGCGTAGCGTGGCTGCACTACAGTTACATAGCGGTTGATGCTTGTCCACAAGAGAAAGCACATATTGCAATAGATATTGACGTAGAAGACAGTGATCGTGACTGATAAGGCCATTCGGCAGATCGGTGCATTTGCCTCCCACTGGCTCGAGTGTCGATAGTAAGCTATCCGAAAGAGAAAGCTGATGCAAAGGATAATATCGGACACCACCATGTTTAGGGCGAAAATGACTGTGGGCTTCCTCTGGGTCCTCCATAGCTCTAACAACACCAGGCTGTTGGTGAGGAAGCCAAGGAGAGCCAGGAACAGGTAGAGCCAGGGGAGGACCTCTGTGTCTCTGCTGGAGAATGAAGGCGGCATACACTGGTCACTGAAGAGAAAGAGAGAGAAGAGAAGTGTCAACGTCTTAGTTTAACTGTATGCACTGGTCACTGAAGAGAAAGAGAGAGAAGAGAAGAGTCAACGTCTTAGTTTAACTGTATGCACTGGTCACTAAAGAGAAAGAGAGAGAAGAGAAGTGTCAACCTCTTAGTTTAGCTGTGAAACTAAACTAACTATGTTTGTGGCCTGCAACACGTGGTGGAGTTTGAGAGAATGGGCATGTCCTTTCAGTTTCTGAGTCCAATTCTGAGGTGTCAATTTTGAAAACTGCATGTTGCACTCGTACAAGTTATTGGACATACAGTATGACGGGTGGTCCGCCCCAACAGTGACCTTCTAAACATCATTTAACATCACTGACTATTCACAGTATACTTTTGATTATAGTTGTGTATGATATATAAACAGTAGTAGTGAAAGCTAGATATTGATAAAAATCTGCAAGACATCCATTTATTTGAAACTATTTCACTTTAGTTCTGCAGTTAGTGATGGTATTTGGTTGCTTTCTGGCTTGGTATGCTATTCAAAGAAAAACATGTGGTAACTGCAATTAGGCAAAGAGGAAGACCACATGTGGCAGATAACTATATAGTATTTCATGTTATTGAAGCATTTTGTAGGCAGATGTCAAATTATTACTATTTCACCATGTTGTGACCATGGTTGGTGTGGTAAAATTTACAATGATCTGTCAGTAGTTGTCTTCATCAGTGTCACACATGCTTATTGATAGCGGTTCATCTATTGAGTTTGATCATTTAGGTTTGAGTCCCCCATAACACTTTTGTTACCCAAACTGCGTGACTACAGCAGGTATTTTAGATGTAGTCAACTACACTACGAGACACATGTGTGATTATACCACTGTAAACTTCAAATGTCGTGTCCACAAATATCCATTTCATCTTTGCCTTTCACAAGCACCCAGGAAATAAAGCTGCGAGTCCATCACAAGATAGCAAGATAAAAGCTAGGTTTATACACATGCTTAAACGTCACACATACCTTATGTTGGGTCTATGGTCCATTTCTTTTACCTCCATTTTGGGACTGTGCAGTCATAGCAGGACCACGTTAAGAAGTCCTGTTAATAAGGTGCACATGTGTGCAATTCACTTTTGCTTTCTGCTTGTCTGTGTTCCTGTATCTAAATCCTTGTCTGTTTTATTTCTGTTTTACTCTCATGTTATGAACAGCGTTGAGTTTGTGGATGAACACAAATGTAGGAAGCAGGAACTTTTCTTAGGCTATAACAAACAGCAAGTAGCTCTTCATGACGTCTTACCACATCCTCACCACACAAAAATGTCACCCAAAAATGTTTATTGGCTGTTGCAGTGCACAGGACCAGTGTCTTGGCTGATGGTATCTTTGGGTGTTTTTTTGTGAGTTGATAGGTTTCCTGTGGAAACTGAAAAGGGGTTAAGGTGTTAGGTGTTATGAATGTGACAGAGACGCAATGAAAATTGTGACTGAAACATTTTAATGTTTGTGTAGACTTCTGTTGACCAACCTCCTCAATTGCAGGGATGGGCAAAAATACTTTAAAATGTATTTCAAAATGAAATATCAAATACCCTCATTTTAAGTGCATCAAAATAAACGGTAATACTTTATTTGAAGGGGTCTACATAAGGGTGACATGTAACCGTCATAAGAATGACATGACACATGTCATGTACATTAATGACACATTAGTGATGTTTATGACTGTTGTCATAATGTGTCATTCGGTTTTTGGAATGTCAAGTTGACATTGTTTGGGTGTCATCATTATGACAATTTGACATTAGCCAAGATTACATTATTTGACGCGTCTTTGTCATGACAACTTGGCATTAGCCAAGAAAATGTAACCCGTTTACAATATTGTCATGATGACTTGACATAGCCAAGAAAGAAATGCAAGGTGTTTGGCATGATATTGTCATGAAAACTTGACATATAACTGTGTTTGGCCTGACTTATCTTCTAGGTTTGTAAAGTGAAGGGCCTGAACAATTGACTGTCATGACAACATTATAATTGTGTCATGAATACTTTCCTTGACCTCAACTACAGTGGTACAGTTTTGACTTGTCATTAAGCTGTCACAAAGAACTATTACACACCAAAATACTGTAGTTTCCTGACAGTGTCATGAATTGTCATGATAACTTGACATAATTGTTTAATTATTACATGAACAAGTTCATATAACTGTGTTTGGCCTGACTTATTTTCTAGGTTTGTGAAGTGATGGGCCTGAACAATTGGCTGTCATGGCGCCATTATAAATTGGTCATGAATACTTTTCTTGACCTCAACTACAGTGGTACAGTTTTGACTTGTCAATAAGCTGTCACAAATAACTATTACAGACCAAAATAGTTTCCTGACAGTGTCATGAATACTTACTTTTGACGTAAAGTACAGTGAACCATCTGAGATGTTTCCTGAACATGTCATTAAGTGTCATTACACTATCATGTAGGTCCTATTTCTGTACATTTTACATTTCTGGAACATTGAGTCTAATTTCAACTATAATGACAACAAATACCATACTCAGTCATGACTTAAGAGTTTATTTCAGCAATGCATTTTGCAAAACCATAATACATGGACATGTTACCATGCCAGCTAACCTACAGTAACTGTGCATGTGGAACATGCATTCAACTATTCACATACTAGTCTTTAAGCACCATTTCATTGCCATCATTTCTGCAGCTTTTTCAAATCATGCAAATATCAAACAGTATGACCTTGTTTCTCTTTTCTGTCCTTTTAGTTGTGAAAATCAGTATTTCTCTTAGTTTTCAACCTTTTCACACAAGTTGAGAAAAATATAAAGTAAAATGACCTCAGAGCTCTGATAAAATAACCCCAAAATAATAAACCAAAGTCCATCTACCCGGGTAGTATGTTTTTTTTTGTTTGTTTTTTAGTGGTGAGATCTCGCGCTTATCTGTAGGCTACGATGAAATGAAGAAATATTGAGTAGAAGCAGTTCATGTCGCAGGCAAGATTATCATTCGCGCCCTCTGCTCTTCTGCCTCCCGAGTCCAATGGCGAATTTGTCCAATGGAACACTCTCTCAAATCATTCATCCAAACAAAAAAACAACCTGCATAGTAGGGCAACAATTAAATTAAATTACTCTCTCGATACATTTTAGCAGATCTCGAAATATAACTCATTCATGAACTGTAGTAGCTTATTCTTATTTTTAATCTATACATTCACTACATAGCCTACATGAAACTTCAACACTAGCATATCACGTAGTAACATGGCTTCAACATAGCATGAAATAGCACTTCAAATCATTAAACTCATGTTCAACTCCGATTGGTTTTTAGCTTATGCAGTACCATCAATTAATTTCCACACAATGCATTAAACAACTGAGTTACGGCAAAATAAAACTTTTACGTGCTTAACTCATTAAACACATCTATCACGCTATGTCTGCTACTAACATAAATGACGAACATGTGTAAAACACTCACCAGAGAAAACTCATACAAGTAAGTACAAGGATACAAGGAAGTTTATTGTCACATGCATATAGTTACTGGAAGTAAGAAATGCAGTGAAATTATGTCTGGTGTCAGCCTATTTGTGCATTAATGGGGGGGGGGGGGGGGGGGGGGGTAAAAAGTGCAGTAAACTCAAGTAAAAAAAGTAAACTCCTTGTCGTAATTTCGACCCTTTGCTGTTATTCCTTCCTTAAAAGTAGGTTTGGTGGGAAAACCCCTTTTAACAAGCTCTTCAATGTTATTTTTAACTTTTCTTCTCAGTGTGGAAAATCTAAATATGGCTTCAGCTCACTATTGTTCTGCTGTCCTTCTGCTGTTTGCGATTTCTGTCTTATTCTCTAAGAATCAGTGTAGCAGTTTCCCCTCTTTGCAGCGCCACCACTGCCACCTACTGGACAAATACGGTGTGCAGGGAAAACATAACTAAAAGTAATCAAGAAATTAGATATTAAACTAGAATAATGTAATCCTATTAGTAGGCTATTTTCGAGTGGGTTACATCTGCAATGCACCTTCAATATGTTCAGTATATCTAATTTATAATGGTGTCATGACAGCCAATTGTTCAGACTCATCACTTCATAAACCTAGAAGATAAGTCAGGCCAAACACAGTTATATGTCAAGTTGTCATGACAATATCATGCCAAGGAAAGTATTTATGACACAATTATAATGGTGTCATGTCAATCAATTATTCCGGCCCACCACTTCACGAACCTAGAAGATGAGTCAGGCCAAACACAGTTATATGTCAATTTTGCATTTCTTTCTTGGCTAATGTCAAGTTGTCATGACGGAGACACCCTCAAATAATGTCATCTTGCCTAATGTCAAGTTGTTATAATGATGACACCCAAACAATGTCAACTTGACATTCCAAAAACCGAATGACACTTAATGACAACAGTCATAAACAGCAATACTATATCATTAATGTGCATGACATGTGTCATGACATTCTTATGACGGTTACATGTCACCCTTGTGTAGACCCCTTCAAATAAAGTGTTACCAAATAAACTACAAAATACAGTAGCCACGCCATGTATCAAAATAAAATACTGTGTTTTTTATCATGAAAATACTCCTCCAAACCTTCCATACCTGTCTATTTAATCTATTCCTTCATCAGTACACTGACTCTGTTGACAGTGTTTGAGAGCAACAGCTTTTTTGAGGCAGGCCACAGATCTGCAAACAGTCAACAGATCAACTGTGCTGACCTGCCTGTTACAACTCATAGCCTAAATACTGAACAATGTACTCAAAAAGTCTCAACAAACTTGTAAAGTGGTACAAATTAACCACCTAACCTATTGAGAGCCACAGAATGTGGGCTTAAAGCAACCCAATGCAGTTCTATTACCTTAAAATAACGGCTTCAAACTCATGGTACACTGGCATATAATACCGAGAATGAAGTCTCTGGCATTGCCAATGCATGCCCAGAATGCTTGATATTGCACTGTGTAACGCTGTTGATCAGGTAGGATTATGACCCTTTTAGTTGTTTTTAAACTAACTGGGTACCACGCTAAATGGTGTTATGTTGACGCCAAGGGGCATAAATATGTCCCCATTGTGTTGCAATGTTATGCGGCAGCCACATAACCAGTTCCATGTGTTCCAATTGGATTCTTAAAGTTTTCAAGAAAACACTGATGGTTTTGTGGTAAAGTTCTCAAGAAACTTGGTTGGTGTGAGAGAGGGAGTGTATTGTGTGTGTGAGCAAATTGGACTCATCTCGCACTGGACCATCTTCCTGAATCTCAATATGCTGATCACAACAAGTCTGGGGAAAGTCAGCACCAGTCAGAGGTTACAATCACTGTTTTGGACTGTTATGATGTCATCATATCACCAACAATATTGGTATTTTTAAGTAAACCACAACAATACACACCTACTGTATGAAGTATTTTGATACAAAATATGAAGGTATTTTCTTCAACCCAATAAAATACAAATTACAAAATACTATTTTGTATTTGAAATACATATTTTAAAGGTTCCCTTAGCATGGTTGGGTCATTTCTGCTGACGTTTGAAGTATTATCAATCAAAACAGAGAGCTAGCTCGCCCCTCCCTCCTCCTCTCCCCCTCCTCTCCCCCGTTCTTCCTGAAATTGTCATGAAGGCACATCTCTTAAAGTGAACCCCCCTCCCATCCTTCTTGTCTGTGATTGGCTGGAACACAGTTTATATTTCAGGGTTCAAGCCTGTGTTTGTTGCAGATTTTGGAGCCGGGGCTGCGTTTTTTTTACAGCGTATTCAGTGGACAGGCAGTTGTATGTGACAAAAATTGTTCTATCTTAGAAACCGCGTAATAAGACTTGGACAACCTTTAAATACATGTATCATAAATACTGCCCATCCTTGCACAGCTGTCTCTTTTGATTCATGTGTCTCTGTTGAAATTAAAGTTCACTGAATGTTTGGACATTTCGAAATTCTTCCTTTGGTGTCTGGTTAAAAATATAGATATAGTGCCCTGCAGGGTTTGCCTGTCATCACCATCTTGAAATTAAGTTACTACAACACAGATCTTCTCTAAACTCTAAAGTGCTTCCGTCAAAAACACGTTGTTTTAAGATGGCGCCAACCTGCAAACGACTCAAGGTATTGTTTGTATACAGTAATTTTTATAAACTACCTGTACATTTTGTTGTACAAAGTTGTCAATGCCTCGTTTTATATGTTAGGATCCTCATTATACTACCAAAGAAGTGTCGGGCTACTTTGAGCCTCGTAAATGGTTTAAAATTATCAATCTTTTTACCATGAGAAATGCCCTATCGCTACCAGTGTTAGCATTTTAAAAGCATCGGCTAAAAACAGGCTAGTTTAGAATGCATCGGATTAGCATTTATTTGCTCCCCAACGAAGGTTCGAACTCGTTATCATGCTAAGCATATCCAAAATCCATTTTACACCTGATTTCCCCTTTAAGGCGAGACACTACAGGTGAAAAGGGTAGCATTTTTAACTAGCAGATATCACTATGAAACTTCCCCAGTTGATTACTTACATTAATATGTGGAAAAAAAATGAATTACAAGTTTTCTGTAATTTTGAAATATGTACATTAGGCATTATCTAATTAAATATGCGCTAATTTGCATACCTTTTAAAAAACGAAATCTGAGCATTGGATAAAGCCAGGTTCAAAATATTTTTTTCATGGTGTTCACATATTAGATATGGGGAAAAATACAGAGGGATTTATCTACTTTTGTTATCTTGTAAATCAGAATATACTGTCAATAGGCTTAAATCGATTTTCGCAGTTTTCAGGAATAAAATGTCATAAATCAGGCTAGGAATACTATATCAACAAACCCCTCTTTAAAAGCCTTCTAAATATAGTTAGGTATAAGACTGGAAAGTTTTGTAAGTGTACTGTATTTAAGTGCTTCTGAAGTGGAGATTTCATTCTCAGAGTGGGAGAGGGAACTCAGTTTGAGAAAACAGCCTTGAAACACAGCCAATGAGATTCCATTCTCAGCCTAGACCCCCCTTTGAAGTTTCTTGATTGGTTGCTAATACAAAGGAAGTGTCCATATTTGGATTGCATAGCATCATGCATAGCATTTTCTCTACATTGTTTCTATGTCATGTAGGTGAATCTAAACTCCCAACAATGTGTATGTCCTGGCCTTCTGCTCCCGCCGGTCTCAGTCTCTTCCCACGACAGCATGCTAAACGGAAGACCAGGTGCAGTATGGGATTGAGGCAGCAGTTAAACGCTGCCAATAGGATGGTGTTGGTCTTGACCCTGAACTTCTTCTGCGTCCTGCCACAGTTCCCCGGGTCCCGTGACAGAAGCAGGATGCTTCTCTGGATGTGGTAGGGAAGGAAACAGACAAGGAATACCAGCACGGACGCTATAACTTTCCGTTTGACCCTTAGGCCTCCTCCGGATCCTTGTGTTTGGCTAAGCTGGCTGGACTTATGAATCCGCTGAAGGTGATACAACAGCAGGGTGTAGCTGAACAGCATGACCAAAAGGTTGGGGTAGAAGACCACTAGGCCAATGGCATGCATGCCACTGGAACTTGTTTTTCTGCGGTTATTCATATGATCAAAACAGTTGCCTCCCATTCCTTTGCCTTTGTATTCTTTGTAGACCATGTGGCTGCCAATGAGCACCACAACGACCAACCAAGTCACTTGGCAAATCCGACGACACAGACGGACTTCCCTGAACACCCGCAGAATGGTGTGGTCAGGCCTCACCACCGTGGTGAAGCGGCACAGGCTAATCCAGAGCAGGAAGCACATGTTGCAGTAGACGTTGATGTAGAAGACTGTCACCGAGACAAAAATGGTTACCCCACACATTGGCTGCTCAGCTTCCCATTCATTTGCATTAAGGTAGAAAGTCATCCTGAAAAAGAGACTGAAGCACTGGATGACATCGGAGAGCACCATGTTCAGGGCGAAGATGACAGTGGGCTTCCTCTTGGTCCTCCTGAGGTCAAGGAAGACCAGGCTATTGGTCAAGAGGCCAAGAAGAGCTAGGAACAGGTAGATCCAGGGGAACACCACTGAGTGGGTTATCTCTGGCTCTACCGTGCAGTTCCTTCTACTGAAATGAGAAATGAAATATCAGCATTTCCTTTCCCTTATGAAACTGAACTGAATTTATTTATACTCTCTGAAGATCTTAAAAACGGAACGAGAAATGACAAGTCACAGTACAAGTAGCAGTATAGCTGTTTTTTTTTGTTTTTTTTATTTGTCTAAATTAAAAAGTATGTTTGTTTTTATCAGAAATCAATTGACGAATGCATATTGTATCGCCATTGTTATTATTTATTATTTCATTTAATCACAGTGAGGGTGCAGCCACAGTACCTGAATGTGTGTGTAGGTCTTGAGTGACATTCTTAACTAACTGTAGATACTAAAGACACTAAAGTAATGTAGGGACAACCTTAAATAAAGGAGTAGGAACAGTGCCTGGAAGAAAGCCTTCCTCTGATGCATGTGTTCTATGGACGAATATTTCTAGCTTATTGCAGTTATTATATCCATATTGCAGTTATTACATCCACAGCGGTACAGTCTTGTTTTGAAAGTGAGTTTTATAGTTCACTATTGTCGTGTATGTGTCACCAGAAGCTCACAAGTGCTAAATATAGAGTTATGATGCAGCTACGGTACTGGACTTGTTCTCTGAGCAATATGTACCCCAAATTAAAAACACATTGTTATCATTATTAATCGGAAGTTCAATAGGATTAGCAGTAGTAGTAATAGCACTATGATCTCAATTATATATTACTTTGGAAGGTAGTTTGAGTTGCTAAAGCAGGAATCTTAATCTAACTGAAGAGAGTGAAAGTGAGAATTGGGTGTTAGATCATTTCCCAGTGTCTGAATGCCTAGTTTCTTTGATGAATGTTTTTCTTTTAAATTCAAAATAAAAAAATGACCTTAACATTGCTCTTGATCCAAGTCCTTGAGGAACTGTGCCACAATATATCTGCGTTTTATGCACTGTATCAGATGCTATCTATTGTATTTAATCTTGTAGCCACAAATATCAAATGTATTAATAAGGCTTTCAAAACATAGTCATGTTGTTTTAAGTAGCACTTGCAAACAGTACCAGAAAATAGATCCAGGCAGAGCACAGCAACTTATGCATTTTACATCACCTACCTTTGGTTCATGGTGCGAGAGGCATTTTCTAATCCGTCTGTCTGCGACATTGAAATGAGGAAGTTACAGATTGGCCGTGAAGCCTAAGTGCAGCCTTAAAGTTGTTTTTCAAAAGATTGCATTTGCAAGCTTTAACCACAGCAGGGTCGTTTCAGGTTGCTTGCAGTTAGCCGAGAACTTCCTCAGTATGGCCTATCTGAATCTGTTTGCAGTTTGACACTGAGGGTTTACAGTGTTACAACAGACTGTTGAAAGTATGGTTTCAGATGTGAGATCCACATATTGGCCTACAGTTGAGCTCATAAGGACTCATGCTAAAGTTGACTAAAAAGAGGAATAAAAAAATCATCTTTTGGAAATTGATCTTAATGCCATAAGGGGAAAAAAATGAGGAAATAGCCAACCTTTAAGGACACCAATTTTCTTTGTGAATAAATAATGTATCGTAAATAAATAAATGTTCTTCCTTAAAATACAGGGGGCATAAGTATTCCCACCCCTATGTTAAATTCCCAAAGAGGCAGTCAGATTTTTATTTTTAAAGGCCAGTTATTTCATGGATCCAGGGTACTATACATCCTGATAAAGTTCCATTGGCCTTTGGAATTAAAATAGCCCCACATCATCACATACCCTTCACCATATTTCATGATTGGCATGGGGTACTTTACATAAGATCATCTCTCAATGCAAATCAAACCAGCTATTAGGCTAACTGAAATAAAACCATGTCAATCTCTAGGTATGGTGAAGGGTAAGGGTATGTGATGATGTGGGGCTATTTTATTTTACGATACATTATTCATTCAGAGAGAAAATTGGTGTCCTTAAAGGTTTGATATTTCCTATTTTTTTTACTTAAAGGGGAACTTGGCAACTATTTCAACGTAATAAACCTGTTTAGAAATCATTTGGATGGTTAAATGACCTGTTCCGGTGAAAATGGTGACTTTTCCCGCTGCCCCTAGCGTCCCCAGGTGGAAAACCAACCTTGCAACATTGAGACTACCGTCCCGGAAAGAGAAGTGAGAAACAAGAAACTCGTTTTAAATCGTGTTTCTTACCTTGTAACATCCACATTGTCTGCCGAACTTATGCTAACCGTTTTGCTAGCTTGTAAACAAATCCATGTGCGGGTTACCTTTTTCCACAGTTTGAAATAGCATAATGCACAATTTCTCCAGCAGAGGGGGAAATCCTGCCAGGTTTCCCTTTAAGGCGTTAAGATCAATTTCCAAAAGATTATTTTTTTATTGCTCTTTTTAGTCAACTTTAGCATGGGTTCATAAACTTGAGCTCAACTGTGTATGAAGAGTTAATTAAGACCTTATTTTATTTCAGTTCAGTAAGTAATCGTGAATATTGTGTGAACATAATATTCATAATATTATGAGCAATTTCACGCAAAACTGTCACGTCCATAACGGCAACTAAATGCAATGGTATTTGTATGTTGCGAATTATTATGTGAAAAGTTTTTCATGCAAGTTCTACAACCAAGAAGAGTGAATGCTCAAATTTCAAGTAATCATCATTCACACTGTACCATACCACGGCATTGTGTTGACGTTATGGACGTGACAGTTTTGCGTGGAATTGCCCCCGGTGCATTAACCTTTTATTATTATTATTATTATTATTATTATTATTATTATCATTCAGTTATAGAGAGATCTGATGGTTGTTTCCATTCATTTGACATTTAATCTAGAAAGAATTTCACATCTGGGTCATTTCCTGACCACATTTTACTGTAAGCAATGTTTTTTTTTTTTCATGCATTGTCATGTTCCACCAGGAGAGGGAGTCCTTATTTAGCGTGTGCAGGAGAGGCACATCTGCACAGTCAGAGGGCTGTCAGAAATATGAGTCATTGTTCTAGCCAGCACTAAGACTCCCAGTACATCTGAATCACACTGGCTAAATCTTTCAGGGATTAGAAGGCCTACCTCTTATTAGGCTCATGGTCTCACAAGTGTCACATATTGTGTTTGTGTTGGTTTGACTACTAGAGTGCTGTAACTCCATTTCAGGATGAGTCATGATTGTGTTATGATGCCACTGTGTCTACTGTAGTCTGGCTAAAAGCATCAACTAGGGATGACATTAAATTACCTCAGTTTTTTTTGTCTGTGTTTTTTTTGTGTGTGCGGCATTTGATTTCACAATGTTTTTTAGAATTATATAATGCATTATAAGTATATAACGATCATTATATAATGCATTATAAGGATCCTTATAATGCATTATATAATGCATATAATTATCCTTATTTGCTTCAACAACAACAAAACCAACCAACCAACTTTTGAATGCAATTTGCCCTTTTAAAGAAATATTGTCTTTTCCAAACATTTTCTAAATCAGACCCTCAAAATATACAGTTAGGATTCAAACATAAAATATCTTATGTATAAATGTGTAAAACAGGCCTTTATGCTAAGTCATTTGTGAAGAATCGGGTCATTGTGACTTACGTACAGCACATGCTGTGTAAATACAGAAAGGACCAGAATGAGGCTTAGGCTAAACTCTCAGCTTTAGAGTTTGTTTAGTGTTACGTGATTGAGATAGGAGAACAAATAACAAATCTGCATCTCTTGCTCTTCGAGGTGTTGCATTGTCCCTCAGAGGCTGTTCCTCTCTCCAACTTTCTTGCCCAATGTGAACAGCAATAACAGACTGACGTCTCTAATGCCTCTGAAAACCTAGGCCTTTGCATGTCTCCACACATAATATACATCCACATATACTGAAAACATAGATTATAATTTGGCCCCAGTGTTCCAAAAATGTTCAACCAGATGGGCTTGAGATTAAGGAAAGATGCCAGTGCTTTCTACGTCTTTCTCAGTCCCTGGCAAGACAATTGAGAGATACTGAAATCACTGCACGTCTCTCTGGCTGGTCTCTCCACTGTGTCTCTCGGAGCTGCATCTGCATATGCTATCAACAGCTTTCCCCAACTGTGTCGAGCAACTTATTTCCCCTTGACTGGCGTATGAATAACCATCCTCTCGCTCTGAGCGTGGACGCTGTTGATGTTGGCCAGCGACGGTCGCTCACGCTGGCTCCTGCCGAGCTCGCTGCTGGACACACTGCTGACAACCACGTTGGGCTCGCGGATGAGCTTCCGGAAGATCTCCAGGGTGGTGCGGCGGATGGAGCTGCAGAGCAGGAAGTACATGACCGGGTCCAGGCAGCTGTTGAAGGCCGAGAGTAGGAGCGCGGCCTCGTTGGCCTTGTCCGCCGCGTCCTGCCAGGCACAGGGGGTGTCACTGAGCTGCGAGGCGATGTAGAAGACACGCACGATGTGGTAGGGCACGAAGCAGACCGTGAACAGGAAGAGGACGAAGAAGGACTTGCGCGCCGTCTGACGGTACTTATGCGCGTTTGGCAGGTCCGGCTTGTCCTTGGACGCCCGCTGCAGCATCTTGCCGATCTTGAGGTACGAGATGACCAGCGACGCGTACACCAGCCAGAAGAGCGCCACCAGGAAGTACTTGAAGCAAGCCAGGCCCTTGGATGACATTTGCCGGTAGTGGAAGCACTTGCCCTCGTCCTTGTGCGTCGTAACACTGATCAGGATGATGGCGCAGACACCAGCTATGGACCAAAGGAGCCCACAGGCCACATAGCTCCACCGGCCCCTCATGAAGCGCTTGCGGCTGGTGGAGCGGTGGATCTTCAGGTAGCGGTCAACGCTGATCAGCCCCAGCAGGGTGATGCTGATGTACATGTTCATGTAGAAGGCGTGCCCGACCACCCGGCACATCACGGGCCCCAGTATCCAGTGGTTGCCGTTGGCGTGATGCATCACGCGGAAGGGCAGGCAGATGACCAGCAGTAGGTCGGCCAGCGCCACGTTGATGAGGAACACGCGCACCGAGTTCTTTTTGTCGTGCACGCGCAGGAACACCCACAGCGCCAGCAGGTTACCCACCAACCCAAACAGGAAGAAGAGTGTGTAGAAGATGGCCAGCGGGATCCGCATGGCGCCGCCATCAATGTTGCATGGCGCGCCGGGAGCGGTCATGGTTTGGCTGCGGTACATCGCTGTGGTGCTGGTCAGTGCGTAGGAGCTGTTGCTTGTGAAGGGAGTGGGGTAGCCTGTAGAGTTTGTGGTATCCATGGTGTGAAAAGAGATATGCGATGTTTTCAGTCCTGGAAAAATTCAGAGAAGGGAGTTGGTAATTGAGGGGTTGTGTGTCTCAGAGGTTTACAGACACTAACTCACCCACAAGCCTTTTAACTTCTGTCTCTTTGACTGTCTTTCTCTTTTGCTGTCAGTCACTCACACGTGCACGCACGCACGCACGCACGCACACACACACACACACACATATTAATGCTTGCTATTGGTGATGCAATACCCAGCACTCTTTATCGTCGTCTTTCTGGTTGTAGTTTTTGGTTAAATCTTTTACTTCCATAATCCATCTCTTTGAATTTGTGGATTCATTATTGTCTTAGAACATAGGAGCTAGATCACTATGGCGAGCCCCTTTACCAGAAATGCTCTCTTGAAAGGCTAAAACTAATCACATTTTGTGTCTTTCAGTAAAGCACATCATATAGCCTACTTTAAAATCATTTATGCCTTAGATTTAAATATTGCAGTCATATACATGCTGGCTCTTATGCATATCCCACAGACAGTTTAGAAGTAAAGCCAACTTACTCACCATATGAATTCTTTCCATGGAGCAGATGTGTGTCTGTCTGATGAAAGAAGTAAAAAGGAAATCCCTCCACTGATAGACCCACCAGACTTCCACTGCCACTGAAACGAATCGTTAAAATGTTTTGAAAAAGGAAAACATGGACCTAACGCAGACTTCTTTTTTCGGTGGCGTAATTTTTTCACCCATCCGTCAGTGCAGATAACCTCTGGTGAAGTGAAACTTGGTGGAGGTTGTAGCTCAGCTCAGCCCCCAGAAGCACTTTTCAGCAACACACACACTCAGACACACACACACACACTCTGTGCATGCTTCAAATATGGAAGGAAAAAGACACCACGGTGAAAAGCACTAGTTTGAGCTCCCTTGCATGCATGTATACACCCACTTACAAAGACGCACACTCTCTGTTTCTCTCCTTTCCTCTGATTAGTAGGCTAGTTGTGCAGCCCAGATCACAGGGTCCAAGAGCTTAGGGATAAACATGGATTGGCCCGAAATGCACGTCAACTATGTGGGTTTGTGTTGAACACGGGGGGGGAAGGTGTAGTGGAAAAAGAATAGCTTTTTATATGTGGAGGCTTAGATCCTTTAGTGTGGTGAGTGTAGTCACACAAGTTGTCATGATGGTGTGCTGCCACACCGAGTTGGACTCAGTTGGACTTATGCATGTCTTGCGGTTCATTTGTGGTTCATGTAACATTCTAAAGAGGAAATGTGAATAATGGTAAAGTTAAACCAGGCATTTGCATTTAATAACTTTGCATATCCTTCCTCTTGCTAATATGCTTCCTTCTTTTGGGACCGCTCATTGTGTAAATTGTGTATCAATCAAATGTTAATTTCCTCAATTACTAACTTTCTCTCTCTCTCTCTCTCTCTCTCTCTTTCTCTCTCTCTCTCTCTCTCTCTCTCTCTTCTCTCTCTCTCTCTCTCTCTCTCTCTCTCTCTCTCTCTCTCTCTCTCTCTCTCTCTCTCTTTCTCTCCCCCCATAGCCCCACTGTGTGTTACTGGCATCAAAGGAGAATTCTGCGCCTGTTAAACTGGGAGGTTTCGGGGTGGCCATACAGCTTGGAGAATCTGGACTGGTAGCAGGAGGTATGAAGTCCAGATGTTGTCCAAACACCAAAAAACATCCAGCTAACACATTGCTAGTGTTTTGTAAGAAACTCAACTATATCTGCTTGACAAGGTCCTGGAAGTATTGAGTTAATGGATTTTGTGGGGGAGTCTACATACTGATACCAGTATAAAAGTAAATTTAAAAAAAGAAAATCTTTTTTTCCAAATCATGTTTTCTCCTCATTAACAGACCATGAATGTGTCATTGCAGACTTTTGCTGATAATTTTGTAGGTAGTCAATTTTATGTAAGGAGTATTAGTTGGCCTTCGCCTCATCCAACAGCTGAATAAAGCTTCCCCTTTTCATCACAAGTTCCACCAGGTTTGGTCAGTCGGCGGTATTAGAAGCCTCTTTTCTTGCACACTATAGGTTTCTAGTAACTTCCTGTTTCAATGTGCCGTAACAAGGAAATGAAATACAATACTTTTACTTTTTTGTGTCTACTGATAAGCTTACGCAAAAAAAGGAAACCTGAACAGATGTACTTACATACTGCTTTCACACCACCTATGTGCACTTGGCAACATAACTATGCACCTGTTTGTGGTTGTGTTTTTTTTTTTTTTTTTCATTATACAAACAAAGCATATGTCCTTGCAAGTGTGTGTATAGTACTGTGCACTGTTGTGTCTACACTTCTAGACATCAGCGTCATTTTACAGGATTGAGCTACTGGGCAATTGAACTACCCTAAAGGGGATGAATAGAGTATCTGTCTACAGCATCTATTTAACTTTTGCATGGTACTGTGTTTGCATAATGTGCATGCTTTTGGGGAGTTATACATATGGGGGTCTCTCTCCCTCCTTGGCGAGGGGAATCTCTCCACTGACCACATGCATCCCTTTGCAGGGAGAGTGGGCACCCCACACTTCATGGCCCCGGAGGTGGTGAAACGTGAGCCCTACGGTAAGCCGGTAGACGTGTGGGGCTGTGGGGTCATCCTATTCATCCTGCTCAGTGGATGCCTGCCCTTCTACGGCACCAAGGAGAGGCTCTTCGAAGGCATCATTAAAGGGAAATACAAGGTAGTAGTTTATTAACATTTTCCCAAACTGTCTAAGGGATGAGCAGCCCTGATAATTTTTTTTTTTTTAAAAACACTGATTCCACACTGACTCTCACTGTAGAAAAGAGATTGAATTGTTGGCAGGCTTTGAATATAGTAGTTATACTAGTGCTGTTACTCCTGAGGACATGGCCTTTTTCAACCTGGCCCCTAGTATGTATTAATTACTTTATTATCAGTACTTATGGTAGATATGCTGATGTTATTGAAAGAAATAAGAAGAATAAAAAAATATATTTAATTTGTTGAAAAGCCCCCCCCACCCCCCACCACCCCCCACACACACACTAGCTATGGCCATAAATGCTGTTGCTAGGGGAAAAATACCAGTTATTCTTTTACAAAAGCAGTATGTTATTTATTATCACACAATCATAGGCCCCTTTGGTTGCAGCGTTGGTGTTCTTCATGATAACACACTTGCTGTTTTGCGCTGCTGTTTTCCTATTTATCAGATGGCCTGTTATGTTGCTCATCAGATAGCATGTTGTTTCTCAATGTGTTTCTCAATCTAAGTATTGGTTAGCGGTAGAAGAAAGTTCTGCCAGACCTCCTAATAATACATGTACCGGTATATATATTTTGAGAGGGATAAATTATTTACAGAGAAACACACACACACACACACACACACACACACACACACACGCACACACGCACACACACACACACAGACAGACACAGCTCATCCCCAGATCTGATCCCCGTGTCCTCTGATGCCTTCCTTTCTCAAAGCGCGCTGTGCTTTTTTGTCTCCCTCCACCTGTGTGTGTGGTGTTTGCGTGCATTTTGTGTGCGCCTGTGTGTGTGTGTGCGCTTAGATGAACCCGCGCCAGTGGAGCCACATCTCCGAGAGCGCCAAAGACCTGGTCCGTCGCATGCTGATGCTGGACCCCGCAGAGAGGATCACCGTCTACGAGGCCCTCAACCACCCCTGGCTGAAGGTACGCACATCCAGCATACAGATATAGTCTAGTGACTACAGATATAGTCTAGTGACTACAGAAAATTGAGTGAGTGAGTGAGTGAGTGAGTGAGTGAGTGAGTGAGTGAGTGAGTGAGTGAGTGAGTGAGTGAGTGAGTGAGTGAGTGAGTGAGTGAGTGAGTGAGTGAGTGAGTGAGTGAGTGAGTGAGTGAGTGAGTGAGTGAGTGAGTGAGTGAGTGAGTGAGTGAGTGAGTGAGTGAGTGAGTGAGTGAGTGAGTGAGTGAGTGAGTGAGTGAGTGAGTGAGTGAGTGAGTGAGTGAGTGAAAGAGCACAGCGGGAGGAAAGAAATGTAAAAAAAATGAGAAAATGGTTGAAAGAAAATAAAAAATATATATATATCTAATATTTTTATACAAATTAAAATAATTGCATAAGCTGTAACCATTGTTTGTGTTTATATCTCGCAGGAGAGGGACCGCTATGCCTACAAGATTCACCTTCCTGAGACAGTTGAACAGCTGAGGAAGTTCAACGCCCGGAGGAAGCTAAAGGTGTTAGCCTCAGTCACGCTGTCCGCAGTTTCAAAGACACTTGCAAAGTCAAAATAGCCGTAGTTTCTAAAAACACTTAAGTTGCACATAAATACAAATAACTCTTTTGCTGCACGATCGCAGCGCTAATTAATTAAAATGGCATAGCAGCTGCAGCAAATACTCTCCCCACCTTAATAGACCTTTGCTAAATCCTTTATTATCATTTTGCTTATGTGCAGTTACAGTAACCTTCTTACTACCTAAAATAGTCTATCCACCTTGGAGGCGAAAAGTATCTCTGCCGGTTTTAAACGTCAACATTTTTGCAACAGCTTAGCCTGTTTTACCCAAATGACTTTAAATGAGCCAGACAGATGCACCCTGACCACACAGAAACATGCAAATGTGCACACATTTATCCGCCCTCCACCACAGATACACACACACACGCTCACATACTCACACAGACACATACTCAAAAACATACAGCATCATCAAAGACTGACCCTGATATGCCACAACAGGAAAGTAATGACATGTCCCTGATGTGATCTCCTGGTGAAAGGTCAAAGTTCAAGGTCACTGTAGCCACATGCATCTCCCTATCTCGTGAACGCAGTCTCAAGAATGCCTGAACGTTCTTCAAATTTGGTATGAACGTTCACTTGGACTAAAAGATCAACTTGTTAGACGACTTTCAACTCTATGATCGCTGTATTACATGCCTCGCCACACAAGTGTTTGTCGACCAGGAAGTCACGGCTGCACGGGGGGCAAACCACCGCACATCGCGGTAATTCTAGTTTTGAAATGTGTGTCTGTTTTGGTTTGAAGGGGGCAGTGCTGGCAGCAGTGTCCAGCCACAAGTTCAACTCCTTTTACGGGGACCCGCCAGAGGAGCTGCCTGATTTCTCTGAAGACCCCACTTCCTCAGGTTAGACACACACACACACACACACACACACACACACACACACACACACACACTCCTCCAACTATGGATGAACACCCACCAATGAATGACGACCATGGAAGCCATCTGTCGGCTGAGTTGGCTGAGTGCAGAATTCAAGTGTCCCATGTTACATCGATAAGGTAAATACCACAGGAAGCAACGCAATGTGCCTGTGCCCCAACTGGTACAGCAGAGTGTGAGAAAAGCACAAAGCACCATGGGCATTAGTTCAGTTTCTGGAGAGCTCACAAGAGGAAGCCCATACCTGCTCAGCAACTTGCTTTGGATACAGAATAAATACATGTGAATATGAGCCTGGATAGCTGTGCATTCACATTGACTCTGTTGTTGGTTTACCATTGTCGTTTGATAGCTAGGTCATGCAGTTTTTCTTGGTATTGAGTCTCTGATGCGACAGCAGTGCATCTCTAATGGAAGATAAAAGCATGCATGCATGTATGCAAGTGTGGCAATAGTATTTAGTTAAACAGAAGCTGACAGCAAACAACAAGTTTGGGGTCACTTGGAAATTATTTCACTTATTTTTGAAAGAAAAACACTGTTTTTTCATGAATGTGGTAATGGTACATTGTGTTAGCTAATCGTGTTAAAAGGCTAATTGATTATTATAAAAACCCTTGTGCAATTATGTTAGCACAGCTGAAAACTGAAGAAGCTATAAAACTGGCCTTCCTTTGAGCTAGTTGAGTATTTGGAGCATCAGCATTTGGGGGTTCGATTATACTCTCAAAATAGCCAGAAAAAGAGAACTCGACAGTTCTATTGTTGCTCTGAGAGATGGAGGCTATTCCATGTTAGAAATTGCCAAGAAACTGAAGATTTCCTGCAACGGTATGTACTGCTCCTTTCAGAGAACAGCAGAGATGGGCTCTAACCAGAATAAAAAAAAGTGGGAGACCCCGATGCACAACTAAACAAGAGGACAAGTACATTAGAGTCTCTAGTTTGAGAAATGGACGCCTCCCAGTCTCTAGTTTGAGAAATAAACGCCTCCCAGTCTCTAGTTTGAGAAATAAACGCCTCCCAGTCTCTAGTTTGAGAAATAGACGTCTCTGGCCACAGGCATTTTAGGCAGAGTGGCAAAGAAAAAGCCATATCTGAGACTGGCCAATAAAAAGAAAAAATTAAAATGGGCAAAAGAACACAGAGGAAGATTGTACTGTGCACAATACAATGTAAAACGTATGTGCAATGTACCCAAAAACATTTTTTTTTAACTTATATCAGAATTCCGTTCTGGTCTGTAAGGCCAATATTTCCACAGCTTCACTGCACATGCTTTCTTGAATTCATAGCCATAGATGGGGAGAGCAGAAGTAAGTGCATGAATGTTGCATCAGTCCGTTGTCTGTGTTTGCCTTAGTATATTCTCTTCTGCTTTTGCATGAGGAAGTCTTGCCCTTTCGTGTGTCTTGCGGTCATCCTCCTGTCCATCCTTATCTAGAGATACCAAGGAAGTTTTTGTTCTTGTCTAACTTCTCAAGCATCCGTGGGCTCGAATATGTATAAGATGTTATGCACAATGCAACGCCTTAATACCAACCTGCACCAATAGATCAACGTGCAACATGCTTTTAAAGTAATTGATGAGGTTCAGTTCATTAGCTTGAATGCATGGACCTATGTTAGAAAAGATGCTAAGAAACAGTGGTACTGTTTGCTCAGATATAATGAAATTCTTAGTATGGTATATATTATTATGGTATATATAGTATGGTATGGTAGTATGGTATATATATCAGAGAGATAGACAGACTTTCAATTAGTCAGCAAAGTTTTGTCACCTCTTGAAGTGTGGTCAACTCACACAAGGAAAAGTGCTGATGGTACGAGAGGTTCAGCAAGAGACAGGATATGTGTTAAAAGCAACATAACTTGGGGGGTGTGGAGTGTTGCACTCTCATGCTAGAGCAAAAAAAAAATAGTGCATCTGTGATGCATCTGTTTAGTGCAATAGTAATTGTCGTTAGTGTAGTACTCATCACACAATATGATGTATATTCTGTTATTGCGAGTAATGCAAATTAGTAGCTAATTGCAGAGTAAGGAGAAATGTACAAGCAACTTTTGGAAAGGAGCAGAGGAGAAAAGGAGGAGTAAAGAAAGAAAATAAAACCCTTAATAAAACCCCATACAAGGCCCTTCTAAATTGCCAAATAAGATTCTCTCTCATGATATGTAGGAATCAAGGGACAAGGAATAGACATGATTTGCTGAAATCACATGTAATTAACTATATTGCGTAGTCTTTCCCAAAAAAGATCCCTGTAGCAATGCATCAAATGTCATATATGATATTATACATGTATGCTCTATTGCTTGTGTTTTAACATTTCTGGACCAATTTGAAATGATAAATGTCACTTTGTATATGTTTTGTGAACAGTGTGCACATGTTTCTTTGAATCCAAAACTGGTTGAAGTTGAAGCAACAGATCGTTTACAAATTGAGCATTGTTTTCTTTCTTTTTTTTTAATTTGGTACCCTATTTCTGACAGTTTGTAGTCATTTTGGGGTTAATTCAGGAAGTAAGAATCAGAGGTCCAAGGATTTAATATAAAAATAGTGGATCATAGCTAATATATTGATTTGATTATTTTGCAAGCAAATTCACTGGTACAAAAGTTTAAAGAGAATGCATAAGCGATATCAAGTTATAAAAACTCAGGGCTGGTCCTCGGGGGTTGTCCTGAGCACTTCACCGCTTTTTTACCCAAAATAGTTGCGGTCCTGTCATTTTTCGTGCTTTCTCTTGGCTACACTAGATTTTATTATGGCATCTTGTTTCACAAAGGCCACTTTCAGTCACACTGAAGTCACAACCTCAGCCTGATGATGAAGCAAGAGTGTCTGTCTTTCTCTCTCTCTCTCTCTCTCTCTCTCTCTCTCTCTCTCTCTCTCTCTTCGTCTTCCTGTTTTCAGACAGGACCGCTGCCTTCCTTCTTCTTTTCGCAAGTGCAACCTCAGTCATCAAATGTGACCAAAAACCCATATGAGTCATGGTCTTTACATTTCTTTTCTGATACAGCTCAAAGGCTTTGGCTTGTGCAGAACTGACGTCAAGAGATTACTATCAAGTTTTCCATTAGATCAGACATGATTTTTACAGGAAACACCACAAAGGTTTTTTTAATTATCAATTCCCCCAGATGTGGTCCCTATAATAGATTATTTTTGTTTTATTGTATTTCTTTTTTTTATTATTTATTTATGGATTTTGCATGACAAGACCTTTCATTGAACTATAATGTTGTTATTTGTCCAATTTGCTCATATCTTTCTTTCTTTCTTTCTTTCTTTTTTTAAGCCAACTCTTTTAGGTCCAATTCACGCTTTCTCTTACCTCATAGAGCTTCACTAATGCCAGCTTTGCATCTTTTTGATAACTCTTTTTTTCTGTTGTTTGCCCTAATGCTGCCTCCCCTGTGCAGGACTACTTGCTGCAGAGAGTACGTATCTTATTCCCCCCCGCCCCACACTCCCCACCCCTCCCCTCATGTCACCCCCCCCGCCCCCCCAAATAAATCCTTGCTTCCTCTCCTCTCATGCTCAAGTCAAGCACCCCTCTGACAAGGTCATGCTCCTCTCTGTATCAGGAAATGCACTGTAGACCAGAGATTGCAGAGGCCAAGCCGATCTGCACTGCTCATTCTGCTTGAGTCTTTCTGACAAGCCTGCAGCAGACTCTCATGGCTTAAGTTTCACTACTGTTTGACGATTGTTCCATTGTTCTTAAATTGATATGAGCAGTAGTTCAAGTAGTTATTGTAACAAAGATCTGATTATAATTATGCATTAGAATACATCCAGAGACCTATGAGTCATATTTGCATGGTTTTAATCATTTGCGCGTAGTATTAATTACATACCTTCCACGTTTTCACCACAAACCGTGTCTGTCACTGTCTGCGTGTGCTAGTGCCTTTTCTAGGTGTGTTTGGAACCACGTGTCTGTGTTTCTCTCATTGTGGTGGTTGTGTGTGACTGTGTCCATGCATGTGTATGTTGGCACACCTTTTTGAATGTGTATATAAATGGGTCTCTATTTTTTTCGGTGTGCCTGTGCGTTTGTGCACGTGTGTGTGTGTGTGTGTGTGTTTGTGTTCGCCCTCAGGAGCCGTATCCCAGGTGCTGGACAGTCTGGAGGAGATCCACGCCCTGACGGACTGCAGTGAGAAAGACCTGGACTTCCTGCACAGTGTCTTTCAGGACCAACACCTCCACACACTACTGGACGTGAGTCACACACTTTGCTGGTTTTATTACTTACCCGGCTTTTATTTTATTTTTTTATTTGCTTTTGAGTTTTTTATTGAACTCATCATCTGCGCATTGCAGTATTCAGCTATACCCAGGAAGGCACTCTGTGGTCTCACAAGAAATCTCCATGGAATGTTTTTGTGTGCAGGGTGTGTGTTTCTGTGGTTTGTTTATTGCCAATGACTGTCCACATCCATAAACTAGCCACAGTCAGTTAACTCAGAAATAGGGAAAAAATCACACCATCTGACATTTTGTTTTTAATGTTTTAACACAAACAGATAAACGTAAAATAGACTAAGACTACGACTGGGCAGCCGTGGCCTACTGGTTCGCGCTTGTAACCGGAGGGTTGCCGGTTCGAACCCCGACCTGAAGTGCCCTTGAGCAAGGCGCTTAACCCCTCACTGCTCCCCGAGCGCCGCTGTTGTTGCAGGCAGCTCACTGTTTCACTAATTCACGGATTGGGATAAATGCAGAGACCAAATTTCCCTCACGGAATCAAAAGAGTATATATACTATACTTACTATACTTATACTGACTAAGTATAGACTAAGTATTACAACATAGAATAAAACAATAAGAGAAATGACAGCCAGTTAATGGGGAACGTGCACATATTAAAGTCTGTCTTTAGAATGACTGAAATGTCCACAGGTGGACATAAAGGTTCAGAAAAAAACTCCATTTAACCAAGACCAAGTGAGGTCAGGAAAGGCGCAAAATGATTACTGAAGTCCTGAAGAGTCACACAAAACAAACAGGAAAAAAAACCTATAGCAAAACAGCACAGCACAATGCAGTCTGATGCAACTAATTACACTTTCAGTAGTAAACATGTATTGTATGAATGGTGGCAATAAAAATAAAAATAAAAAAATGATCTCAAGAAGAAAAAAAAACAATCAGCTAAGGAAGAAGAAGTACAAATCTGTGGTTGTGGAAAATATTTCCTCTGTTCCGTCCCAGTTCTGTCTGACTTGTAGAGTTGCTCTATTCTTTACTGCAGTGCAGTCTGTCACCCACACCAGATCTAGTCAGGTGTTCACCCTGGTATATGTCTGGGCTCTCTGCCGCTGAGATCATGTCTCACAGCAAACTGGGTTGTTATGCAGACCAGAGAGTCTGGTTGCACGCTGTCCCCTGATTGTGCATCAGAGTTACACTGCTTGTGGGAAAAGTATACAGATAAGAAGGGAGAAATGACACCAAGGATACGGTTAGGGTTTTTGTTTTCTTGCTGAACTTTGTGTTTGTGTGTGTGTGTGTGCCTGTGTACATACTCTAGTTAATGTGTGTTTGTATGTGTATTGGAGGGGGTGACTGTGTGTATATGTTTGTATTTATCTGTGTTTGTTGTTCTGTGTGTGTGTGTGTGTACGTATGTGTGTCTGTGTGCGTGTGTGTCTGCGTGTGTGGGCCTTTGTGTGAAGATAAAGATGTCTCATAAGCTCAGTTGTATGTGGAGCCAGGCCAGTCACAAGGCAGAGTTCCCACGCTTCCAGGAAAACTTTGGGATTTTTACCACAGAGCTGGATGATCACATGGAAAATGGAACAATGTTAAGGCTCTGGAAAGAGAATTGGTAGAATATCTATGTTTTTATTCCTCAGTCACTCTCTTCCTCAGTCTTTCTGAACCCTGCTTTATTTTCCTGCCAACAGGGGATTTTGTTATTTGGGCACGTGCTATTTCTGTAACCATTGTCTGCCACTGACCACTTGCATGTCCTGACAAATTTGTGTCACTATTTTATTAAAGTTTACATACAAAGTATACACAACAGATCAACAATGAAAAGCTTCTGCTCTGTTACTGGAAGGTGGATCATTTTTTTGGGAAGATGTTCAGCAGTTCAGCACAAACAAAACGCATGATGGGCTTACCATAACATTCCCTGCGAGTTCATTGGTTCTTCACTAATTCAACCCTTTTGGGGTTTCTGAAAGTGTCACTGGCTCTCTGCTTCAGAATGGAAAGTGTGGTGAACACGTAATCTCCAATATTAAGGTCCTCCGACCCTACTGGCATCTAATATGCTTCAAGTCATCCATTACCAGATCAGTGAGAGATGTGTTAAAAATAGGAATATTTGTGATTCGTGAAAGAACTGGTGTTAGTTTGATCATTGACAGCTTTATATGCTTCATACTGGTGTCTGTCTAACAGTTTAAACAGAGTTTAAGTGTGCTGCCATTTTCTTTATGTAAAATGAGTCAAAATGAAAGTAGTATGAGAGCTAATAAAGTAACCGCTCAGCTGGAGTAATCTGAGACGATGAAAGAAATCACTTGCATCAATGGTGGTGTACATCAATGGTGAATTATGATTTTAGAACTGATCTTGATGTTGACGTCCTGGACTCTACCTGGAGGCAAATTGTACAGAGGAGAAGGAATTTGAAACAAAACGTAATTTCTGCGAACGCTGTGTTACGCTTGACAAGTCACGCAGCACTTGTTTTGAAAAGACAGCCAGAATAACGCTGAATAATGGATGTCTTAGTGTTTTCTTGCAGCATCTAACCACAGTGTAAATAGTGTTACCCTTAGCAGCGTGTGTCTAGAGCACTTAGCGGATTATTGTGACGTTTTTAGCAGTCTAAAGTATTCACCCAGGAGACAAAGCGTGTGTGAAAGAGAGTTTTTGTGTGGCCACGTACAAGCGTTGACTCCACCACACACACACACACACACACACACACATACACATGCGCTCATGAGCTTTTTGTATTCGCGTGTGAACGATCACAGCTGTAGAACTCTGTATGGAGTGTGAGTTCGGGTTTTGTGTGGAGATCTTTTTTGACGGAGCCTCTCTCCAGCATTTGGCAAGACACACATTGTGAATGGGTACCAACTGGAGACTGTGGTTGTGTGTATGGAGGAGGTTGAGGCCCGAATACCACCACCAACAACAACACCACCAACACCACCTCCTCCACCACCAACACCACCACCACCTCCACATGTTGCATGAGGGGGCTGTGCTTTCCCCCCGGGAGGCTGTCCGTGAATACAGACTCCTCGTTCCATAGAGAAGCTGAAAAGGCAGAGACCCCCTTGTGCTCTAAACAGAGAAGTGGAACAATGGCCACTATTGTCAGTTTTTCTTTCAGAGTCGTGGCTCCAGTCCTATCTGCCCATCTCTTGAAACCGGCCCGGACATTAAGACGTTGTGTTGCCACTCTCCATCGCTGCGTACTGCCACTCCCACACAAACACTCGCACACACACGCACACGCACACACACGCGCCATGGTTCCTATACTGTAACCCCAAAGAATAGAGAGAGTAGTAGATGTTGTTGGTGTTGGGGCGGCTGTCTGGTCCTGGCTGTAAAAGTCCTAAGTGGAGTTTGGCTGTGGAGGGAGGTTGGTCGGTGAGTGCTGCCGTGGCGTTTTCCTTTCTCTCATTGTTAAGGTTCAACTGGCTTTTGTTGTGAAAGAATCCATCTGAATTGCAGATTTGCAGACTGCAACTGGTGGTTGAGATATTTGGGGTTGTTTTATTCCTGGCGAGAGATTACCTTGCGCTTTCTGCTGTACTTGATGAATTGCTTTGGATGTCAGTCTCTTTGCTGGGTACACATTTTCTTGTAGGTTGTGACGTGTTTGTTCCTCTGTGCCCTTTTGTTCGTTGGGGTCTTTTTGAATGAGTGCAGAGCCACAGTAGCTTCAAATGATTCATTACAAGAAGGCCAGAGCCTTCTCAGTTCAACACGCTATTGGTGTGGTTGACCAGCAAGACCAGCCTTTGGTCCAGTATCCCCCTACTTTTGTACTTTTGTACTAAAGTCAGTAACAAACATCTGCATTCGTCATAAGAGTTTGACATTTGTCTTGGTCGGGAACTTCACGTCCAAATGTGAAGTCATTGTGGTGTTTCGGTTTTGTTCCTGTCAATGACAATGACAAAATGAACCTTAAGCTACAAACCACATGCCCTTTTGGTAAAACTGTGGATCCAATAGTCAGGTTGCAAAAAAGGGGAGTTCCCTGCTAACTCTTCAGAAAAGGTTCAGGTAGCATAGCATTCGTTTCTGAGTGAGTTTGACTGTCTATTTCAAAGACCTAGATCTCATAAAACCAAGACCTAGATCTCATAAAACCATGACCTAGATATTTAATAAAAAAAACAAGATCTAGATCTCATAAAACCAGAACACCCCCTCAACTCTGAAATACCCATGAAAAACTGAATCTGAGGTCTGAATGACATTTTAGTTGTATCCTTTTTACAGTACCTTTGCCATGGCATAGAGATTTAGTGAATGTAGCTGTCCTTGTCTTATGAAAGCATGTGTGCAAGGGTCTCTTCTGTAGCTGCAGAGATTTTAAAAAGAGAGACTAGTAGTGTCAGATGGTGCTATCCCACTTCCTGTTTTTCTAGTGTTGTTTTTCTGTAACAGTTGCAGTTTTTGCAAAGTTTTAGTTCAGTGATGCTACTGAATGTGCATTAGAAGATCTTTTGACATGTTTAGATGCCGTTATATCCAGCATTATGTTCCAGTGCAGCATTTTGATAATTGAAAGTTTTATCTTTATTTTTAATCTAATTTTATATGTTTCATATTATGGTATTCATATTATCATACCCAAGAGTTAGTATGAAGTATGTGTACAGTGCAGTACGGGGTAGTCATTCAGTTGCACCCAAGAAAGGACAGTTTAGTATGTAAATCTCCAAGCAAAAACTTGGTGCCTTGAAGTACCACTGGACCATTATACTACACCACAATATTCGTTGGCCAGCTGACTCTTGTTTTATGGTCAAGACACTGAAACAGTGTCTGATTTTGGCCAGTGTGTGATTTTATCATGTGGAGTAAGAGTTCCCCTGTTCTGTATTGGTTATTAATGGGCCTGTCAGACTGAAAGGGCTTGTGGCCATCCCAAGCTTCAGGGAGATCACCTTGTGATGTTCAGTGTTGTGCTATTTTCCTTGGACTAGAATGTATCATTTGTTATGGCTGAAGAGGCACAAGTGAAGAGGCTGTACTGCACCGACTGCTCTGACTTTTATTGAGAGGAAGTGTGTGTGTTTGTGTTTGTGTTTAAGTGCTGGTTAGATAAAAAGTGTGGTTGTCATTTTAGGCTGTAAACATGATGATGTTAATTGCAGTTACATATTGCAGATGAGTACATGCTGATCATACATGCTCATGTATATATTTTCAGGAATTTTATTTATCAAGCATTTACTATTATAGTATAACAGAATGAATTTGAATTATTTTTTTATTCATATTCTTGTTATTTAACCTGAAGGAAATGTTTGTTATTTGTTTTATTATGTAACCATAATGAAATGTTTGTTCTTTTTGTTATTTAACCCTAATGAAATGATTTTCTCGTCTATTTCAGCTGTACGACAAGATCAACACCAAGTCTTCTCCGCAGATCAGGAACCCACCGAGTGACGCAGTCCAGAGAGCCAAAGAGGTGAGCAGTCTTGGACTGGGCAATCAACCTCCTTAGACCGTCTCAGGTCACGTCCCTCAAATCTGTCCCCAGATCAGCTCAGTGCAGCTTATCCTGCAGCTGAACACACACCCACAGAGCACTGATCCGCTGATTCAGAGTCAGTGGGCTGAAGAGTGTTGGCTAGACACACATTTAGTCAACGCACAGGCAAAACTAGCCTATTTAAGGCTTACTTTAATGCCTTTATGTTTTTACGTCTTACGGTGTTTACCAGCATCAGAGATGTTAGTTAAAGTTAAAGCATGTTATAAACTGGTGCTCTGAGCTCTGTAACTGTAAGTTCCTATAGACTGACTGAAATTTTCTTCACTTCTCTGAAACCTTTAGCACAACCTTTAGCATCTAGTACAATCATTTTTACATTTTCAGGCAAGGCAATAGTTCACATAATTAACCATGCTCAGTAATTGCAGAATCAGATGGGGTGAACTGTGAAGACAGACCATGATTAGGGCTCTCAGAGTCCTGCTGTTTAGCTAATGCTTAGCAAGTGTATTTGTTTTTCCCCTGTACTGATATCGGTAATGAGCTGATCTTGTCAAACACTGGTGTTTCTGTAGCATGCTGCCGGCCGGTTACCTCTGCCCTCCTAATCAGAGAGGTTCTGTCGCAAGGGGGCTTCACAGCTTTGGCTATTAACTTCATTCCTTTCTCTTCACCTAATCTGAGCAACATTGACGCCATGCTAACAAAAGAACGGGATAGCATTAGCGCTGGCACTCACATACAGATATAGATCAGATTAGTTATGCAGTGGATCTCATCCTAATATCATCTTCAAATGGGAACGACCTTCAAATGGGCTTTTGTATGGGTGAGTACATGTGCAAAGGCAACAGGGTTGAAATTTTACTTTTTTTTTTTTTGTGTGTGAAATCTACCAGCCACTATCATTTTTAACCAGCATTTGGCTGAAAAGCAGTGATGTCAGGGTTTGTTGAAATGAGACCGCTTCATCACCTGCGAGTCGAGTCTTTTTCTTTTCTCTAAGACTTATGTTTGGGCTGTCCTTGCCGTTACTTACAGGACAGTGGAGGGCAGACAGTATATGAGTGGGAGTGGGATGGAGAGTGGGTTCAAGATGGGGAGTGGGTTCTGTAAACTCAAACCTGGATCCCTGTGGGCACTGAGCCCGTATGTGGTTTGGGACACGGAGGATAACTCCGCTCCCCCTGATTGTTTCTTTTCCGCTCGTTGAACTGGGTGAGTGATTAACACAGTGCCCTGTACTGTAAGCTCCCTCATGGCCGGTTTCCCCTGCTGTATGTAATGGCCACCAGATGGGAGAGCCTTTGGCTGGCTGGTGGAGTTTTTGCTGTTTGGATGTGCGAAGAACCTTTAGTGGCCAATACAGACTTTTTTTTAATGCAGTCCTATCACTGTGAAATCAACAAGCTACAATTCCCCTGTGTCTTTTTACAAGGTGCCTTTACAAGTCAATCGCACCATAAAAACCGCTGTTCATTTCAACTTTGCCCCCACCCACCCCTTGTGTGTCTGGATGCTGTTCACAGTTCTGCACATGGTAGCAATTTGTTTGGGCATTTGTTTTTGTTTTTAGTGACCCAGTAAAACAGTGGCACCGCATCTTAAGAGCGAGTTAGTTTTGTAGTGCCAGGTCTCTGGATTTAGTTGTTGTTCTCTGCCACTGCAATCCCCTCCACTACCACCACCAGCAGCACCACCCACCGGTCTCACCGTTTTTGTGTGAGCACACGCCTGTTTTCTTCACCGGTGAATTCTAGCGCCGGAAAGCATGTCTCCAGAGAAAGGGCCGCGCTGAAAACGAAGGCGTGAGCTGCCACCCAACAGAAGGCCCTTCTGTTTTCCAAGCCGTCTGCATGAACTCCGATCGAGTGCCTCTGAGACTTGAAGTGTAGTGTGTGTGTGTGTGTCTGTGTCTGTGTGTGTTTTGAGACTCCCATTTACTTGTGTTGGGGCTGGAACCCCAATTAAAAGTGTTAATAAAAGGCATGTGGAAAAGCACAGCTGGGTCGACAGGGAAAAATAACATTAGAGTCTGAGGCCCTACCCAGGACCTGTCTCAGTGTGGACCCACACTTCATAAGAGAAGCACCAGAGACACAGCAGACAGAGACGTCTTGCCATAGCAGAGAGTATGAAATCCTCTGTTATGTAGGTCAAAGCTTTTTCGTTCTTTTCTCTCTCTCTCTCTCGCCCTCGCCCTCTCTCGTTCTCACCCTACCAAGTAACCACATGAAGATTCCGCTACCTTTGACTCATTCTGTGATTTTAAATATCTGGTAAAAGTCATCGTTGTTGTTCAGTGTACCAGGATGTGTAGGCCTGGGCTCGTACACGTTGGTATCTCTTGAACAGAGAAGTAACCGAGATAAGGCGTTCTCCTGCGACCCCGCATAGGTGAAACAATATGCACCTGACCGGTTCAGTTTCAAAGAAGGCTTGTTTACAACGGCATTGCGACCAAAGCCGTTGCAAACTCATAGTAATAACAGGAAACCATATCATAGATGCAGCAGACACAGAAGTGAATGAAAGGACCGTCGGACTGAAAGTGTCTGTGGGGGACAAATTGAGATGGACATCTCGGTGTCAGCTGACGCAGACGCTCCTGAGGCGTTTGTTTGTCTGTGATTTCTTTTGTTGTGGCTTTGTCCCTCTGCGAAGAGATGCGGGCAAAAGTTGAAGTTTCAGTGTCTGAAACAAAAAAAACACCCCCATACTACATTGCCAATCAAAATCTCACTTGGATCTTTTTTTTTTTCTTTTAGTATGGACAATTTCTTCTGAGTAACTTGCTTTGCTTCTTCACCACTGACCATTCCAGGCACTTCTTTGAAAAGCTTTTTTCATTACACCACACTCCTTTTTTCCACCCAATGGGACGCTCTTTCTCCTGAAGGCCGCACCTAACACCAAACACCACCGCCGGCGGGCTGAAACTAACCCTTTATTGCCAAAACCAATCACACCTGCTCTAACCCTAAATCCACTGAACCACGGGCGACTGGGGAAGGTGGCCTTAGAGGCGTTTCCATCTCTTTATAGTCCCATCATGGCCTGCTCTCTCCTCTGGACGTTTAAGTCTTGTGTGTGTGCGTGTGTGTGTGTGTGTGTGTGTCTGTGTGTGTGTGCGTGTGTGTTTGTTTGTGTTGTCACTCAAACCCCAGCCTGTTGTGATGTGTGTAACCCCCCCTTGTGTTGTGCTCTCATGCCGAGAAGTCCTCTGAAGACGAAGCAGGCACGGCTTTGACTCGTCTGGAATGTGTAAGCTTCATCCTTTGTTTTTTGTTTGTTTGTTTTCCTTTCAATAAAACAATCAAGATTTTCTCTCTAAACACCTTCATCTCCACTTTTTGTCATTGTCTTGTCCTTCTATCAACTGGTCCTTGAAGTGGGGTTTACCCACTGTGTACAGGCAGGCAAACAGAGTGGGTTGTAAGGGGCCTCAGACCGTCCGTGAGGGGAAACTAAGCCCACATGTGCATAACCCGAATGTAGGTTACTGTGTTATGTGGTGTGTGTGTAAAAGTCTTAGGTACGTGTGACTTGTCCAAGCACGGTGATCTATTTTGACAAGTTCAAGTGCTCTCTCGAGGACGCAGGCTTGCCATCTACAGGAAGAGCGGCCGGTGTTTGTTCAGGTCTGCATCTCGGCGCACGGTTGTACATTCAGCAGTGAGTTGTGAGGCAACTGTAGAGCCAGTGCCAGAATGTGGCCTCAGGATGGAGGTGAAGGGGTGGGGGTGGGGCTGGGGGTTGGGGGGGGGCACTCAGAAAGGAAAGTGCTGATTGGTTCATGTGGGGGGGATTTGGGAGGTATGCCAGAGTGAATATTGGGATGGGGGGGGGAGAGGGACAGGGGGGAGGGCTGGGGTTAGTGTTGTAGTCGGGACTGAGGTCGGCGAGCAGCATGCGCTGGAGCCTGTGTGCCTGTGTGTCCCAGCGCCGGTCATCGTACGAGGTGACCCCCCCCCCCCCCCCCCCCGTATCACAGAGCTGTCATGTGTAGGTGGGAGTTGAGATCCAAGTGTGAATGGCTGTGCAATGTAACTCTAACTATGACGTCTCTCCACCATCCTCCCCTCCCCACCCCTCTACCCCACCCCTCTACTCCACCCTTAGGTACTGGAAGAGATCTCCTGCTACCCAGAAAATGGCGATGCCAAGGAGCTGAGAAGGATCCTCACTCAGCCACATTTTATGGTGAGTGTGTGTGATAGAATATGGTGAGAGTGAGACTAGCACTGTCACCTCATCACCGGGTGTGGGTGTGAGTTTATATCTATTTGAACATCTATCTTTCTCCATCATCTTGTTTGTTGCGAGTTTCTTTTGCAAACTTCAATTGCAAGATGAGAAGCATTCAGAGACATACACACAGTCAGAGCGAGAGAGAGAGAGCGAGAGAGAGATAGAGCGAGAGAAAGAGAGACGCCAGTCAGTCAGTGGAGGCTGCAGCTCTATTTAAATAGGTCCCAAGGGGGCCTGTGGGTGATACCCGGAGACAAATTTGACTCTGGCTTCCCTCGAGATCAACTCTCACGAGAAACAACCGATGAGAGAGAGAGGAATGAAAAGAAAAGGTGACATGGATGAGGAGAGATAGACAGGAAGGGAGAGAGTGAGAAAGGAAGCGCTCTGATGACTCTAAAGAAAGAAGTGTGTGTGTGTGTGTGTGTGTGTGTGTGTGTGTGTGTGTGTGTGTGTGTGTGTGTGTGTGTGTGTGTGTGTGTGTGCGTGCGCTCGCATCAGTAAAGTGACCAAAGTTTCCCTGTGATGAGTTGAACACATTGCCTTGATTAAGCGCCCATGGCAACCTGGGCGCGCGGACCGTCCTCATTAGTCCAGTTTAACACCTGGTACCCTAACGCACTCAACGCCTTCCCTGAGTCATCATCTCATCAGGCCAGCTTTTGCCTTTGTAATCCTCTTCCTCTAATCAATTAGTCTCCTCACCTTAGAAAAGACAGGTAGCGGTGCTCCAACCACACAGAGCTTTATGGCTAAGATGGGATGGGATTGGTCAACAAGAAGACCGTGTAGCGACACAAAGAAGTGTGAATGAGCTGCTGAGGACTGTGTGATGCAACGAGAGGCCACGCTCTTTAATCACCTCTGTTGAGGAGTTAGCAGGAAGTGATTGCATTAGAGAACGGAGAGGAGAGAGGTTAAGTGAGGTGTCGTTTTTCATGAAACTACCCTACACTGTAGGGATAGGAGAGGAAGGAATTTGATGTAGTCAACAGTGCAGAAAATACATCTGTGAAATGGAACAAAATAAATACTAAATGTAAGGATATCCACTTGACGTTGGAAGAAATAACTCGTACTTCACTAGAAGTGAAGTTTTCTTGAAATGGCGTTGTCACGGTGCAGCCTCCACACACAATCTCTCAGCCGGAGATAAAGCTGAATCTCTGTCGGATCTAGATTTATGGCTGCGTGTTGCCAGATGAAGGAGTGTTGGGAAGAACAGCAGGTTTTGTACTGTGAGCCAACGTGGGAGTCCGGATAATTATTCAGTCTGTGCGGAGAGCAGAGATCTGTCATGGGCAGAAACACAACAAACACTCAGAACAGTCACAGAAAAGGAGAGGTCTGAAGTGACAAGGCAAACAGCGGTCTGAGACTTCGAGGAAGAGTGTGTGGAACCATGTAACATCCATGAGACAAACAGAATCTAAACGTGTGTGTGTGTGTTTCTGTGTGCGTGCATGCATGCGTTGGGTGAGCAGGAGAATGACTGTGTGAAAGGATTGGGGCCAAGGAGGTGATTTCACCTTTTCAAGTTTGTGCAACCTGGGCTCATAGAGCCAGAGCGAGCTAACTGGGCCTGATCAGCTGGAGAAGGAGAGGGTGGGAGGGTAACAGGGCAGTGTGTGTGTGTGTGGGGGGGGCGGGGGGGGGATGTGTGGGTGTGTGTGTGTGTGAGAGGAGGGTGGGTGGGAGTACAAGAAGGAGGCACCGTCAGGTACTGGCTGTTACATTCTCAGTCTGTCCTTGTCTTGGATGCCATTCTCATTGCCAGAGGAGGACCCACTTTCTATCTCTTTCCCTTTTTCTCTCTCTGTATGTGGATCTCTCTCTCTCTCTTTCTCTCTCTCTCTCTTTCTCTCTCTCTCTCTCTCTCTCTCTCTCTCTCTCTCTCTCTCTCTGGATTTCTCTGTCTGTGGATACCTCTTCATCACGCATTTGCCCACCCATCCGTCAAGCTGGTGAGACAGAGCAGCGCTTGTCTTGTTTTTCCTTGTCTTGTCTTGTTGTTAGTGAAGTTCTCTACCTTCAGCTGGGGGGGGGGGGGGGTTAGGTGTGTGTGTGTGTGGGGCTTAATATGGATGTTGGTGGGAGTTATTTTGGAGCAGAGCTTGAACTTGGAAGGCATAGAGGAAATATGCAGAGCAGGGAGGGTCTGGTGGAACTAGACATGTTTGGAGCCTGAGTTCACCCCTTTAAGATGGGGGTAGGAACGTGTGTGTGCTTGGCTTGTGTATATGGCTAACCCTAATGCTTCTCTGCAGTGTAGTGTGTGTGTGTGTGTGTGTGTGTGTGTGTGTGTGTGTGTGTGTGTGTGTGTGTGTGTGTGTGTGTGTGTCTGTATCCATGCATTAAGGGGTGTTTTTATGACTTTATCTTCTATACATTGTGGTTTGTGTGTGTGTGTGTGATATTCTGTATGAGTGACTAAAGGTGAGGAGCACTGAAAGGTCAGTGATGACATCATTAGTGATAAGTGATAGGTCAGTCGTGGCTGTGGGACCGCGGGTCGTGTCCCTCTTTGATGTGTATTCTAGCGTAAGTCCCCTCCAGTGCTCTGGATCCTAGTAGCCATTTCCTCTCAGTCTTTGAGCTCTCACGCATGCTACCTATGCTCCTAAGTTATTTACTGTGTGTGTGTGTGTGTGTGTGTGTGTGTGTGTGTGTGTGTAGGTGTGTGTAGATATGCCTGCAATTGTGTGTATGTGAGAAAGAGAGAGAGAGCGACAGATTCTGGGTGTGTGAGTTTGTGTACATGTGTGGGGTGGTCTGTGTGAATGTGTTCATATGTGTAAATGTGTGTGGGTGTGTTGTGCAGGGTAAGGTTTGGGGCCTTCAAAGTCCCCTGTTTTGTTTTTCTGAAAGTTGAGGTGTGTGTGTGTGTGTGCGTATTCATGCGTGCGTGTGTGTGTGTGTGTGAGGCCCTGGCTGACAGGGGATTAGAGAGCTGTGTTGTGCAGTGCATGCTACCTCATGACCCTCTCATTAGCACGGCCTGAGTGTCGCTCCTCTCTCCACAGGGAACGGACACAGGACCACTGCTCCCTCTCTCACTCTCTCTCTCTCCCTGTCTCTCTCACACAGACACACACACACACACACACACACATGCGTGCACACACACATACACATACACACACACACACACTATTTCACTCGTTCTTCCAATTTCCCTCCCCCTTCTCTCTTTCTCTCCCTCCTTTCCTGCTCTCCTCTTTTCCTATCATAACTTCTCCCTGTCTGTATTTCTCTCTCTCTCTCTCTCTCTCTCTCTCTCTACTTTGCACTCTGCTTCTCACTCTATCTCTCTCTCTCTCTCTCTCTCTCTACTTTGCACTCTGCTTCTCACTCTATCTCTCTCTCTCTCTCTCTCTCTCTACTTTGCACTCTGCTTCTCTCTCTCTCTCTCTCTCTCTCTCTCTCTCTCTCTCTCTCTATGTTTCTCTTTGTGCATGTTTGTCTATTTTGTCCTTCCTCTCTCTATTTCTTTCACTTCATCTCTCTTTCCCTTTCCATGTGTGTGTTATTCATGCTTGGCCCCACCCTGCTAAGGCGCCAGGTTTTAATTCTAGTTTACTCTGCTGTCAGGCCTCCTACCTTTTCCCTGTGAGTATGTATGTGTGTGTGTGTGTGTGTGTGTGTGTGTGTGTGTGTAAGAGAGGGTCTAGGGTGGTCCTCCATGGTCCCTATGAAGTGCTGCTGGTATTTGGGGGATTGGTGGGTGGGACCAAACCTCACTTCACTTCCTGTGTGGGAATCGCACAAGTTTGAGATTTTTCAAAACCAACACACACACACACACACACCGTGCATATGCTTGAGCACATGTCCCTGTTCCTTGTGTGTGTTTGTGTATGTGTTTGTTTGTGTTTAGTTAGCACCAATGTGTATGTGTATGTGTGCGTTTGTGCTTGTGTTTGCGTGTATGTGTTTGTGCACTTTGAACACTGTAAGTGTGCTGAACGGTGTGGGTGCAAATGAATAAAGAGGTATAAAGCCACACTTTCCTGTGTTGACGTTCGTGAGGGATGGAGGAGTCTGTGGTTAGTGTTTGATGGTTTGCATGCTAATGATCGGTGAGTCAGTGTCACTGGAACTCATTAAGGAAGACTGTTCAGTGGTATAAAGATGGATCTCAATGGAGATGATTTGAAGGTGTAATAATGTATCAGTTTTAATAGTTTTTTAATAAATGAGTATTAAACTTTATCATTTCTGACTCCCCTCCCTCTCTCTCTCTCTCCCTCTCTCTCTCTCTCCCTCCCTCTCTCTCTCTCTCTCTTCCTCTGTCTTTCTCTCTCTCTCTCTCTCCCTCTCCCTCTGTCCCTCTCTCACCCTCTCTCAGGCCCTGCTTCAGACCCATGACGTGGTGGCCCACGAGGTGTACAGTGACGAGGCCCTGAGGGTCACTCCTCCCCCCACCTCGCCGTACCTGAACGGAGACTCACCTGAGAGCACCAACGGAGACATGGACCTGGAGAACGTCACACGTGTGCGCCTCGTCCAGTTTCAGAAGAACACCGACGAGCCCATGGTGAGAACAAACACACACACATGCACACACACATACAAACACACACACACACACATACACACACACACACACACCCACGCACACTCACACACCCACGCACACTCACACATACACACACACACATGCTGAAGCAACAGGAACATTTGGTCACGTGCATGAATTCTCAGAAACACAAAGAACATACACACACATGCAGACACTTGTTGGCCTGGCCTGCTGCAGTGTTAATAAAGGCAGGAAATGATTTGCACATATAGTGTGAAAGCCCTCATCTCTTTCTCTCTCTCTCTCTCTCTCTCTCTCTCTCATTCACACACACACAGACACACACACATATATACACACAATTCGAGGCATATACGTGCTGGGGGTTTGACGCTGTCGCTGAGGCTCCTTTAACTTGGCCGCATAAGACTCCCTCTGTGACCACAGTCATACTGTAATAGTTGCGCTATATGTGGCTTTTGCAAAACTAAATTATCAGCTGTTTCCATGAACACACATGCACGCACGTGCACACACACACACATAGTGGCTGAGGAAAGGTTAGACAGGGATTGATCCCTGCATGCGTGTGTGTGTGTGTATGTTTACATGTATGTATATATGTCTGTGCATGCATGTATGTCATTCAGACTGTTGTCTCCTCTGATGCAGGGCATCACGCTGAAGATGAACGACCTCAACCACTGCATTGTGGCAAGAATAATGCATGGAGGCATGATCCACAGACAAGGTAACACACACACATTAACACACAGTCATATCAGAATTAAACATGTATGACACGCTTGCATATGTATGTATATATATATATATATATATAAAGACTATTGACTATTGCAGACAGGGGTCGAAATTAACTTTTTTGGCCTACTAGCCAAAGTGGCTGGTAGATGAAAAAAATTACCGGCTAAACAATGCTTTTCATAACTACTTTTAAAGTAGCCATATTATTAGCCTTTTATACAGCCTTCCCAAAGTTCGGAGGTCCAATAATTTTATCAGGCATAAGCGGAGCGAACAAATTACTACTTCGTTCGCTATCATCGAAAGTGAAAGTAAGCAAGCAATTGGCTAGATGTCTATGCAACATCTGAAACTTTCAAGTTCTATTTGTATGGCGATCTAGTTGTTTTCTCAGCATAAAAGGGTAACCAAATAACTGTAAGACTCTTGAAGTTTTATTTTCTTGTTTTGGCAAGTAGCCGCATATCCTATTGGTAAATAAATCCTGACCATGTCAACATTGGGCAAAGAGAACATCGATGCAAAGCGGAGACAAGCCAATTTAACGTGACTGAAGTAGCCTATTCACGCAGTTGATAAGCAGCTGTTTTCCACACGGCAAAGTGGCGCAGTACCTGCCATAATTCAAAAACATACTCGCCGTTGGTGGGTGCTAATTTCGAGCTCTGATTGCAGATATATAGACCATTGACTTGCATGCATAGCCACATTTATACACAAGCACTCTCTAAATTAGCTACCAATGTTCCCTTAAGCACAGAGCAGCCTCAGCCACAAACTGCTTCTTACAACTTACACTTCTTACCAGCAGCACACCACACTACACCACATGCTGTCATGCACATACGCCTAGCACACTCACACATTGATCTCCCTCTAAACCAGGGGTCTCCAACCTTTTTGGGAATGAGGGCTACCTAAAGGACCCGAAATCATATGGAAGGCTACTCATTTCAAACAAACAGACCCTCAGCCCTCTTTTGCAAGGGTAATCCTCCTAAATAATAGGCCTATGTGATTTTTAGATTTAAATTATCAATATTATGTAGGCCTATAAGCCTTTATATATTAAGCAACTGTATTTTCATCTGATTCTTCAATACTTCAATATCAATATGCAACACTACCAACATTTTTGTTTAGTTTGTTCTTTTTTTAAGTTTCCATGGGGAATCAAATGTAATTTTTTTAAACGAAAAAAGCAATCTTTTTGTGCAATTAATAATTTAGGTTACAATTTTTTTAGCATTACGCCATTATAAAGACACCTTTTATAGTTATTGCACATCTGAAATCTCTCCATGATCTGACAAAAAAATATTTAAAATTGTAATTTTTAAAAATGTATTTTTTTCGCCAGGTAATGCACAGTCCTATTGCGTGGCATGCGTGCCACGAGATTTTCAATGCTATTGCTACACCAGTAGGCTACGGAGGAGAAAAGGCCTGTGAGCTAAAGCAATTGTTTGTCAGTCCTTGAACAATCATGCACGAACAGGATTGGACGAACACAAAATAGCCATAGAACTTTCGCAAAGATATGCTTCCATTGGCTACACCAGACGAGCAAGCTTTTCTTCATTTACTGTCTATGCGTGTGAGCAGCGTGTATGCGCTCCGCTTCCGTTGATGTTTAAAGATTGAATGGGAAAGGGATTCGGAGCCAAAGGCTCAAATTTAACCCAGCTACAATTTGTAACGTGTGACAAATAGTTAATGTTACAGATGTATGGTCTACAATTAAATATCTATTAAACAATTCACAATGGAGGATGTTTTAGAGTGTGATCTTCAGGCGACTTGTTGGATATTTTTAGAGAGTGCGCTGTGGACGCCTCATAGACGTCCACTGTTAGAGACGTCTGCTCTAAAGCATCTGCACTCCCCAGTAGTCTCAGGCCACCTCTAGCAAGAAACCCCAGTGTTCTCCAACTCCACACGGGTCAACCCATATGAGGTCATAACCCCTGTCATTGCCCTCATCTTCCTCATTCTGGGGAGTCAGTGGAGGTCTGTAGCCTGACGAGCCAGACCCACATTAAAATGTAGGGTCTGGGCACTCACCGTTCGCAGTGCTCAGTCCGTGGGGCGGGATAATCGGTTGTCTTTCAAATTCTCTCTGCACGCAATAGGACAGTGCTATGAGTCCCATGCGTTTCCCATCAGCGGAGCTAGTTGGCTAGTTCAAACTTTTGCCAACTTAATAAAAGCTTAACTCGTGTCACACTGTTCACCAACAGCAACATTATCTTATTTGTTTTCAAGTAGCAGGGAATTCAAGCAAAACCGTTGCAACTCTGCCATCAATCATTATGTTAAGCCCGCCTAACGACTCTATACACGATTTGATTGGCCTGATAGAAGTTTAATTTTTCGAGCTCACAAGCCAACGGAGAGTTGCTAGACTAGCCCTGGGGTGCTAGATTTCTAGGGTGCGTCTAGATTTCTAGGCTAGGAGGTCTGTGTAGTTCCCCTTGACCACATACACTTCTAAAACGAATGTGTTGCACACACAGCTCACTGTTTTCACATTCACAAAATAGACTAACAACGGCACACAGAACTTGTAGACTACGTGTGACGTCCTGATAAGCCCTACCCAAGTCAGCTGTTGTCTGGGGGTCAGTGTAGAGCGTCACTGAATTGATGCATCACTGAGGTCATTTGATTGTGTGAGTACTGGGCAGTTCTCTCTAGAGGGCGTCTTAGCAAGCTGCTAAACTCTTCTCTAGAAACTGGCATCGGTCCCCGTGGGTGTGTTAACAAGCTCTTGACATGACGAGAACATTGCAACCAAACAAACCCAACGCAGAGCAATATACTTAACACACAGCCACTGCTGCGCAGCACAGTGCAGCGAGCCGCCCCTCTCTCTTCTTCTCCTTTTGCCCCCCGGCCTGACGCATGCCCCAGAGACAGCCACCCAAACCACCAGCACACATCACAGGGCCCAGGGCAAGCACAGCCAGCCCCCTCCAGCTCACCACCACGCCCCCCCCCCCCCCCAGACACGAGGCACATGTCGGGCAGGCCCATGGGACACATGCCCTGGGGTGGGCGGCTGGCTCACTGGGTGGGTGGGGATTGGCTTCAGGGTGGAGTTAAAGGAACTCAGCCCGCCTGTCTGGGGCCTGCATTAGAAGAAGCGACAGTTTGGACTTAACAGAGCTGTGGTAGCAATGCTGTGGCGTCTCTCACACACACACACACACACACACACACACACACACATACACAAAGACACAGAGAGAGATAACTTAATCGTTCCCTACCATCTCATCGTATGTTTACACCACCTCATACTAGTGTTAATTTCGTCAGACGAGACGAGAGGAAAAATGTTAGTCAACAACCTTTTTTTCCATGACTAAGACGAGACGATGACGAGACTGCACTAATGTCTTGAAACACTGACTAAGACTATCTTAAGATGCATTATTGTTGACGAAAAAAGACGAGACTAAAATGTTTTGCTTGAAATAAAAACTAAGATAAAATTTCTCTTCCATTTTCGTCTACAAAATGAGAAGACAGAATAGCTGTTACCTTTTCAAAATATTACGAATGAGTTCATGGTTCATGCGCAGCAGCTTTCCTGTAGGCTAGTCTACGTGCTGTTGCTGCAACCCTGTGGCTGCAGCAGGAAACTACATGGAACAAAAACACCGGAGATTTCTGCCAGAGTTAGGCTTTATGCCACAATGCTACATACCCAGAAGTTGAAGCTTCTCTCATATACAAATTAACATCCCCCAGAAAGTCCATACGAAAAGTTTCAGCAAGTAATGTCAACTATTTAACTAGTTACACTGATGATGCAAAGTTTGCTAGCAAGTAAGCTAATATGGAAAGTTCGCTAGCAAGTTAGCTAAGATTGAGAGTTTGTGTTGCGTTTGGGCGCATATCGCCATCTAGCGTGGCGGAGTAAAACATTCATACTTTGGTCCAAGACAGTGTTTCTCAAACTTTTTCAGATGAAGGACCACTTAACTAATCAATAAAAAAGAAACGCACGGACCACCTAGCTAAAAAGAAAAAAAATTGACCTAGCAGTATATTAGCCTACACAATAGCCTACTCACTGAACCACCTTGCTTATTGTCTTTGCACTTTGTTTAATTGTGTCAGAGGATTCATATGATTTAAACTGGCATATCTGACATAGACAGTGTTGTAGAACAGTTTGAATTTACATACAAGTTGGTTCAATATTGCAAACAACTCATCTATATTATATTTTACCACGTCTGCTTGTGGACCACTTGGGATAGCTTGCGGACACTGAAACACTGGTCTATGAAGATCATGACAGTGGTCCAGTCAAATCTTTTACTGTCTATGGCCAAATCCCAGCCGAGCTATAACTGTAGCTCGACTTACCTGTGCATGTACTGACTGACAAAAAAAATCAGAATGAGTAATTATAACAGTCGAGTAGCCCTGTGGACACATAATATTGTTGTAAAATTGAGATGTGTGAAACACTATTTGACTTAAATGGTAATCAGAAATAATTTGTTATAAAAAAAAGACTAAAATGTTTTGACTAAAACTAAGATAGCTTTAGTTTTCTTTTGACTGAAACTAGACTAAAATGACGAGACTTTTAGTTGACTAAAACTTGACTAACAAAAATGATATTTGAATGACTAAATATGACAAAGACTAAAAAGGACATTTCGTCACAAGACTAAGACTAAGACTAAATTAAAAATAGGTGACAAAATTAACACTACCTCATACGCCTTTGTACAAACAAATAACACACATTATACAATGCTTTCATGCTCTTTCTCTCTCTCTCTCTCTCTCTCTCTCACTCACTCACTCACTCACTCACACACACACACACACACACACACACATTCATTCACTCATACAGTTATTTATATTTCATTATGTCCAGCTCTCTCGCTTAAACACACACACACACACACACAGACCTTTTCAGCTTCACTACTATGGTAAGCGTGGGCATACTGTCACATTCTCAAACCCTTTCTGAATTTTACTGACAACATGCACATGCTTTTCTCAACACACACACACACACACACACACACACACATTCACGCACATTCACACACACAGAGATGGACAAATATGGCAGACACATAACTGTGAACTGAGTCAGCTCCATGTTAGCAGTGCAGATGGGTGATCTTGTCTCTCCTATAGCTCGGGTCCCACAGTCAGGCAAACGGGACAAGACAGAACACACACACACACACACACTCACACATACACACTCACATTTTATATGCATTTATGTACATGCATACACAGACACTCACTCACACGTATTCACATACATAGAGACAGAGACACTCACACATGCACATTCTCTGTCCCTCACACACAGACAGACACCCACACATGCTTGTGTGCAATCACACATATACTTATAGACACATACACACAGATTTCCTGGTAGATAAGTCAGATACGCTGTTTAGTGTAGAACTAATTGAGGTTGGCACCTTCGCCACAAATAGCAGAGGTGGAAAAAGTATGAAAATATTGTGCTCAAGTAAAAGTACCAATACCTTGATGAAATATTACTCAAGTACAAGTTAAAATACCGATCTGAAAATGTACTCATGTAAAAGTAAAAAGTAGTTCATTTAAAATGTACTTTAAGTAAAAGTTACTTATTTATTTTTTTTTTGGAGGGGGGGCGGGGGTACCAGAACAACCAGTTTTACCAGAGACTTTCTAATGAGGAGATACAGCACTCAAAAAATCCTCCATAGTAATGCATGGGGTTGTCTACAAATATCACAACCCTTCCGCGGCAAAACGTCGACATGTGAATACATTGAGCCAATCATGTGGTGTGCTGTGAAGACATTGTGCCAATCATCTGTTGTGATCTCGCTGCTGGAGCAAGATTGGTGTCGTGAAGCCTTACGCACACGCATTTCTGCCGAAATAGATGCACGATAAGTGCCCAAAAAGTGTTGCAATATGGCCGCCGAGTGGAAGTACTTGCCTGAAAAGGACTTTGGTCCTAGCTCGAGTTGCTGCAGCCAGCAGCTAAGGCAACCAATAAGTCTTGAACGTGCCTACTGAAATTTCTTCAATACTTTGTGGAAAAGCCTCTGTTTGTAAAGACAGCTTCAAGACATCCACAAAGTATTGAAGAATTTTTTTTAGTAGGCACGTTCAACACTTTTTTCCTGTGTCATTTCACTTTAATACACATAACTCTTATATTTGGATTTTTTATATGTGTGTTAATATAATGTGTGGTGAAAATTTCGAATAGACTCACTGGAAGTTTAAGCTAATTACTGAATATATATATATATATATATATATATATATATATATATATATATATATATATATATATATATATTTCCACCATATATTTATTTTACCTGAATATTTTAACTTCCAAATTAAATGTCAAAATGAATGTCAGACGAAATTTAAAGTTTGACTGACTGGATTTTGTATACAAAACATAGTGAAAACTGTCTAAGGTCACTCTCACTCTCCCTTGCTAAAGAGCTAAATGGTCCGCCTGCACGATTCATAAGGTAGTCTATCTAAGGTAGTTTATTTAGTTGAGCATCGCTAGTAGTGGACTGCTAATTGTTGTGCTGCTGGTGCAATGTCTTTCTCCAAGAAAGCCAAGTCAGGTTACTAAAAAGAGAGACATCAAAAAAGGGGAAACAACTGCTAATAAACTTCTTTCCAAAGAAAGCTGAGCACTAACGTCAAAACACGAAACCCCATGGTGTTTGCTTGAATATCTCTGCAATCATTAGTGCTAAAACTAACTGAGAAAGCCCATTAAAATAGCGGAAAATACACTTTCATAGGTTAGGCTACACATGTAATCTGATGCATCTCGTGATCCATCTCCATCTCCATCACTTTCAGAAAGACTGCATGGCGCCAGCTTGCTTCATGTCCTGTTGTAGGCTACATGCTGATCATTATCACTAGGCTAGTGGTTTAGGGCGCGATTTCTTTTCTCTCCCTTTCTGTTTTCGTTAGTCTTACTGTAACTTTTTTTTTACTCAAGTAACGGATGGGATTTTTGATGTAGCGAAGTACAATACTTCACTCAAAATGTAATCAAGTAAAATTTAAAATACTGATTTTATAAACTACAAAATACACAGAAAAACTACTCAATACAGTAACGTGAGTAAATGTATTTTGTTACTTTCCACCTCTGACAAATAGACGGAGCAAGTAAACCGAGAAATGGAGAAGGAAACAGAGATGGTATTAAAATAAGCCAAAAGAGTGTGCAAGGCCTCAGACAGCCTTCGATCTCTTCTCTGTCCATCTGAGGCCTGGTACACTGTTTCAGCTTATTTTGATACAGCACTAGGGCAGAAACAAAACGACGTCTTTGAGGTCACATGGGATTTCTTTGAATAGGAGCGTAACACACCTGTGGTCACGACCCATTGCCCAGAAGTGCAGCTAAAAGAAGCTCTCTCATAGGACATAGGTGAAACCTCAGCTCATGCATACACAGGAACTGACTTGCAGCTACAAAGGCCTTTCTAAGGAAATAGCTATTTGCATCCTAAATACCCACCAGCCAACCAACCAGTGTCGCAACACTCATGACCTCAGTTCCTCAAACCTGTATTTGAATTGAAACTTTCCCTGTGACGGTCATATGGCCTGTTTTTTTTTACAGACAAAATAGTATTTGTTAAGTAAAAGTATATATACTCTTTTGATCCCATGAGGGAGCTGCCTGCTACAACGGCGCTCGGGGAGCAGTGAGGGGTTATGTGCCTTGCTCAAGGGGTTCGAACCGGCAACCCTCCGCTTACAAGTCCGAAGCGCTAACCAGTAGGCTGTTTTGAGCCTTTAGCTCAATAAAAGAGCTTTATAAATTAGAATATGCTAGTCATGGTGCTGCTACTGGTGGCAGTAGTGATTTATTTTTAGAGCACATTTAAACACAGCTCGCACTGACCAGAGTATTGTACATACTGTAGCACATTAGCCAAGGAATAATACAATAAAATAAATACACTTACAGATCAGTGATTTAAGCTAAGACGACATCAAGAGACAAACACTTAATTACAATTAAATTACAATTAAAACACAGGGAAGGCCAATGTAAATAGGTGTGTTTTGAGCCTGGTTTTGAATACTGTAATTGAAGGGACATTTCTGGTCTCAGGTGGCAGTTGATTCCACAGCTAGGGCCAGCAACAGAAAAGTCTCTGTCACGCTCTGTAGTAGTTGTACTTGCAGTTAGTGTTAGTGCTTGTAATAATGTTAGTTGTTGTTGTTGCTCCAGCAGTGAAGTCATGTCCTGACCTGTGCATGTGGGAACGCTCTCTTGTTCTTCAGGAACGTTGCATGTCGGAGACGAGATCCGTGAAATCAATGGCATCAGTGTGGCCAACCAGACGGTGGAGCAGCTGCAGAAGATGCTGGTGAGTGTGGACGGCGCTTCCTCCCCTCTCCTCCCCTCTCCTACCTCCTTCCTCCTCTCCTTCTTCCTCTCCTCCCCTCTCCTTTCTCCTCTCCTCCCCTCTCCTTTCTCCTCTCCTCCTTTCCCTTCCTCCCCCCTTCCCTCTCTCCTTTTCATTCTCCTCTCCTCTACCCTCTTCTCTTCTCCTCACTTATTTTCTCTCCTCTCCTCCTCTTTCTCCTCTCTCCTCTCCTCTTCTTCTTCTCCCCTCTTCCTCCTCTCCTCTTCCTCCTCTCCTCTCATTGTTGTGTTTTTATGCCAACAGAGGGAAATGAGGGGGAGCATCACCTTTAAGATTGTGCCAAGCTACCGTACACAGTCATCGTCCTGCGAGGTAAAAGATTTTTAAACCTGTGTTGTCTCACATGCATACATACATACACATACATACACACACACACACATAGTACATACATACATACACACATACTGACATAGTGACACATCAATACACACACACACACACACACACACACACACACACACACACACACACTCGCTTATACAAATATCCACATGATGTGTTTCTCGTCTTCAGCTGTGATACTGTATGTATGATACCATAATGTGATGGGATGAGATTGTTCTGTGGGTAATCTGGGAATCTCTCTGTGTGTGTGTGCATGCCTGTACAGGTGTGGGATTTTGTGAACGTGTGTGTGTGTGTGACACTAACTGCCTGTTTGGTGGCTGTGTGTGTGAAACGCTTCCTCCTGAGATGCTGTGTCCCTGCCGGGGTTTTTGGCCGTGCTGTGGCGCCGCACACCAATTTCACAACCAAGATACCGGAACCGCAGTAACCCACCTCCTTGTCCCCCCTCCCCTACGGAACCAACTTAGAGCCCCCGAGCGTCTCCGGCCACCATTTACAAAACAGAACGTAGCAGCGTGGAACGCAGAAGCTTTTACGAGTCTTCCAGACGATTCTGTTTGCTGGGGAGGATGCCACTTAATGGCCCATCACTAAAAAGTGTTTGGAGCAATTCTTAGTCTAAAGAGGGCAGTCATGTCCACTGCCCGAGGGAAGATTACTCGGCTGGTTCAGATTGTGCGATAAAATAAGATTATCCGTCAGTTCTAGTCTGCAGCGCCTCCCTCTGGTCTCTTTGAGAACTGCTTTTGAGACTGTCCTCCCAATATTCTATCTCCTAGGCATAGTAGCAGTTAGAACTCAGTCCTAGAAATCGTCACTCTGGAGACTTTCTTCTTGTCTACTCCCCCACCCCTTTGCCATGACAACCCAGACCAACCCCCCACCCCTCTTCCCCCACCCTGGGCTATGCTGCTTCTGCCCACACCAACTGATGAATTTATGTCCCTCCCGTGTTGCCGTAGCGGGCTGTCCTCTTCTTCTGTGCTCTGGATGCTGTGTGTCGCTGACCTGTGTGTCTTATTGCAGAGAGAGTCCCCCTCCACCTCCCGACAGTCCCCAGCCAATGGCCACGCCAGCGTAAACAGTTCTATCTTGGTAAGGTCTCTCTCCCTAAACACCTGTTACGCCCCCAACCCCAACCACCTCTCCACACACACTCTGCCGATGTTGTCCGTGATGACCTGTTATGTTTTGAGTTGAACCCCCCCCCCCCCCCCCCCTCAACCCCACACACACTTCCAATGATGTTACCTCTCATGTTTTCTCTCGTCATCAGGGGATAGTTTTATTCGTTTGATGATTCAGTGTTTATTTGTTGTTGTTAGAGATGTTGTTTGTTTGGGGTTTTTTTTGTTTGTTTGTTTTTTGTTATTTGTTTTTTCTTTTTTTTTTTTGGCGCCGGAGCTTTTTTTCAGTACAATGAGTTAGTGTTTGTAAGCCATTGAAACTCTTCCCTTCCCCACACCATCAAGCCACTCTGTGTAATCCGTACTGGTTCAGGCGGATGTTTGACCGTAGCGTAGTTTCCGCTATCTCCGTTTTCAAATTGGTGTGCTCAGTACTGCTGTGATCCATGTGCAACCACTTGTCTGTGCGGGTGTGTACGCACATTCTCTCTCTGCTTATCTTTTCTTCCAATTCTTCCCTCTTTCTTTTCTCGTTTTTTTTTTTCTTTGAGATCCCTATCTTTCGTTTGGTTTCTTATCTCTTTCAGTTACAAGCAGGAAATCCATATACTTTCTTCTTTTTTTTTTTTTTAATTTAAAGGCACTGAGCTCTCTTGCAGTATTCACACATCTTGTGTCACAGACACAGAGAAGCCTACCCATACACACACACACACACACACACACACACAGACACACACACAGACACAGACACACACACACACACACACACACACACACACACACACACACACACACACACACACACACACACTTTGCCACACCTCATACCCCACAGCTTGCCGTGTGTGTGTAGCATGCCTGATCATTAGTGGTGGAGCTGTGCAGTCCCAAGCAACTGCATGAGGGGAGGGGCTCTGTGGATGGATGTCTGGTGCCTCTGGAGACACCCCCCCCCACCCCCACCCCCGCCACCTGGGGCAGGAGAGAGCAGCTGTGTCCCTCCTGCCCCCCTCCCTGGCCCCTGAGTGTTGGTGTGCTGTGGTGGTGGTGGTTAATGGCTGGAAGGTACCTCAGCTTGCTCTCCGCTTACTTCCTGCTTTTTTTCTTTTGTTTTTTCTCTAAACGCTTCGACTCACTCTCTCACCGAAATGTCTCTCTCATCTTTTAACTCTGCTCAGTGTTAATGTTACAGCGCACTCTCTCAACCAATCATAATCCCCCCCCCCCCCCTTCCCTTCTGCCAGGTGTTTTCTGTTCAGCCCTCCAAAGTGATATTATCTCTCTCGTTTTTGTTGTAAAAGTTATATTTATATTCATGTCAGCTTTCTCTTGTTTTGTTTAGTTTTGTTTCAGTTTGCTCCTGTTCTGTGTGTGTGTGTAAGGTATGCTTTTGTGTTGGCGGTAAGCCCTTAACCCCCATGCCCCTGCCTACCCCCTCCCTCCCACTCCCCAGGGAGTTAATATCTCTCACACTACTGGGCTTTACTTCTACAGGACCTGCCGTCAACCATCCAGGCCAAAGGACGCCAGGTGAATAACAAGCCTCCTTCTCACACTCGCCTCCCTCTCTGCCTCCCCTGCTCTCCTCTCACTTCATAGAGCGCTATGTAGTCGCATACCTCTCAACCATTCAGCACTTGTGTGTGTGTGTGTGTTTTTTTGTGTGTCTGTGAGAGCAATTTTTTTACATGTTGGCAAATATATATTTTTGTGTAGTTTGTCTCCATTGTATTTCTCCATTTGTACACATATATATGTATATATGTGTGTGTGTGTGTGAGTGTGTGAGAGAGAGAAAGAGAAAGAAATTGAATGAGTATATGTATTTTGAGGTGTATTTATGGTATTTAGGTGTGTTGATGTATGCGTGTGCGTGTGTTGGTGTGTGTGTGAGAGAGAGAGAGAAATAAATTGACTGAGGTGTATTTATGTATGTTTGTGCATGTGTCTGTGTGTGTGTGTGTGTGTGTGTGTGTGTGTGTGTGTGTGTGAGTAATTGCGTGCACATGCGGAGTCTCTTTTAACTCTTGCCATCGACGAACACTTTCTACTTACTAACACCTGCACATCAGTGAACTCCTAACTGATCTCCCTTCATTAAGAATGCTGTTGATGAACTATGAGGACAGATGGCTTACCAGACACCACTGCACAGACGTATCAACCTCCAAAAGCCCACTTATATGCATCTGAATTAAAAACACCTTCCAGCACTGTCAATAAATCAATGCAACGGCTAGCTAAAAATGCCCCAACCTTTTTTTTTTCTTCACTTTTTCCCTTAGTCATCAACAAACCTGTCGTTTTCCGAAACATTCACATAGGTAGCAATCTGTCCTCAGTGGTGACATTTTCAGAAGAATGGAACAAGAGTCACAAAGCCAAGTGTTTATCCGTAACTACACCCCCCCCCCCCCACACACACACACACACACACACACACACACACACCTCCCCTCCCCTTCCCTCAGTGTGGGGTCCAGAGTGATGTGTGGCCCTGCTTTGATCTCATGCTCCACCTCTAACGTGTCCCCCTCACGTGTCAGAAGACATATGTGCACTCGGCATCAGAGAGAGAAAAGGGCCGTAAGCTTTTTAACGCAGACAAGCGTAAACACATCTCGTTGAGCACGACAGAGAGAGAGGAGGAGAGGAGAGGAGAGAGGGAGAGGAGGAGAGGAGAGGAGAGGGGGAGAGGAGAGAGGGAGAGGAGGAGAGGGAGGACAGAGAGAGAGAGAGAGGCTAGTAGGGGGTAGAGGTGTGGGAAGAGCAGTTTGGGCCAGAGAGGGGAAATGGCACAGTTGTTGTATCACAACGATTGTGTCAGGTACCCCCCCCCCCCCCCCAAAAAAAAAAAACACCCCACTCCACACCTAATGGACGTGTCATTACAGTTTATGTGATTTTAGTGTACATATATATTTTCAGTCTCTCAAGATTGCTATTAGTTGTCATCCATTTTCAAAGGAATGTTCCTTGTACATGACATGGTGGTCAAACTGTAGTCAGCCATGTTATGTTTACCTTTCAAAGTCCACCTGCTTTTAGTATCAAGTCGTAGAGACATGTCTGCCATTCAGTAATTGTAGCTGCCTTCCTCGCATGCAAAGAACATTCCTTTGGGGTCACATATAGTGGTCTCCATTTTTGAGCAGGCATGCCTTAGGACTACTATGCAACTGGAAAAACTGGTTAGCGAGCCACCAGCAGAGGGCGATCTTGCCCACTTCTGTCCCACTTGGCTTCATTATGGTCCCTGGGTGCCATTACATCACTGCAAAGGCAAACTGAAGCATAACAAAGACATCCACGCACTGAGACCACATCCTCCAAAGAGATCCGGCTTCCATACACTTGTGTGTTTGACACCGGCATCCATCTTCGTGTGTGTGTGTGTGTGTGTGTGTCTGTTGTTCAGTCCAATCTCTGCGCATCTCTGGCCATCACTGTAGTAGAAGTAGAGCTTCTTAGTCTGTCATCCACCATTCACTTGTTAGTGTCGCTGTTCACCATGTGCCCCCATGCCAAAAAAAAAAGAAGAAAAAAAACAGAACAAGTACTCGTCCACTTTTACTGCATGATGTGTATGCTGCTCTCAAATCCTAGATTACCGCCAGACCACCCCCTGCAATCAAGGTTGATAAAATGTCTGTCAAGGTAAGGCTAACAACACAGCACGGAAACTGCGCTCCCACGAGAGATGGTGATCATGGGTAATGATGATGAAACTGATCCCTGGTCTCCCTGTGACACTGTGTTCTTCTAAGTAACATCTGCCACCCACCCCCCCCCCCCCCCCCCCCCCACCCCCATGACTTGTATTACCAAGAAGGATAAAAAAAAATAAGAGCGTACATGCTAAAGAAGGTTCTTGCTAAAGCATGATAGCTAAGCAGTGTCCTCATCAGATCTACACTCCAACACCCCTCACCCTGTGAAGTGGTCCTTTGGCCGTCATTAGTGACTGAACTGCGTTCCCAGCGAACAATTTTTTTTCTCTCGCTCCCACGAGCCACACACCACTTCTTAGCACCCCAACACTGGCCATACACACACTCTCTCCAACATCACTCCCACGAGCCACACACCACTCCTTAGCACCCCAACACTGGCCATACACACACTCTCTCCAACATCACTCCCACGAGCCACACACCACTCCTTAGCACCCCAACACTGGCCATACACACACTCTCTCCAACATCACTCCCACGAGCCACACACCACTCCTTAGCACCCCAACACTGGCCATACACACACTCTCTCCAACATCACTCCCACGAGCCACACACCACTCCTTAGCACCCCAACACTGGCCATACACACACTCTCTCCAACATCGCTCCCACGAGCCACACACCACTCCTTACCACCCCAACACTGGCCATACACACACTCTCTCCAACATGGCAACCGTGCAGTGGGACACCCCACATCCTCCAGCTCCATACTGTGTCTGTGTGTGTGTGTGTGTGTGTGAGAGAGAGAGAGAGAGAGAGATGTGTGTCTGCATGTATGTGTGTGTGTGAGTGTGTGTGTGCGCACGCTTGCTCACCAGCAGGTTGACTTCCAGTGTGGCATGTCTCGATTTAGCCTCATGTACCAATCGTCCGTCTGCCAACAGTCTTGCCACCTCATGCCTCACACTCTGTCTGTCTCGGGCTCTCTTTTTCTCTCTCACACACACACTCACACACACATAGCGTGTGTGCAAACTCTGTTACACACACACACGTTGGATCTGCTACTTTTGCTAAGCATGTTCTGTCATCGACTGTCATCAATTCATCAAAGAAGTAGAAAGACCTATTGTCCTCTTTTTTTTAGGGACATCATGTTTTTAGTGTGTTATTTTCCTCCTTTTATCAACTCTCCACTGTCCTTCTTCTTCTTCTTCTTCTTCTTCTTCTTCTTCTTCTTCTTCTTCTTCTTCGTCTTCTTCTTCTTCTTCTTCTTCTTCTTCTTCTTCTTCTTCCTCTTCCTCTTCCTCTTCCTCTTCCTCTATCTCACTCCTGCCTCTGCTGTGATTTGAGCGTTGAGCACCCTGCCTGACCAGCACCACTCTGACCCTCAGATCTACGTGCGGGCGCAGTTCGAGTACGACCCGTCCAAGGACGAGCTCATCCCCTGCAAGGAGGCCGGCATTCGCTTCCGAGTGGGTGACATCATCCAGATCATCAGCAAGGACGACCACAACTGGTGGCAGGGTCGCCTGGAGAACACCAAGAACGGCACGGCCGGCCTCATACCCTCGCCCGAGCTGCAGGAGTGGTGAGTGGGCTGGACACAGGGAAGGGGGGGGGGTCATCAGCTGGATCCCAAAGCCCAGTCCAGAGCTAAGGGAGGGTTGCGTGGGAGGGCGGACTTGTTCCCAATTGACCAGAACCACCATGGTCCAGTCGTGTTGGTGACAAAACGTGTAACCACCCCACGTCAAATGTAGGGTTGATGGAGCGAAAGAGATGCACACTTTGGAAGGTTTGGAAGGTTAGAAGAAAAGTTAAAGCGTAGTGCTGGAATTGGATCTCCATACGTGTATATTCTTGCAGGGTTGTGGCGAATGAGATTTTCCTGACTGTAACAGGGAGTGTTTGGCATTCAGAGGTCTAAGAATGGGCTTTCTGGAGATGATGTTATTACAGACTCGGCTAAGCAAAAACTGTTCATTATGCCCATCATTTTCTGGCTTCAGTTTTCGAGACCATCCACTAAGTTCAGTGCATGTCTCTAGTGAAGGGTAATTATAGGCAGTGAAGTATGAATGTTGCGTATTCATGCTTAGGGGTTACACTGGGCTAATGTATTCACCACAAAATGGATGAGGGGCATGACTCATAGCTTTTGTTTTCATCCCTCTTATTCATTCTTTTCCATGGCTCTGTCTTGCAGGCGAGTTGCTTGTATAGCGATGGAGAAGACCAAACAGGAGCAGCAGGCTAGCTGTACCTGGTTTGGCAAGAAGAAGAAGCAGTACAAAGACAAGTACTTAGCAAAGCACAACGCAGGTAAGAAGCCAGCCGGCCAACATTCTCCAACACTGGACTGGAAGAGCCTCTCCTCTTCAACCCTGTCCTCCCTTCCTACCTATCTACCCACCTCCATCCCCCAGCCAGGCAACTGGAGGCCCCAGTTAGCATGCTGGGTGTGGAGTCAGCCAGGGCCGTGGATGGGTGAAACGGCAGACTTAACACTCTACCGCTGATCCCTCACTTAGCTTGTGTTTCTCTCTCTCTCTCTCTCTCGCTCTCTCTTTCTCTCTTTCTCTCTCTCTCTCTCTCTCTCTCTCTTTTTCTCTCTCTCTCTCTGACACACTTGCACTCCCACTATGCGAGCAGATTTCACACTTTGCATGGACTCACAAACTATTGAGTGTGATGAATGAAGAAGCCAATGAGCGGGTCTTCTGGTCTTCTAGCATACTCATTACACACTGAACCTACAGCCTTGGCCACCACACTGTGACTTTTCACTGAGGAATCAAGGATATATCGGAGAAAGTTGCATGTGGCCCAGGCCTTTTCAAGTTCTTCTCAGAGCTTCTCATTGCTACAGAATCAATCATCAGGGAGTACTGAATCATCAATTGAGGCTTCTTCATCAGCTGTTCTAATCTATATAGAAAGATAGATAGATAACTAGATTTTATATATCTAGATGATCTCTTTGTTTATTAGACTGTGCTTGGAAAGTTTGAATCATACATGTGATATGTGATGTTATCACATACTGCTGACACATCTCCTGGGTGTCTAGGGGAAGTGAATCTGATGGCAGCCAAAGCATAAATATAATATACACATCGTGTTATGGGCACTGGCATTTTAATGCCACTGCTGACATTACACTGTTGGCGCTCCCTGACCCCACGCTAATTAGCGGTTAGCAGGTATAGCCTCTCCCTGAATGTTGAGCATGCTAATGGAACATGTGCTACACAATAGCCAGCAGCTGAGGGTTAGCATAGCTGGGAGGCCATGCGATGGCAGGAGAGGGGCTAGTGGGGAGAACCAGGTAACCAAGCCCCTGCAGTCCGCATCTCATGTGACCGGGGGACCTGACCGCAGCATTTCTACAAATAGCCAGCGGACCTTGGTCTTGTATTCACGGCAGCTCTTATGTGTTTGTGTGTGTGCGTCTGAGAACCATCATCACACATCCCTGGCCACAATGGCCCAAAGATACCAGAGATTAGAGCTCTGTGTGTGTGTGTATGTGTGCTGCATGCAAGAGGGTGTCGATGTTTTCAAAGGGGCCTCTGACACCAGTGGCTGTTGAAAGGTAGTCTGTCCCAGCCAGTAAAGAGCACAGGCCAGACCCCGCCCACAAACACCCCACATGTGTGCATAGCAGGTTCACATGTGTGACCCATCCACAGGCATGTATGACTCTGTTAGCCTCCACAGCAGACAGTTTTTATCCCTCCTCACCACCCCACCGCAGAGCTGCCTGGGGCCTGAAACATGAGCTGAGCGGAGTCGTTTTTCTGCCTCGCGGTGTCACGGGAGCACTGCGACGCGGTGCAGTGCAGTGCGGCGACACCTGAGCCCCTCGCTTCCACGCGTCAGGCTGTTGCTGCTGCAGAGTCGAGTGTCTGGCTCTCCATGGCTCAGGGAGGGAGCCGCAGTGATTACCGGCAGACCACCAGGCCCCACTTGTATGTTCCCCGCACCCCCCCCCCCCCCAGGTCTTAATCTCCCCTCCTGCTGTCCCACCTGCTCTGAGCTTTAGCACAGGTCACCCCTCAACCACCCCACTCTCACCCCCGGCCAGGACCGGGCATCTGGCCAACACAGCTCTGCTCCCCGCACCAGTGAATCTGTTTAAGTGTGATAAATCAATTGCATTCCTTGGCTCTCAGATCACCACACTGCTGAGGGGGGGAAAAAAAAAAAACAAGAATCCAGAAACCCACGGTGGAGCTTCAGCAAGTGCACACCAAACCACTCAGTACCTTTTTATTAGTCACCTACCACTTCAAAAATGAGGGTTATACATGTAGTTCATAATGAACTGTCTTCATTTTCCCTCAAATCATTAATTTGGACACAATGGCCGGTGCTATGCCAAATGTGGGTTTTTGTCAGTGGTTTGAAGTGGGCCGAATCTATGGCAGTCTGGCTGAGCTCTTTACTAAATACCTGTGAGAGGCTTAGAGGGTTTGGCTTCTGTTAAATTATGGCTGCCTGATGATCGTTAAAGCTCTCCAGGCCATTGACTTACTTCAAAGAAGTCAAGAGTGAGTAAGGGTGATGCCAGAAGTTGTCCACAACTGACAGTTCGCCATTTTGTGAATCATGATTTCATCTCTGCAGGATAGTGATCAAAAAGCTTTAACAATGGATCTGTGTCACTTGGTCTGTGATGTTACTTAATTAGTGATCACGTAACTGCAGCTCTAAAAGTAGGTTAAATAATTCTGAGCCCTTTTGAATTATAATCACATTCATCACAAGCACACCCAGAGTGCATCCACTCGCCTAGTTCTGCAGCCCATCTCATATTATGTTGTCTCTCTGGCATTGCTGTGAGTCAGCTGTGGGTTGTGTGGGCCTTGGGCAGCCTAGATTTGACTGGGACTGCATGTGATGACTGGCAGCAGGCAACAGTGACCCGGCAGCTTCCAGTGTGTGTCTGTTCACACACAAAGCAGGCAGACAGCAACATACACACATACATGCTCATGCACGCACATGCGCGCATACACATACACACACACTTTCATTGCCACACTCAAACCATACACACACACACACACACACACACACACACACACACACACACACACACACACACAAACACACACACACAGGGAAGGGCAATTAATCTGTGACAAGGTCTGCCCCTCTGCCAAACAGGCAGTACAGTGCAGATCAGCAGTAATCCGGCCTGAGCTCTGTGGCCCACATTACAGTATCTGATTAGAGAAGAGATGGAGAGAGAGAGAGAGAGAGAGAGAGAATGGGTCATGGGGGGTTGGAGGGGGAAAAGAGAATGGGAGGAGGGGGGAGAAAGAGAAAACAGCGCCTGTTTTTTTGTTGTTGTGTTGATACCAGAGAAAATTCCCCCTTTTGTAATTTAATCGCCGAAAGATGTTTGCACATGTCGGCTACATCTGCAGCAGGGATTTTTGGAGCTGAATTGAGGGCCAGCACATCTGTGGCCTGGCGGGGGTGCGTCAAAGCCAGGGAGAGCTCAGGGGATGGAGCAATAGAGGAGAGGAGGGGGGGGGGGGGGCACTAAAGGCTGCCTGCTGACTACTCGCACTCTCTCTCAGGGAAGCCTCCCTACTTGAGCCCCAGGCTCAGAGGACACCACCAGGGGTTAGGCCCACTGTGGCTGGAGCAGGTTTCTCAGCCATGTTTTTCTACCATGCCTGCAAGTGCAAGTCCTCCCTGGCCTAATCTAATTAGCTGTTTTTCATTCATTTTATGAAGGCAAGTGCACCGAATGCTGATGCAATAGGCTCTACTTACATTCTAACAATGCCAGACAAATAGACTAATGGCAGAGTTTAATCTACTCAATCTACTTTAATCTACTTTGTTCATTCATGTTTGCTTCAAGAACTACACATCATCCCTGTTGTATAACCTAGATAGTCCCTTTTAGTTATATATCAGCGACAACCCTCAGTCCAACACCTTTTCCTATGCTTTATCGACCTCAGGTGAATTTAGACACATTTTCATAAACTTTATTGTACAGGTTTTGTAGGACAAAAGAAGCATACACTATTTTTGCTTCAGAATGGTATACATTGTAAAGTATTCTGCAGTGGATTACTTAGTTGGGTTGTGGGTTGTTCTAGATTTCAGACAGTATGATACTGTGTTGTCAAACTATGTCCATTGGTCTATTCAAGTAACTTTTATCTGGAGCACTCAGAGATTTGTCAGAAAGCTATATGAGACATATGGTTCACTGTAGATGATAATTCATAAACATCAGAAGAAGGCTGAGAAATGCATTTAGTGTTTGCATGTGTCAATCATGTATTTTGACCCTAATCTAGTCATAATTGATCTTCAAAAACCCTATAGTTGAAAAAGCAATGCCTACAGTGTCAACCTGTCATTGTGAACCAATGTTTGTTATGTTTTGATTTAAATGTTTTTCTCTCTTTCTCTCTTTATTTAGTTTGTTTGTTTGTATTAATGATGTCCTTGCAGCTTTGCTTCAGTGCTTGTTTTGATTGTTTGTTTGTTTGTTTGACTTTGTGCTGAATTGTTTTCTCTGTTTTGAACTGATGTATTGTTACTGACCAACATTTCAATGACCCTTCCCCTCCCCTGTCATTTTTCATGCTGTCCCCCTCCTAACGGCCTATCTGCATGTAAGTAACCCGGGGCAACAGGCGCCAACGCAACCTTTGGCTCTCTGCTTCTCCTCTTTAATCTCTAATGTGCAACTAATGACAACCCACCCAAATGTGTGTTTTAATGTTAGAGGTTTTGTTTGTTTATTTATTTATTTGTTTATTTATTTATTTTTGCATATCCCACAGTTTTGTTTTGTTGTGGTTAGATCACGACGGAAAACAAAATGGAACTGAAATGGGTCCTGAGAGCCTGTTTCAGTGTGTGTGTGTGTGTGTGTGTGTGTGTGTGTGCGTGTGTGTGTGCGTGTGCGTGTGCGTGTATGTATGTGTGTATGTTTGTTTATGTGTGTTAGAGATTTGGTTTTCAGCTGTCATCCTTTATTAGTTTTGCATTGCATTGTTGACATACATTTAGACACCAGATCATGCCTTCCTGATGTCCCTGAATATTGTTTTTGGAAATAGAAGTGTGACCGAAGGGTTTAAGTTACACACGTGCATATTCTTGATGGGACATCAGAGCATCTCTCGTGATACATATTCATGATTTGTGTGCTGTCAAGGACAGAGACAGACAAACAGACAGACTGTGAGAAACCGCACATGCAGTCTGCTGTGTATGGAGTTTCATATGGTAGTCAAATCAATCTCATATTTCACACCCAAGCCAGTGCACCTTGCACATCAAGTGCTCCATCAGCAGAAACAAACACACACACACACACACACACACACACACACACACACACACACACACACACACACACACACACCCACACACACCCCTCTCAGAACATGACACATATACATTACTGCTTCTTCACATGTCCTAAACACACACACATACCTCAAAGTCACTCACACACTTAAACTCACACACACTCTCTGCTGAGGATTCCTATTCAGTGTGTGTTGGATAGTGTAGGCTCTTTTCTTTTTCTAGCCATTTATTTATTTTTTCTTCTTCCTGTCTTGTCGTCTTGCTCTTTTCTTTTGTTTCATGCTTTCTTTCCGTATTTCTTTGTCATCTTTATGTTCCTCCTCCTAAGTCTAAATTGCAGCCTCGTCATGTAAATATTGTGCTCCTCCTTAATGCGCATCCATCCGTGTCCATCCATTCCCTCTGGCTTGCACTGCATTGACCAGATCCATTAGTCCCTGGACCCCCCCGCCACGCCTCTCTCATCTCTCTGTGTCCACCTGTGTCCTGCCTCCGTGTTCTGCTCTGTGTCATGTCATGTCATGTGTTCGGTGCTGGTGCTGGTGCTGGTGCTACAGGAAGTCAGGAAGCATTCTTCTTCCTTCTGCGCCGGGGCTGGCTGTCTGGCTGATGAAGAGCAGGTGCAGGTGGAAACTGGAGACAGCACTCAGACTTCTCTCTTTGATGCTGCTCACTCACCACTGCTGGAGACAGTGTCTGCTCTTAAAGCATACTCCCTCTCTCTGTGCTGCTGAGAGTCTACCAATCACTGTGTGTGTGTGTCTGTGTCTGTGTGTTTATCATAGGGAGAGGCAGAGTGGGTTTGTAGGTGTTGGAAAGAAAGGGGGGGAAGAGAGATTTCAGTTTGATTGTTGTGCTTGTCTATGCACTCTATGCACATAGCACCTGCTAGTTTGTGCATGCTTGTCCGTGTGTGTGTGTTTAGAGGAAAAGAGTGAGTGTTTGTGTGCTTATGAGCACACGTGTGTGTGTGTGTGTGTGTGTAGGTATGTGCGTGCGAGCACGTCTGTTAATTATGGAAAGGAGTGATGAAGGAAAGAGAGATTAAGGTTATGATGCATGTGCCAGTGTGTGCGGTAATGCACACTTGGGCCAGGTGCCTGTGTGTGTGTGTGTGTGTGTGTGTGTGTGTGTGTGTGTGTGTGTGAGTACACAGCGGTGGCCGAAACCGGTCCTACTGCATGCATGGCTGTAATGTCACCCGGCTACAGAGACAGGGCACATAACCTCTCTGATCTGCCCTGTAAGCTCGGCTGGCTAGCGTTGCATAAGCAGAGGGTAACCACAGGTCAACCACACCGCGCTGAATACTCCTCTCCCTTCCCCCTGTCTCTGCTCGAGCAGGGTTTACAGTGAACAGCACAGGGGGCAACCACCATGGTTTTTGACCACTGCTGGTCATCCCAGACACCTGCTTAGGTCATTTACTAGCCTTCTTGTTAGGAATTCTATGGCTAGTTTACTTTTTGTAGTTTACTAATTGTTTACTGAATCAAAAATATATTCAACATTGCATATCAATCAGTCAATCCAGTGTTTCCCATACATTGACTTATTTGTGGCGGCCCACCACAATATCAACATTGACCACCACACAATGATTTTCCAGGTTGTACTAAATTGTGCTTAAATCTGGTTAGCATTTGCAATGTGCCAGTCTTGTGTTAGTTACACTGTAGCTTAAAGCATTGTTGTCAGGGACTACCTGGCCAGTGTCAATAATGACCACTGAAGCACCAGTGCCAGCTCCAGAATAATGCATCTGGACAGTTGTTTTCTGTCAGAAGGAGGATAATGACAACCCCATCCAATAGGGCTGCAGTTGGTGTAAGAGTCTGTATTAGTCAGTAGCACTGTCCCCACCCCACAGCACTCTTCACCCCTCATGCTCCATACACCATCTCACACGTGGTATAAAAGCGAGCAAGTAGAGGTTTTTACTTCCTCACAGTGTTTGACTATTTTTGCTTTTGCAACAACATGGGCAGCGGGTAGTGTTTTTATGGACAACAGCTATAACATCGTCTTCTTTTCACATAGCCCATAGTTGTCACGTCATGCATTGCCAGCGAGGTGTCTGTGTTCCATAAAGGGGTCTTCTGATAGGGCGTTGCCCTTTCACAGAGGGACTGACCTGGGGAGATGGGTACGTGGCACCAGCTGATTGACTCATTGTTCTCTTTCCAGTATTTGATCAACTAGATCTCGTCACATATGAAGAGGTGGTCAAGCTGCCCGCCTTCAAGAGGAAAACGCTAGTCTTGTTAGGTAGGTGACATGTCATGAGGAGGCATCATCTTTGATGCTGATTGTTTTTTGTTTTGATTTTGTTGTTTGTTATTGGATGTTTTTATTTGTTGTAGTTGTTGTTGTTGTTGTAAGGTTTGATCTTGTGTTGTGTATCTTTGGGTTTATCTCTCACAGGAGCCCATGGCGTAGGCAGACGACACATTAAAAACACGCTTATCACCAAACACCCCGACAGATTCGCCTACCCTATTCCACGTAAGACACTCTACCTCATTTCATTTCAATATGGAAACTTGTGTACTGTGTATAGTTCTGTGTTTATATCCTGTGTACATTATATTATGAGTAATTTTATTAATTTATTAAAAAATATATAATATATAAAATATATAGAGTAATAATAATTAAGAGTATTCATTTCTGTAGAAATGAATTCTTACACAGTATATCATTTTTTTTTAAGTATGTCATTTATTCTGAATGTATATGTTCCTGTTTCACCCTGAATAGACACAACCAGACCTCCAAAGAAGGACGAGGAGAATGGTAAGAACTACTTCTTTGTATCGCACGACCAAATGATGCAGGACATCTCCAACAACGAGTACCTGGAGTACGGCAGTCACGAGGACGCCATGTACGGCACGCGCCTGGAGACGATACGCAAGATCCACGAGCAATGCAACATCGCCATCCTGGACGTGGAGCCTCAGGTCAGTCCTAACAACGGGGCTATTGGGGCTGATTTGGGGGGGGGGGGGGGGGGCGTAGGCTATTTGGAATCCAGTGTGGGGTTTCTCCCTGAAGCATACCAGAAGATCTATCTGCCATGAAGGAGTGTGTGTGTGTGTGTGTGTGTGTGTGTGTGTGTGTGTGAAGCCTGGCTAGCACAACTCATTCACGAAGTGAGGAGAGTCTGGTCATTAGTGATAGCGTTAGTAATGCTAGCATGATGACGGCCATAAACATAACCAATCACATTGATCAGGTATTCCTGACGTTACTTCCTACTTCGCCTAAACTTTACAACCTGACAAAAAACAGCATTGGTAGCCAGGAAACAATCTATGTGAGCCTACCCTTGTTGTAAATAAATGTACTCATTCTTCTGACTGCAATTTTTGATGTTTGCAGGCGTTGCTCCCCTTTCGGTTTCGAAATTATAGCGTCATCTCCTCTCAGTGCTGATTGGGCAGGTAGTCTGCGGACCTGGGGAAACGCTAGTGAACTATCGTGATCCAGACTAGTTAGCTCCCTGAAAGACTAGTGTGTGTGTGTGCGCTGATATGCATGTATTGGTGGGGCAGTCATACACATCAGGGGGACATTTTCGGGGATTGATTTTTAAGTTTTGCGGACATGACTTACCCTGTCCATGAATCAGAAGCTGTCCGTGTTAATCTATGTAGATGTGTTCAGAACAGAATATGCGGACGACATGATCTTGTGGTCATCTCATGAAAGACCCAGTGTGTGTCCGGCGTGGTGTAACGTAGTGATTCATGGTGGGAGACAAGACAGCTGGAAATATTGTGTAAACCCTTACTGACTGTCTTCTCCGCCTCCAGGCCCTGAAGGTCTTGCGCACAGCGGAGTTTGCGCCCTATGTGGTCTTCATCGCTGCCCCAACTATCACACCCGGCATGAACGAGGTGAGGACGGACACACACACACACACACACACACACACACACACACACACAGTTATTATTTTTCCACTAACCAGACCTAATGACTTTCTTCCTCTTCCTCTGGTGGTATTTCACTGTGAGCTGGCAGAGAGAGCCCCTTCATTCATGTATCAAATTCTCTGATTTGTTCTCTTAGAGATTCAGAGCAATAAAGATCAAATTATAGCACTGTCATAGCCGACCCAGTTGAAGGGTGTTTTTTTTTTTGTTTCGTGCTATAATAATGTTGGTCATGGCATCATGGGTAAAACCACTCTCCCAGCTATTGCCTGCTGGCTCGGACTCATCTAACCACTGTCTGATCCAGCCCTGGGTTTCATTTAGGCTCCTCAGCCCCCAGCTTCTCCACTTCTCCATTTTTGTTTATGCATGCTGCATGTTTCTGTTTGGCTTTTCTTTTCATTTCTCTGTTTTTCTTTATTTGTTTTCTTTTTCGTTTTTTTCTTGTCTACCGCCTCGGTGCACATTAGCTTCCAAGGTGGTGCAGGAAGCTGCCTGTAAGTATGACAGGACGTCACAGACCCCACAGATCCTGGATCAGACTCGTCTGAGCTTCTGTATGGACCAGACATCTGGTCCTAGTACTGTGCTGTAATTGCGTTCTCGTTAGTCGCTCTAGTAGTAAATGTGTTTGTGTGTTGTTGTAGCATGTGTGGTTTATACATTCAAGGTTTTGTCTCCCCGTGGTTCACCTAGTCTCCCTCTGAGTTCTCTCTAGAGTTGTTGTTTCTGTAGTCAAGAGTAGGATACTACATTGTTCTAGAGCAGAATGAAGGTGTCGTATAGAATCTCTATTTCTCTCCAGCTTTCCCCCCATATCTATTAGTTCCCTATGAGCCCCTCTCTATTACCCCGGGATGTGTATCAAGACCCAGGTTTCCATCCATCCATGCATCTGTCTATCCATCCCTCCCTCCCTCTTTTCCACACACACAGTATTTACTCCTTCCATCTCTCTCTCTCTCTCTCTCTCTCTCTCTTTCTCTCTCTTTCTCCCCGTAGGATGAGTCGTTGCAGCGGCTGCAGAAGGAGTCGGAGATCCTGCAGAAGACGTACGCGCACTACTTCGACCTGACCATCATCAACAACGAGATCGACGAGACCATCAGACACCTGGAGGAAGCCATCGACCTGGTGTCCACCACCGCCCAATGGGTGCCCGTCTCCTGGGTCTACTAGAGCACACAGACACACACGCAGACACACACACACACACACACACACACAGATGCACACACACATATGTCCCCCAGTGCCCTGATCTATCCTTCATCCCTAAGTCCCAGTGCCCCCCCTCTCTGACCCCCCCCCCCCCCCCCTTCTTTGCAATGCATCTCTTCAAATATTCATCATTCCCTGGAGAAAAAAAGAAGAAAAGAAAAACGCACCTCTGACGCTCTGACCACCTCAGTGTCCATGACCTGCAGTCAGTCTCGGCCCCCTTACAGACTACCTAGACGTAGTGTTGTATTTAAAAAGAGATAAAAACACATAAAAATAAATAATTGAATTAAATATTGTCATGTCCTTATAGCTAGGAGGCAACATTTTGTAGACTTTTATTTTAAAGAGACAGTATCTAAAAATGCCCCCACCCCCCCCCCCACAATCCTGTTCATGTCGCCAGTTATCATGGTAGTGGTGTAGTGTAGTGTTTTTATTTTTGTGTTTACTTTGCAATCTAGTAATGCTTTCGCCCATCTGTGTCCTAGACACCGCTGGATCGAGCACTACTCTGTAAAACTGAGGAAAAGCACACAAACGAACCACGGTGTCATTAGTGTCGCCCACACCATTGCCTCCTCACTGGCAAACCCACACCATTGCCTCCTCACTGGCAAACCCACACCACTGCCTCCTCACTGGCAAACCCACACCATTGCCTCCTCACTGGCAAACCCACACCATTGCCTCCTCACTGGCAAACCCACACCATTGCCTCCTCACTGGCAAACCCACACCATTGCCTCCTCACTGGCAAACCCACACGCCCCACCCCCCCCAAACTTCTGATCTATTCGAGGCTTCCCTGCATTTTTAAGCCTTGCCATAGCACACTTGCATTTGTGATCAATTCCCAAAGGATCTCTTCTGCCTTATGGTGCATCATCAAACATACAATCACACAAGCTCTTCTCGCTCAACAGCAGTACAAGCTCCTATTGTGTCTCAGCAGCAGTTCTGTGGTCCCCCCAAGATACTGTCTCTCTAAATGAATACATAAATGTGTTAGAGATTTGAATGAGGTCTTCTGCATGTGAACATTCGCAAAAAGCTCCCATGCTCTCTCTCTCTCTCTCTCTCTCTCTCTCTCTCTCTCTCTCTCTCTCTCTCTCTCTCTCTCTCTCTCTCTCTCAGTGTTAGCTGTCTATCTGCTGTCTGTCAGAGCAGAGAACATTCCATTCGTCTGACTTTGAAAAAAGAAAAAAAAAAACTCAAATCAAGGGAAGCCGGACAAGAAAAGAAAAAAAAACAAAAGTAAGAATAAAAGGTAACAAAAAATAATAAAATCATTCAAAAAAGATAAGAAAATTACACCTATGCACATCCCATGCATTTCGGGGCGACTTTCTGAACCGAATGATTTTTATCAACCATGTAGTGAGATGTGTTTGTAAATTGTCTCAATTTGATTTATTGTAAGGTACATAAGGGGGATTTAAAAAAAATAATACTAACTCTATTCCAGATTTGCCATTTCAGTGAGGAAAAGCAGTTGTTGTCTGAGAGTATTATTGTTCTTATTAAGTTGAAATCAAAAGGAAAATAATGCTGATTTTTATTATTCTCTGTGTCATTGTTTCAAAAAAAGTAAGAGGTGCACAACGTTTTGCAAAAAAAGGAGAGAAAGTGAATTAAGTTGCAAAACACCAGAAAATAAAAAAGTGGTTTGTGCATCCAAATAATAACCATGTATATGACAAACTGTTTACTTTCAAACTGCCCTGTGTAAATTCCTCTGCTGATGACATAGCAGTTCTTCAGTATGAACAGTTTTTTAAATATATTTCCTTTTATGTGTTGAAAACCTGCTCGCTGAATGGTGTCTTTCTGTGTCTCCCTGTCTTTGTTTATTCTTCCACTGGCCTGGTTTGTCTTTCGGGGTCTGGTATGAAAGCTCTTTTGGCCCAGCCTTGCGGTGGGAGCTGGCAGAAGCATTCTGAATGGAAACACTTCGTATGCCTCTCTCCTTTCCTCTCCTCGTCTCTCCCTATCTCTTTCTCTCTGTCTCTCTTGCTCAGCTTGCTCTCTCTCTCTCTGTCCTTCTCCTTCTCTGTCTCTGTTTTTCCACTGCAGCTGTGGTAGGTTATATCCTGACCAAGTGCCTGAGCCTAAGTACAGCTGGGAAACATGCCCAGGTGTCTCTGCAGAGCTGAGTGTGTCTGTATTGAGTATGACTGTATATGTGTGTATGGGCGTGGGTAAATGTGCGTGTATAAGACTGTCCTTGCATGGCTGATCAGTACATATATGTGTGTGTGTGTGTGTGTGTGTGTCTGTATTGAGTATGACTGTATATGTGTGTATGGGTGTGGGTAAATGTGCGTGTATAAGACTGTCCTTGCATGGCTGATCAGTACATATATGTGTGTGTGTGTGTGTGTGTCTGGAGGAGGGCTGTAAGCGCATCCATCCTCCGCCAGTCTTTGCCCTGGCCCCATCCTTAGGCCCAGAGCCCCAAAGTTGCTCAGTGAACTCCACTCCCCACCCAGACCCTCTCGTGCTGACAGGACAGGACAGGACAGGTCAGACAGGGTGAGCGCCCACCCCAGCTCCAAGCCCAAGGCCACAGAACAGTCAAAGTTTAGGCAGCTTAACCCAAAACCAGGCCTGTCGTGCTTTTGGTTCATATATCTTCTTAGTACACTAGCGGGTATGGCTATGGTATTCCACTCACCTCACAAATCAAAGTCGAAGTCAGCTTTATTGACAATTCTCCACATGTACCAGACATACAAAAGAATCAAAGACATGTTGGGCTAATGTCTGTCTACATGACAGCTGAATGACTGCACTCCACCCCCACACTGACTCGACTTATTTGCCTCGCGAGATGGAATCTGCTGACTCAGGATACTGAGTCTGATATAATCTCACACAAATTAACTTTATGATGTTTTATGCCATTTTTGAGAACAAATTGAGGGAAACTGATCTGGGGGCAGTTGGAGGGCAGAGTTGGGCTACAAGACTCAGCAAAGGAGTGGAATTTCTCTCTGATCAGGGATCACACACAAACTCTGGCAGAGCTCAAAGCTGTCTAATTCTCACAGTTATAATAAGTCTCAAAAAACTGGTTCGCTCTTTGTCTGTAGCTAATAGTCTTGCCAAGAACTTTTTCCAAACCAAGAATCCTCTTTCAGCATAAAATGATAATCATTCTTCCTGTGAGTCTTCTCACAGCTCAGGATATTGATGTGTGTGATATGGCAGTGACTCAGTGGTAAGCCAGTCTTCATCCAAAAGGCTCTTTGAAAAAGTTCAAAATTTGCTTTTTATTTGGGATTTCAATTTTCTTCAAAGTAGATAGATAGATAGATAGATACTGTATTGATCCCTAGGGGGAAGTCAAGGTCACAGTAGCATACAGACAACATACACACACACGTTCACTAACAGCAGAAAAAGTAATTCAAAGTATATAATATAAAAAACACAACTAAGCAGTAAGGACTGTAGAAGATAAAGAATATACTAAACATTCTAAAATACAAATTATACTAAATAAAACTTAATCTAAATCAATTCTAAAAACAGTATCCACATAGTGGGTGATTAATCAATCAGGTGCGCTTGCAATGACTGAAGCAGGGACTGAGCCTGTGGTCCTCTGTGCATAAGGTAAGGTGCTCTTTGTGAATGAGTGTCATGGTGATGGTGCAAATGAGTAAGTCAAACAGTGCAAGAATAAAGTCTATATATCTATATATAAATAACTATATTAAGAAAGGTATAAGTGTGGTCACAGTTCGGCTGTGGCATGGAGGGAGGGGTTGTGCATATGTGCTAATAAAGCACGCAGTGAGGCAGAAGACAATGGTAAAGTGGCTAGTGGACAGACAGTTCAAGACATGGAGGTGGTGAAGAGGCAGACAGACTATGCGGAGAAGTCTATTTTTCCTCTTCCCTTAAGTGATGCATTGAACAGTTCAATGGCCTCTGTCTGTTGTGCAAGGCAGTGAGCGAAGTCTCCAGCTGATCAGGCTCTTCTGCCTGTCATCTCCTGTACTTGGATGACCACTTCCAGAGAGCTCACTGGGTTCATTGTGAGCAGGTGTGGAAACCACAGCAGACGTCTGAGATAAGACAGGATGAATGCACACACTCCAGATTATAAGTGTTATTCACACATGCCAGGCTCCACTCATAAAACCTCTATGTACAAGAGGTGTCCTGGGTTAAAGATCTCTTGCGGTGTCTGTGCCAACAGATGAAGCTTATCAAAGAGGCCTGTTCCACCTTTTATTAATGCAAAATCATGTATATATATCTTGTGTATATATTCATTATCTACATCTACATCATTTCTGCTCTACTTGGTTTTTTTTTGTCACTGGGAAGGCCCCATCAACAGGATCCTCCCTGAAGGAAAAAACACTCTCTAACCTCTACTACTAATAGTGAAATGCTGCCGCAGGCTTTTTATACAGGCCATTTTCTGCAACACTAACAGGTAAATTACTGTGTCACGCCCATTTCAAGCCTGTTCATTCACCCCCAGTGATGCACATGTCTGCATACTTCTCACCATGGGAAGAAGTTATGTAAGGTTATGACACAGAGAACAAGCGTATTTTTTGCACTGCTCAGTAAGAGTGTGGCACAGCAGTTACTTAATCCAGGCAATGAATGGCAACAGAATGAGTGCGAGGTAAAGAAATGGGACCTCTGTGATGCAATTCTGCATACTGCATGCATAATGAAGGGTAGGAGTGAGTCAAAGTGTACTCAGACAGACCATTTTATTCAGATTGATGGCATACAAATTCAATCACTGTACAACTTTCAGAGTTTACATTTCAGCACCTCAATCGCCACGAACTTCCACACATGGGTGTTCAGCCTTTGCACCGCATATAAACTAAGAATATTCTTGATCTTAACTGTAAACAAATACAATTATATTGCAATGTTGCCAAGACTCAGAAATGTTTTAAGAGAACATAAATGTCTGTGTATACGTTAGATTACGTGGAAGAACATGTCACATGCTGGATCAAATCCCTTGCAAATAAGTGTTTACAAACAAACAAGGCTTCTGTTCATCCCTTTCATCTTATTTAGCAGCATGTATTTCTTATAGCATCCAGGAATAATTTTTCATACATTGTTATTATTCTCAATTAATGAAATAATCAAGCAGATGTATGATGGAATGGAAAATGCAAACTTAAAATTTTAAAAAATGAAACCGCATTTTTCTCATAACCACGAGCAAAGCTGGTTAATGGAATCTGTTGACTTGAAAACACAATAAAATAACACCATAATATAGCTAATGTGCACAAACACAACACTACTTGGGTGTAGTTAGTCCATGTTATGTCCATGTGTCTGGATAGCACTTGGAAAAATATGCATCTCTACGTGGCCGGGAGAACCAGACCATGCCACACGATACAGCACCTGAATGCGAGAAAAGATGCCTCAGTCCATAAACAGAAAAAATGCAAGGATAAACCCATTCCATTTACGTACGATATGGAGGAGCTTACTTAGCCCGAGCGCGGATAAGCCCAGCGCTAAGGCGGGAGATTAAAGCGTTCATTAAAAGCTAGAGCATCTAAAAATTCACTGAATGAATAATACAAGACAAACAAGCACGTCATACCATCTGTTAAAGTGATGATGCGCCGCAGCTAGTGCTATCTTCCATACATAAATCTTCACCTTAGTGTAGACGATGGAACATTAAGCAAGTGAAAGCGTTTTGTGTGTGTGTGTGTGTGCGCGCGCGTGGGCTCAACATTAATTTAATGCTCTGCAAATCCCATCATTTCGGTGTCCGACGGTTTTGGACCAAAATAAAACGAGTGCTCTTATTCTCTCAGTCTTATTCACAGATGTCAGACAACTGATTCTTCTTATTATACCTGAAGCCAAGACTCCACACTTCCCGTTTTCCATTTCTCAAAAAGAAAGAAGGAATGAAAGCAGTGGTCCAGAACTATGGTATATGAAAGTATTCTTCCTTTCCCCTATTTAGCTATCAGGATCAGCCTTTCCAGGAAAGCAGGATTCCACTTGACAGCCCGGACTCTGAACCCTTTCTTCCACGGGCCATGGAAAACTGGATTCTTCCCCCACTATGCTGAACTCTTTCTCCACAACTTTGCCAAACTTTTCATGGCCTGTCACAAAGCTGATAGAACACCATCAAGGTGCCTGACTGGCCAATGTGCAGACAAGCAAACAATAACAGCAGCAGCCATTGGCCAGACCCAATAAGGCGTATTCCGGCCGACACCTGGCTCTCGGCCACGGTTCCGTTGCGGAAGCTCTCCGAGGAGTTTGTGGCCTCCTCCTTGAGCTCCTGCTGGAGCAGCTTGGAGATGAGACTGTTGAGCTTGCTCTCTGTGGTGGGGGTCTCGGGAGCGGCCGTGGTCAGGTTCCGTTCTCCTGGGTCTATGCAGGTGCCATTGAGGCGGGTGTACACCACCTCGCTGAGGTCAAGGCCGGCCACGGACGATGGGCTGGCACAGGGGATGTCCCGCACCAGCTTGTAGTTTTCTTTCCACTCCTTAAGCCACTCAAGACTGCAGTCACATTCCCAGGGGTTGCGGAAGAGGTACAGGTGCCCGACGAAGTAGATGGGCTGGAAGGTGGGGAGGGGCAGGATGGTGAGGTTGTTGCTGTTGAGGTGCAGCGTGATGAGGCTGGTGAGGTTCTCAAACGCGCCCTCCTCGATGAACAGCAGGCGGTTGCGGTCCAGGTAGAGCACCTCTAGCTCCACCAGATCGCCGAACCAGGTCCGGGATACGTTGGAGAGGAAGTTCCCTCCGAGGTTGAGCATCTTGAGGGAGACGAGGCCTCTGAAGGTGTACTGGGGCAGTTCGGAGAGCAGGTTGTCGTTCAGGTAGAAGTTCTCGAGCTTGCGCAGGTCCTGGAAGGAGTTGTCGTGGATTGTCGTGATGCGGTTCTCCTGCAAGTTCAGGTACTTCAGGTTGAGGAGGCCCAGCAGGGAGTTGTAGGCCACCGCTTCGATCTTGTTCCGCTCCAGGTACACGTGTGTCAGGTTCTCCATGTCCCGAAGGGCGCTCGGAACACGCCGGAACATGTTCTGGAAGCAGAACAGCTCGCGAAGGTCCACCTGCTCAATGAAGATGCGGTCGGGCATGCTGAAGAGGTTGCAGTTGGATATGTCTAGCCGCACCAGGCGCCTGAGGGAGGTGAAGGTGCGCGTGTGCAGGTAGCTGATGTACTCGTTATTGGCCATGCGGAGATCCACCAGGTTGGGCAGCCCTTTGAAAGCCCCTGGCGTGATGAAAGAGATGTTGTTGTGGTCCAGCGAGAGCAAGCGCAGTGAGGGCAGCGTCCCGAACGCGCGCTCCGCCAGGAACTTGAGGCTGTTCTTGTCCAGGTTGATGGCAGACGCCTCGCAGGGGAACTCCTTGGGCAGGTCGCCCAAGGCCGAGCGGTCACACAGCACGCTGCAGTTCTTCTCCTCCGTGCACGTGCAGCGGGGCGGGCAGGAACGTGTGCACGCCCACAGGGCCAGCGCGTGGGGCAGGAGGAGGGAGGACACTGGAGGAAAAACGAAGAGAGGGTGAGCAGGAGAAAGAGTCGACCAATTAAAAGAACTGATCACTTGTCATCTATCTGATATGCCCACACGTTACCGTTTTTTTTTGGACCAAATAATGATAAAAATATAATTGGATTATGCAAAATATGATCAGACTGTTCAGATGATCAGATGAAAATACATTTTATAGAATGGTGGTTATTTGATTCTTGGTTTGCTTTTACAATATATCTATAAGGGATAATGTGTAATTTGTAAATTGCAGTGGACTGAATGATAATTTTATGAACGGTCTGTTCTCCAAAAAGCTTTCTTGTCAAATCAACAACCCATTCATTAAGTGCAATTGAAATGATTTTATGGTCAAAAGATAAATAAAACAATTTGCAGTAACAATTAAAAAAACAATGCTACACATCCAGATGATCAATTATTGTAATCACACTGGCATCAGCGTTCATTTTGCAGATGAGTTTGCCCTCATCCCTAGCCTCTGACAACAGATTAAAATCTCACGGTGTGAGAACACAACAGCTAGGCAGAGGAGAGATTTCATGTGCGAGTCACACGGACCTGACAGGTTATGTCTAAGACTCCCCTCTTGTCAGGCCTTCTCGTCTTGCTTGTTGTTGCAGTTTCACTTGGATGATGATGGGCAGATTAGGCCAAAAACCAGATTAGAGACTACCCCTAACCGGTAACAGTAGTTACATCTGAATTTTATTACTATTTTTAATACAGAATGCTGGCATGTAATCATATCATAATCTTAAATATATTTATATACCTCTCATACCTCATATGCAAACCCAAGAGACCACCTTTAATACAAGTCTATGCACATCTTTATTTACTCAAAATTAGTATGGCTAAAGTTAAATTAATCAGATAAAGGTGGGCATAGACTTGTGGCTGTAAAACAGCCCCGTCTTCTTAAACTAATATCAAGTAATAAAAATCCACTTACCGCCTATCACTATTAGAATCATCACTGGTCTGGGGCACCTGTTGCATGTCAAGTGTCAAGGAGAGATCTGAAATTGTTATAAATGATCAGGGTAAAAATTGCATAAAGGTTACAAAGTACTATTCTAAATAGACATGATCAACTATCAGAGCACAAAAACGTAGTAAATGACTGTGTGAAATACAGAATAAGTAACTCCAAGCAAATGGATCAGGCAAAAAAATCCTTTCTAATACGGAGATCCTTAAACTGTTACGGGTAAGAAATGATTTGCCTTATGACTTTCCATTGCCTGTGCGACACAACATACCATGCGAGTTGGTCTTCATAATGATAGACACTTGAACAAAAAAATTCTTCATTCCAAATTCTCAGTAGGACCAAAGAACAACTGCTGGCTGCTTCAGTAAAGGCACTCTCACCTGTTGCTCAGGTCCAGCTCCTCCACCTGGAAACGGCCGCTGGTGAGGACGTTCCCTTGAGCTCATCCATGGGCAGACAGCTCCTCTCCGCACGCTTACCACTGCATGACTGGGCGGATTTAGAGGTCCCTGCCCCTCTAAAAAGGGCTGTGTGAGTGTGATCAGAGATGTGTGCGGTGTGTTCTTCTACGAACAGTACCAGCTAACATTACCCCCCACCCTCAACTACACATACACACACACACACACACAATCAAAAAGCCATCACTTAATGGCAGACAAATCCCTGAGATGGGCCTAGGATTACTGATGCGTGAAGCGTGGCTCCAGGATCAAGGAGAGCAACAGCAGCTCTCGCAATGGGTCTCTCAGTAACCAGAGACACATCCAGATTATAACTGCTCGTATTACATCAGCTAACACACACACACACACACACACTTATTAGCTTTGACACACTCTGATAGCATCAAGGCTTTGAGACGATTTTTCAGGAAAAAGGGCGATTCTCCAATCAGGTCATGGTGTGCCAAGATTTTCGTTAGCATCCAGATGCATTGGCCATGGTGAACTGGGTTAAGAGCTCATACATTCTCAGTGATTATAATCCTGGATGAAGACACACGGACCCATAGAAGCCTTGATGGAAACCATCACTTTCATATAAAACACCTCCAACTGATGAGGTGTCAAATGTCTGCCATGTATATACACTTAGTAGAGGTGTAGCTTAAGACAGAGATATAATTCCTAGAGGACAAGATGCCATACGGTTGTCAAAACAAAAATTCACATGTTCTTATTCTGCAGCACCTTATTTACATTCTGCGGAGTGCTTCCAGTTGCTTGCATTTTGGACTTGTTCCATTGTAACTCAATCAGTGAAGCTCAATTAGAAGAATATATTAAGGAAGGGCAGATTGCCATAGACATGTCAGTGTGTGTTTCACTTCAAAGACTTGTGATGCTTCTATGTGACCGCATATACACACACACACACACACACACACACCTCTTACACTGAGTATTAACCTTCTCATGTCAAAGGGTGAAAGAGCTATTCTGGGTGACCATCATCTGGTAAGTAACAGAACTGACCAGTCATATTATATGGAGAAAATCATTTGACAACCATTCTATTATGATGATTCTAAAATCACTTGAATTAAACCAAATAAATAAACATAAATAACCAAATTTTTCAGTGTGCCGTACTTGTCCAGCACACTTTCCTAAGTGTTTGGAGTAGGTTAAACAAGTGTCTGAACGAGGACAGTGGAAGTACAGAAGAGGGCTCTGACTCAACTTCAGATATTTATGGTCCCCTCGGTGGAAACGGGATGGCAACCTTCTCTACATTAAGTGGATCCAGATATCTTCTCCCTTTTCTTCTGAATCACCTGCATTTCTAGTGCAATTTACCCAGAGGTCATAAAACAGAAAAGCATCGTTAATTTCTGGGCTGTAGCATTGACGGTCCTTTTCTATTCAGGGCAACTGAAGGTAATCCAAATCCACTTTTGCCTTAATCTAAAGTATTTGACACCATCTGAGACAACAAAAAAATAAAACACAAGAGCTTTCTTTTTAAAAAGTAATTCTATTTCAGTGAAGGAACTTTAAGCCAATTTAATTTTCCAAACAACTTTTGACATATTTCAGCCACATTTAGAACAGCTGCTACAATGCCTATTGTTTACCCCCGTCCCCAACTTGCTACATTAAATTTATTCAATTTTTTAGAAAACATGCTTCTTAACTGGTAAGGTACTTTTGCATTTCAAACTTTCTCTTTTTTCATTTATTTTGGTAAAATCATACAAGAAACGCACAGCCGAGTCCTCTCATGCAGTGCATTAGGCATCTAAGCTACTACAGAAAGCAAATACTAAATCTAAGTGTCCTGGACGTGCCTCTCTAGACATTCAGCGAGCCTTGTGACCGGGTTTGTTTAAACATTGTTTTTTTTGCCTTCGTCGACCATCTTCCGCAAGCGACATGACTTGTCGACACGCATCATTAAGACTTATCACTGGAGCTAAAGCTCGCTAAATGTCAGCATAAGAGACAGAATTTCCAGCAACACGGTAATATGCAAATGCAACAATAGAGAAAAAACCACATGTTTTTGAGACTGCCATGTGCCAGACATTCACTGGAAACCAAATAACATTAACAAATCATTTTCTTTCAACTTTAAGAAAAAGAAAGAAAAAAAATATCAAAACAAAAAAAAGGAGTGAGAAAACAATGCACACAATTGGAGAATCTGGACACTTTTTTTCGTTTGCACTAATACATTTAGGAAATTGTTCGCTCTGTTTGACATCATCATCATTCCAAACCTTGGCATGTCTGATTGGTTTTTGTTAAATCCCCATTCCAAATTTTGAGAGCCAATTATTAAGTTGTTAAATAATGAACGGCCAAGAGGCCATCAACAGCTGTGGATACTGACTTGAGTCCAATATGTCTGAAACGTTAAAAAGCTCACACTACCCCGAAATATATAAATTTATTTTCACGCATACAGTTGACATTCAACATTCAAGTGCCAGTGTTTTTTGTACGGTCTTTTGGTCAAGTTTCTTGAAACTTTCAAAGAATCACTTTGAGGCTTACAAAAATAAATATTTCTCAAAAAATGCTTCATAAATTACACAAAACTAGCAGCAAAAGTAGAATCTAGAAATCTGTGTGCAAATAGCTAAATTCCCCCACTGCTACTGCCCCCTGGTCCCAAAGAATTCCTGGTTGAACGTTGAGAACCCTTTCCCCTTTTTGTAAACAAGCTGCGTTATTTCGTGTCGTCCCACGCTCACATACACACACACACACACACAAAATGTTTGGAAGCTTGAGGACACACACTCAAGACATTTGTATAAAAAACGAAATGTGCAATAAAAGAAGATCGGTCTGTAAAACTTGATGGGCATAACAAAGGGCCTAAACACCTAAACTTAAATAGCACCATTCATTATTTTTTGTTTAAATTAAGATTTTTGAAAGGTTTTCCTTTCCTCAATACTGTCAGTGCATCCGCTTTTACTTCATCAGTTGAAATAAAATGAAAATAATAACAAACAACTAAATGGCAAGGCACAACTTCGCTTGAGAAGAAATCTATTGCACTTAAAAAAAGTAAAATTTTTAAATGCCCGTTTTCTCCTCCTTTCAAAAGCAGCCGCCCTCTGTGAGGGAGACTGAGGGTGGCGCCGGCTATAGCGGCCAGCGCTGCGGAAAGTGCCACAAGCACAGATGCTCCACGGAGGAGCTGGTAACTACATGGTTAAGTGGGAGGCAATTGCACGAGGTTTTTTATTTGGCCACCATAAAAGCACCCATCCTCGTCAAGGGCCAAAAGCCAAAGCCCACCAAAAAAAAAATAAAACTGCTCTTACCCTTACTCCCATCCACATCCCTCCAAGTCCTCCCCCATCCACCCACCCCTGTATAGCTATAGCTTAGCTCTCAACTAATACGAATCCTGTAGCCAGATCCCCATCTTATTTAGGTCTATGGAGAAGAGAGGGGGTGGGGTGTGCGGGGACGAAAAGGAGTAATGCCTCCAACGCAGCTTGAAAAAAAGAGAAAACGTTTGTGATTCAAAAAAGGTGAAGCCTGCGACTGAATTCATGTCTTTTTTTGTCTCCTTGACCAAAAAACAAAACACTAGCATGCGCATGAGACCGCAACAGCCGTGCGTCCTCGATGGGACACAATAGGGCCGCTTCGGTGCCGTGGTCCTTTAAGTTTCTCAGCCATATTTATACAAGCTTCTCGTTCCACGTGGCAGCCATTTTTTGTTTCGTAATGTTTGTGAAAAGAAACATCTCATTGAAACAAGAAAAAAAAAAAAAAGCTTTTTTTCCTCTGCTGTTGACACTTCAAAACGAACAAAAAAAAGTTGTTGTTTTTTTCTCCATCTTAGCATCGATCGAAATCGCCAACCAATTGCCTCAAATCAAAATAACTCAACAAAAAACACTGCCCACTTCGAAGTGGCTAGCATGTGGTTACTTACTAGCTGCCGTAACACTGTCAAGTCAATTCAAAGTGGAGTAACAAGTTCCAGCATTGTAGGTCTGAACCACATGGGTACTAGTTCACACCTCGGCTATTTTGTTATCGACGCCTGTTTGTCATGACTATTACCATCACAACTGGAATGGCCTTTTGACAACAACCACATCCTTAATAGGTGCCTATCCAGGATAGAGTGAGCAAAAACAAAAATTTTCATACAGAGAACTCATCCCATAGAGTACGGTTTTCACACAAGGAATCACCACCTATTTTTTCACCGCACATTTGCGGTGGTTCCATAAGCTGTTTGTGATCAGGCCCTTTTGTAGGCTTACATGATATCCTTGTGGTGAATTTATCTTTCCTCTTTTTTTTGGTTCGAATGAAACAGCGACATGGGTGAGTCGCATCATCCTAGTGTTTGCCAAGGTTTGACTTAAGTACAAACGTTTCTTATGCCTTCAGAACGGTCAACAAATTGAGCTCTTGGCCGAGTTCATTTTGGTGAAATGACGCTAACACACACACACACAAAAATATAGATATTCCTGTCTAAATTGAAAGGCACAGTACATCAACATTATGAATGATCCTCAGGTTTTCTGTCGTTGTGTGTGCGTGTGTGTGTGTGTTTTTTTCATTTCTTCTGTTTTCTTATTTTTTTCATATGAAGAAATAAAAAATAAAAGTGCAGTTGGGAAAAATAAAAATAAAAAACGTTAAGTCCCAGATTCTACACCGGACACCGACAGTGCGTAGGCATCCCTTTTGAAACTTGGGCGGGCAAGGAGGGGGCTTGGGGGATTGTGGGAGACGCTCCTACTCTTTTTTTGGTCAGGCCGACCATCGCCCCCTTGTCTTCTCACCGGGCTCCCTCTGAGAATGTGAGGAAATTAAATTCACAGGTTGTGACTCACTGCGAGTTCTTGAAGCTACACATTTAAGAGGGATGTAGGGAGGAGGGGCTGAGAGGGGCAGGGAGTATGGTCTGGCTAGGTTTCGTTTTTTTTTTGTTTTTTGTTTTTTTTAACATGTGGTTTCCCATTTTATTTATTTTTCTTTTCTGCTGTTTTGGCATAGTGATAACCCTGTGGGTAGGTAGGTTCTATATCTAATTGCCCCACCAGTCCACCTGGTTGTAGTTGCCCCCATAACTGCCCCCATAGCTCCCGCCGTAGCCATCATTTCCAAAGCTCCCAAAGCCACCTGAAGAAAAACAAAGGCATAGGCACTGTGTAAAAACGTATTTCTACAAGTGGTACAAAGTGTCAAAACATAGCCCTAAATATCCATCAAGATGTCTCAATTACGTGTAATTACATCTTCAGAAGCTTCACCTAAGTGCTTTAATCTACAGGACTTCACAAAGAAAAGTATTCCTACTGTATACAGCCATATAAGTACAGGTATCTGCATACATGTTTTAACACACATATTAAACAAACGAAAGGTCCACACCTTTATTTCCACCGAAGCCACGGTTTCCTCCATGGCCACCCGCACTACGAGCACCACGATTGCCAAAGGTGTTTCCACCGCCAGACATCTGTCGGTAGTCTCTGGCTCCAAATCCACCAGAGAACCTGCAGGAGGGAACAAGAAAGATGAACAATTAGTAGTGGAGGGAGACTGATGGTGAACGACACCATGACTATGGTTGTGCATGAACAAGCCATGATGCTCCAAACTCACAATCATTAATTTAAGCGATAAGGATTAGGTCATTTTCAACTTCCATTTCCACAATATTGGTATGTGTATAGTAGAATACAGTATGTTTTTAATTTATGGGAGGGGATACAGTAAGGTAGTCCTAATTGATTTCTATGACATTTTACAGGTATTTTCTAAAAGGTGATTATGATTACCTCTTGGAGCGACCACGGTTGCTGCTCTTGTGCTGGTGCTCATAGGCCAGGCTCTCCAGCCAGGAGGGCACTTCCTGCTTGGACTCAACCAGGATGTCCAGCAGGTCCTTTGTGATGTTGCTGTTCTTGTCATTGTAGAAGGAAGTGGCCAGACCTGCGACATGGTTGAAAAGCAATTCATTTTATTCAAAACAAAGGGAACTGTATTGTAGAACTGCAAATTGTAAAATTAGATATTGTTTAGGAGTCTGTATGTCAAACAAATCGTGCTGAAAGATTATACAGATAATCATTGTATTTGGAGGAATCTACAGTTCTTCAGATTTTTAACTGGTCAATTTAAGTGACTTTCTGTCAGAAAGCTGGTGGCCCAGCTCGTAGGACTCACCGAGGTTCCCCACACGGCCGGTACGCCCAATGCGGTGGACGTACTCCTCAATATCACTGGGCAGGTCAAAGTTGATGACATGCTTCACATTAGAGATATCCAGCCCACGGGCAGCCACCTGCAATGACATTGACAAAATTAAGCCTAATGATTGGCACAACAAAACCAAGCTAGATCTTTTTGTCTTGCACCTTGTTTCAATGGACATGGACATTATAAACAAATTGTGTTTTTTTCACATTCGACTAACCGCAGTGGCAACCATGATGGGGCAGCGTCCGGAGCGGAACTGGTGCAGTGCTTCTTCACGGTCTCTCTGGGAACGGTCGCCATGGATACTGGTGCAGGCATAGCCCTCACGGTAGAGGAAGTCCTCTAGGGCATCGGCCCCCTTCTTGGTCTCCACAAACACTAGTGTGAGCGAGTCTTTACCTACAGGGACAGGAAATGAGGTTTGGTTGTCGATCAACGCGCTAAAACCAAATTAAACAAAAACAAAATGCACAGAAGGGGAGAAAGGCTTATACATTCTGCATGATCAAACTCCAAAGAAGGTGGAGGAGGAAAGTGAAAAATAATAATAAAAAAACAAAAAAAAATAGAAATATAACACAAAGGAAAATGATAATTGAGGCATCAGCAGCTTTGCGTCCATCTGACAACCATTAAGTGAAATTGAGCTTTTGTCTCAGACTGAAGGCCAGAATAGTGTACTTGGAGCCTGCCCCGACCTTTTTTTCAAGCGTGCAGACATGACTGACTGCACCCTTTTGCTTTTGGCTTTTTTATTTTTGGGTTCAATGTTTGTCACAGACAGCTGTTTAGGCTTTAATTGTTCTCTTTAATGGCCATCATGGCAGAAGCGTGAGATGAGGTGAGGAGAAGGGATATGACAAAAGGGAAGGGACAAGTGTGTGTGTGTGTGTGCGTGTGTGTAAGAGAGAGCAAATGAGCGTGTGTGCAAATGTATATATGTGTGTATGTGCGTGTGCAAGTGAACTTGTGTTGCAAATGCATGTTTGCAAGTCTGTATGAGTGTTTCTTGCAGCTGTGCTTATCTCTCAGCATCACAGTAGCTGTAGGACAGGAGTGGTGCACGTTCACATGGCAACATCAACCCAATGAAACGCATCAACATGCATTTCCTGCACAGGTTGCCATGGTGAAGATGCAGAAAGAAGCCCAGCATGTCAGGCCACCATGATTTTGTTTTGGATGTTTGCACTTTGTAACCATGGCGATGATCTTGGAGGACTCTTTTTTGAGTTGTACCCCAACCCCGATGATTCACAAACAATGGCAGACAAATCGCCTCATCGCTCTGTTTCCATCTTCAGCTTGAGTTCAGTTCAGACACTTCTCTCTTTACCAAAATGTAGGGTCTGTTAGCAAGTAATAGCTCATCCCAACAGTTAGGAATGATGACTCGTGTCTTAAGGACAAGAGGAAGTTGGAGGCAAGAGTAGCGAGAGGCGCAGATACGGAATGCGGCATGGTTTCCAAAGGCAACAACCAGACAGGTCTGCAGTGATGACTCACAGGTTATCGACTCTACAGGCATACAGACGCAAAAATCCCCCCCAAAAACAAAACAAAAACGTACAAACTTGCAAAGAAAAAAAAAAAAAGCTCGGACATTACCACCAAGCTCTACCACGCTACAAATCAGCCAGGCTCGCATAGAATAGGCCTGCATGCTTCATGGCAGGGGACATTGAGAATGAAAAATTCCTCTCAGACAAGGCCGAGAGGAATTAGAACGGAAACCTGACAAGCGAATGAGCGGGGTGGGGTGTGGTTTGGGGGGGGGGGGGGGGGGGGGTAAACAAAAACTGGGAATCATCTGAGATGGGTGATGGGGAGGGAGGTAGGGGAGGGGTGGAATGTGATGCTCTGGATAACCATCTTGAAGGGGAAGTAAGTCGCCCACTTACCGGGTCTCTCTGGAGCCTCGCCTGCATTTTCCTGAACCTCACTGGGAATGACTTCAAATAAGAACCAAACCTCCCAGTAAACTTTAATGCACTTCACAGCACACAGATTTTTGTTTTTTACGTATACATACAAAGATACACACATACACGCACACATACATGCATGCATAAAACAGCACACGAGCTGGACTGGTTAAGAGCATCAGCTAATCGTAGTGGCTACCAAGGAAACTTTTGGAATCTGAAGAAATTAAGCAAGTCCAACAGAACTGCCAATTTTAAGTGTTTGGGAGGAGGATTATCTGTCCAGCCTAGACAGACAAAGACAGACACACACACACACACACACACTGTTCAGACAAGGGGAACTAGGGTATTCGGTCAAGGCCTTACATGGGGTAGGAATTACGGGGGAAACTGGGGGAGGGAAAAAAACAAAAATGGAAGAAAAAAAAAAAAAAATTTCTGCAACAAACATTGAACCGTTTTGACTTCTCTAATTATACTAAAAACCTCAAAACCCAGAAAAATGGAGATTAAAAAAGGCCTCCGTGGGCTTGATTTTCTAGGTCATTAACACACACACACACGCGCACAGTTATCTGGCTGGGATTTAGAGGCTTGGATCAGAACAAAACGGAGACAGGTGTTGCACCTACCTGTGGCATTGAGCAGGTCCAGCAGGAAGGAGCGCTTGTCGCTCTCCTCAACCCACACCACCTTTTGGGTGATGTTCTCAGAGGTGGAGCCTACGCGGCCCACAGCCAGGAAGATGTACTCCTCCAGGAAGTCTCTGGCAAGGATCTGAAAGCCGAATGCACACACATGTGTAAGACAGGGCTGTGTTGCCTTGGTTGCTGAGAACAGGTAGCTACATACATAGACACATACATTGTTTAAACTTATCATCTAATTAAGAAAATAATCCACAGACTAATCGACTTATTATAGTTGCAGTCCTACACATACATATATTGAGTTTTATTTAGGTAGCACCAAAACTGTCGATGCACTCTGTAGAGATCAAAGCCTAAATGCTCAAGATTAAGTACTAAGGTGGCAGAGGAAAGGACCAAAACCTCCCTTTTAGCAGTGAAAATGTCTGTGCCTGAAGTTCAGACGTCATATATACTTTAGTCTAATTGCCTATTTTCAAATCAAACGTGCCGGCTCACACCTGGATTCAGGTACTGTGCCTGAACAATTTATTCCCTGCAGGAATACTGTAAAACATTGATTAATAGCCCAAGCTTTTGTTTACTTCAATAGTCAAACTCAACCTACTTATATTTGAGACAGGCGTCTATTAGGGCCAAGCCTTTACGTAATTCCTTTTATACAAAACAAAAATTGTGTCATCCAATAACATATTACAAATCATTCTGCGTTTAGTGGGGGCTTTTAATCAAGGTTTTACGGTATACAGACATGTTCATAGCTCCATCATCATCACCATGTTATTTTAGCCTTTGACTCCAGGCACCACGCTGGTGCGTAACATCTGGGTCATCAGCTGCGTTGTGCCAGGGGTCAGCAGGGGTCGGACCCGTACCTGGATCTCCTTGGGGAAGGTGGCGCTGAACATCATAGTGTGGCGGACCCCTTTCGGGGGCATGGTGTCCTGCTCTACGATGCGGCGGATCTGGGGCTCAAAGCCCATGTCCAGCATGCGGTCAGCCTCATCCAGGACCAGGTAACTGCAGAGCAGAAAAGTGGGAGGAAAATGGCATTTTGTCAAAAGAATCAACACTTACAGTAAGTCTATGGACCCTTTAAAGAGAGTTCCATTATCAGCATCATAGTTGGCCCCACAAGACTTCCTTTTTAACATTCCATATGTTATCTTAATGCAGAGGAAGTAGATTGGGGCCCAAATAGAACGTTCAAGCATTGTTTGTGTTTACCTTGTTGAAAGGGTCCATAGCAACTAGGCCATTTGTGCAACATCAGAACAAGTCTTTATTATTCTGCCCATTTCATTTCCATTTCTCTTGAAAGCATGCCTGCGGGGAAAACTAGGGCAAATGCTAAGACTCTTCGTTTCAAACAAACTTGATCTGGAATGGTATGTGTGTGTGTGTGTGTGTGTGTGGGAGAGGGGGTTGAAAATCCACTTATCAGATAAAAAAAAAAAAAACAACAGTGAGTATTCAGTAACAGGCAAGCTGCCACTCTAGTCACATTTACATTGGAAGGCCGACTGTGCTAGGGATCGACCGATATGGTTTTTTTTAGGGCCGATACCGATATCAATTATTACCAAAACAGGAGGCCGATAACCGATAGGTAAAACCGATGTCAGTTGTCAAAAAGGTGGGTATAGTAAAGGCTATATGCTGCAAAAATTTAATTCAAAATCATTTAATTATGCAAACTTTTATGTAACTCCTGTGTATCATGTTAATCCAAGAGCTGAGTAATAGCAATTATTTTCATCGAGCAGGCCTGCACAATGGGCTATGTGCTTGTTAAGGGACCTGTCACAAAGAGAATGCTTTGCCATCGTGTGTGTGAGTGCACGAGAGGGAGAGGGAGAGGAAGAGGTGCATGCGTGATGGCAAGTGTTACGGTTGAATAGTTTAACAAAAGTTTTAAAATAGTTCTTAGGCTATTTAAGCATGCAATTTGTGTCCATGTGTAGGCTATAAGCTACACTTTTGAGAGCCTAAAAGGCACGTTAATAGCCAGCTCAGGACGCGATTTTGTTCAGGTTGGATTAAATTACGGTTGGCCCTGGGTGCATGTAGTCTTTTCTGACAGTCCGTTTCAAAAAGGAGCAATTACACTTTTTGACGTTCGCTATCGCATAATTTAGGACTTGTCTGTACTATGTCCGCCGAGGTGTCCCGTTATTCACAATTAATGAACGAGGCGGAGGCAGAGAACTCCCGACGCGCAGCACCCGAGTTTGTGGGATAACTAGTAAACAGCATCAGTAACGTGCATCAATCGGGAATTCGCTAAATGAAGGAAGTGGGTGCTTTACTTATTGATCCGGATCAAAGAGACAATAGCTTACAAAGTGGTGTTTTTGTAACTTCAGTGTAGGCTACCTTCCTTACCTCCGTAGGCTACAGCTGAAGCCCAGTCTGCCTCAGTGAGAATCCTAAACTTTGTCTGTGTTCAGTCTTCGATCCTGATTGGCTGCATTCGTGCTAAGTAACAAATCAGACGGTGTAGTGGGCGGGACAATGCTCTTGACCACAGAGTAGCAAATTCAGGGAGTGAGAGACGCTTTACAGACAAAGTAGCGCGTTTCATTCTTTACTCATTTTAATATCGGCTTATTGGTGGAAAAAATGACCGATACCAATTATTATAAAAATTCTAAATATCAGCCCTAATAATCGGCAGGGCGATAATTGGTCGACCCCTAGACTGTGCATGCTCAAAGTGGTACAGATTTACCCCCAGCTCCTGATGCAAAGTTCAAACAGCCAGTCCTCAAGAGATGGGCTTTATTTTTAATGCGTGTCCACTAGTCTGTGTGCGTGCGTACCTCTGTGTGTGTGTGTGTGTGTGTGTGTGTGTGTGTGCGCGTGTGCGCGTGTGCGCACTTACTTGCAGTAGTCGAGACCGATCTTGCCCCTCTCCATCATGTCAACCAGACGCCCGGGCGTGGCCACCAGCAGGTGGCAGCCTCGCTCCAGGTCGCGGATCTGCTGCCCGATGTCGGCCCCGCCGTACACCACGCACGGCCGCACGCGGGAGCGGTAGGCAAACTGCCCGAGACACAAAAGAGCCCATTCAGACGCGGTCACTTTAGGCCGAGAACAATAGGACAGCTCAAAGAGAGGGGGGGGTGGGGTGCAGGATAGGGAAGGGAGGGGGTGGAGTTACGCATGCCAGTCAGGGCAGGACAGGGCAGGGCAGGGCAGGGCAGAGAGTGGCTCTGGGAGGCAGGAGCGAGTGGTAGAGCTCAACCTTACCTTGCGGGACTCGTCGTAGATCTGAAGGGCCAGCTCACGGGTTGGTGCCAGCACCAGCGAAATGGGGAATTGCTTGCGGCGTCCATATTTCCCATTCTCCTGCAGATAAAAAAAAAAACACAAACATCAACATTCATCAATCATGCGACCAACCAACAATGAATTATGCCACTGTATGACTATTAGGTTTCTGCTCAATATTTCAAAATTGTATTAACCTAGAATGCGGTTTTTGCCCTTCTAATATGAAACAAACATTCTGCTTGCTCTCAACACACAAGGCTGAATCAATCCGAACCATGCTGCTGTCCTTGAACATTGGCAATGTTTGAATATCTGACAGTGGCATAGTCAACTGCCTCTGGATAAAAAAAAAAGGACTTCATTTAAAGATGACCGCGCGTCATGCCAGAGCCGTCGTACCTGCCCACTGTTCTTGGCAGCCTGCAGGGCCTCTCCAGGGCCCTCTGTGTAGATCTGACTGAGGATGGGCAGCAGGAAGGCTGCAGTCTTCCCAGAGCCTGGTAAACACAGACCAGACCCACATTAGAGGGGAAGAAATAAAGGGGTGCAATAGGGGTACTACTGAGCTGTGGCAGGTACTGCATTAGTACTAGTAGGACACCGTAGTTTAATCATGCACATATTGCCATTATAAACAACGTGTTGGAGACGGCAAGAGAACTCTAAAAACCTTAAAACATCCAATGTCCCATGATGCGATGCATTGCATTTTGTGTGTGTGTGTGTGTGTGTGTGTGTCCGCGTGTGGCTTCTGAGGGCAACTCTGCCTACCTGTCTGAGCGCACGCCATCAGGTCTCTCTTGGCCTTGATGATGGGGATGGCGTACTTCTGCACCGGGGTGGGCCGAGTGTAGCGGCTCAGAGCGATGTTGCCCATGATGATCTCCCCCATGTCCACATCATGGAACTGAGGGAGATGGACACGCGTTCATATTTTAACATTTATATTCACGCTGTAAAATGCCCATCGGTGATGAGATTCCATAACATGTTACAACCCATACTTTGATTGAGACATTCATTGTAAATCCTTACTAACACTAATATTGAGTAGCAATTGAACTTCACTTCCTTTACAGAGGGAAGAGCTTTTACTGTAACAGGCAGACAAGGCAAGCTACGACAACAGACACAGCATTGCAATCCAACCGTGTACGGGTTCACACCATGTACGCATTTAAAAAAACATTTGAGCTATGACTAATTTGTCTGTGCAACGTCCCGAGGGCCACGAGCAGCAAGAATGAAAGGTGAGGCGGGACTATAACTTACGCTCTCGATGTGAGGAGGGGAACTGGAGCCAGTGGCTTCCACAGGAATGTCGTCATACTTCTCAAAGTTAATCCCTGTGTTGCTGGCAGCGAACAGCTCACTGAGAGCAGAATGAGACATGAGTGAGACAGAGAATAAGAGAGGGGCAGGGGAATGTGTGAGTCAAAAACCGATAATAGCACCATGAGAGCAGAATGAGACATGAGTGAGACAGAGAATAAGAGAGGGGCAGGGGAATGTGTGAGTCAAAAACCGATAATAACACCATGAGAAAGCAAAACTGCAATAGCTACGTCTATATATCTCCAGGCTTAGACCATAGGGTCCTACCCATGATATAAAGTTGCCTGAAGGGTAAGGGGAGGGTTGGGTGAATGACTCACTGTTCCAGGCGCTCGTTGGGAGGGGTGGGTTTGGACCAGTCCTCTTCATCTCTGGATTCTTCCACCCAGCGGCTGTTCCCTCCGGCACTGAAGCCACCGCGCTCGTACCTACAGGGGACACCAAGCACATCGCACATCAACCAAAGCAGCACACAAACGCTAAGAAATATGCAGTGCTCTGCTTCCTTTGTAGTTCTGCACAACTGTGCATGTTGCAAATATGTAAAATGCTATACATTCAGATTTTGATCACAAAGAAACCTTGTTTAAAGTGCTTTGTTCTCATACCTTCCTCTGGACCCAGTGCCTCTGTCGTTAAAGAAAGCAGATTTGCCACGGTCAGTCCGTGCTCCAAAGCTACTGTAGGCATCCCTGTTGACCCCTGCGTTCCAGCCGCCATCTTTGTTTTCATATCCATAAGGTACTACAAAAGAAACGGCAGCAAGGACAAAAGTTGGACATGCTCTTTCTCCACATGATCAGCAGAAGAGGTCTGTGTTGGCTAGAATCCATCTATGCCATTTTATTAATGTTTACATAATGCTTTGGAGAGACACTCTTGGATATGGAGGGCATTGGTGTGTTTGAAAAAAAAAAAAAAAAAAAAACAATACAGAAAGAATAGAGTTGTCCACACCTGCATTGTGCATGGGCTGGGTGAAGGTGCCGCCACGGTTTCCACGGAAACCGCCACGCCCGCCTCCCCTTCCGTCGTTACGAGGTGGGCCACGCCCAAAGTTGTTTCCGCCGCCATTCATCCGGTTGTCATGGTAGCCATTCACAAAGCCGTTGCTGCGCCCACCATCCCATCCTGGGGAATCTGGGGAGAGGAAGCGGCAAGGTCAGATGAGGAGAGGAGGAGGAGGAGGAGGGCACTTACTCCCTCCACTGACCACCATCACAAATCACAGGGGAAAGCTTTCAAGTCCAGATATTTATGGTAAAACTGATTTGGGCTGACAGATTAGGGTGGTTGTTTTTGTGATCGTGACATTTCTGTTTTATTCATCGGAAACAAGAATGGGCATATGTAGAGAGCAGTTTTTTTAGGAGTTTTTATGGTCTGCAGCAGCCATAGCTGTGTTAGGCTTAAGCAGGCCGAGTGAGAGAGAAATCTGCCCCCGTGCAAGGAGAGGAGAGATTGCAACGGGGAGAGAAAAAACTAACAAAACAAAAAAATACCACTTTACTCTGTAGAACCAGGGCTGGCACTCCTAATATAGCTTGGTCTACACACACTCGCTCACACACACACACACACAATTATGGCAGAATGTGCCGAGACAAAGAGCTTTGCAGTGACGTTCACCCACTGGAACATCTTGCACCAGCACACTGGTCAGCCGCAGAAGGCCATTACAGCACAGGGGCCATCTAAACTCACGACTGCCACAATGACATGCACACCAAGCCACTACCTCTTAGGGACAAAGTACTGCGTTTTCCCCCTCGTAAACCAGGCTAGGGCGTAGGTGTGTGTGTGTGCTTATTCAGCTCAAAAAAATGTCACAGAGAGAGAGAGAGTTGGAGGACAGTAAGCCCAAGACTGAGAGTAAATCAAGTCGTGCAACTGTGTAACCCCAGGACATTTACCACAGCGATCAGCCCAGCTGCAGACACTTGACGTGTCGTCATTTCCGTCCATCGTCACACTGGTGTCAGTATAGGCCGGGGAGACTGGAGGACACACACACACACACACACACACACACACATCCAGGTGACGAGTCCAACCTAGTACTACCTGGTCTATAAGGGATACTTCACAATGCAAGCACCCGCAATGCATTTAACACACATGCAGAGACCAGCACCAGACCAGCAGTCTGACAAACACAGCCAAAGGTCAATAACTTCAACAACAGCCAGCAACAGCATAGGAAAAGATACACAACATGTCTTAATAGCCAAATCATCCCTTAGCTCCGAGTGGTAGATATTACCCTGTCCAGAGTAGACCGAGCTTCACTTCATCTCACACCATGGCCTCCTCTCTTAAGTGTAGAAACACTCATTCTGTGTAACCGATAATCGCTGTACAAGTACCTGATGAACTGGGCCTGTCTATGCCACAGAATTGAAAGCTAAACAGCTAAGATGTATCAATTCAAACAACTTTTTTTTTTTTTTTTTTATATAAACATCAAACAAAATCAAGGCAGACAAAGTGGCTCACATATCTGTATGTCTGACATGCTTCTGGACTTGAGAGGAAAGAGACAAGAACATCAAAACACTGGGCACTCGTTCAGTTCCCTCTGGTCAAAGCATGACACTGTTCCATTCAAACCAGCCCCAACATTAGTACTGGACAGCAGCCTTCATTCCTCTGTTCCAAAGCTGGGTGCCCACATTTGGCATGTGGGTACAGTATCTGGCTTGTTACTGGTCAAAATTCCCAAGCTTCATTCACAGTGATATTGGACACTCCAAAATGACACACAGCTAACAATCAGGAATTGATGAGTTCTAGACAACGAGCAATGATTTACTCCTGGTTTGATTGGTTCTGCCTGGTATGTGTGGTTGTTAACAGGGGCCTGTTTGGTTTGTTTGTTTTTTTTTTTGCCTGCCTGGAGCAAACTCTGGGCAAGCATCCAGATTGATTTCTAGACCTTCTCTGATCAACTAATTTAATTCAAAACAGGTTCAAATGAGTACAAAAGGTACAGCCAAGGCACTCTGGCTGCCAAGTTGCCGACACTGGAAAAAGGGGCAGAGGTAAACCTGACAGATGAAAGAACACGGATAATATGCATCCTGGCAGGGTTAGTGGCTGCCCTCCTCCTTTGCATCAACAGCCATACCAGCGATCTATTCAGATCACCCTTTCTTGGAAAGTGGCCAGTGTCCAAACATGCATCACAATACAAACTAGGATTAGCTTGTCAGAGCAGAGACAGATTAGAAAGCATATTAGCATCTGCTAGAACTGGGCTCATTCCTACATTTCACAAGCCCCGCCACTAACATGGGGGCTGTGGCTGGACTAGGGTCACCAAGTGCTGAGCTTATCAATGGTGAGTAGAAGCAAGTGGAGTCAATCCCATGCACACAATTCAGGTATACCACATCTCTCGGACCAGCCACCACCGTAGCTGTGATAATAGGAAATCTCCTGGGATTGGTATCTTGGGTAACCTGAGCAGAAGTACAGGGCAACTTGTAAAATAATAAATAAATATATAAAAAATTTAAAAAAATAAAAACTCTTCCCACTCCCCTTTCAAGCCAAGATAATTGCATTTGGATTATTTCGTCTGCAATAGTTACCAGTCCTACAGTAATTCCATCCTACAGTACAGTTATTTCTCTCTGTGGTTTCGTTCCTGCTGCCTAGTTTAAGGGGGCTGTTTGGGAAAGACTTAAGGACATTTTGGATTCTGAGTGTTTTTATGATTTAAAAAAAAAAAAAAAAAAACACTACACCCACAATAGACAACACACATAATAGCATGGCATGCCCCTCATTTTCATATGATGATCATCTAATAACACTGGTGGAATGCTCAATTAAGAATGTTAACAGAATAGGAAGGTGGAAGGCATGCACCCAGCTGCTGCCTGGAGAGCATAAAGTAGGACCCACTAAGTAAGCAATTGAGTTGGGAACCATGTTGGCGTTAACATGTGACCATTTCTAAGAGGGAAGAAAGTGAATTGTGTGAGGTTGCTTGTTTTGTGATAAATTGGAGCTCCCCTGCCTATTGGGTGTGATGGCATGTAATTAAACCGTCATGCATTTAGAAATGCAGAGCACCCTCAGCAGAAAGCCGACAGAACAGAACTTACAGCTCCTTACTGGTGGCACTGAATAACTGCTCTGTCTACCAGAGGGAAAAGCATTTCCTGCTGTGAAAAAATGAAGATACAGTCAAAACGCCTGTAAGGAAGCTCAAAGTGAGACAAGAAATTCAGTTTCACCGTTTGAATGATACACAAACATAGAGTGCCAGAGCTTTAAAACCCTTTCCGTGCCAAACTGGCTTTTGGACAAGTCAAGATGGTATTTGATTAGCCTAGAAATCTAGACGCACCCTAGCGGCACCAAATTATATTTGCTGCCAAGGGCTAGTCTAGCAACTCTCTGTTGACTTGTGAGCTCGAAAAATGTAACTTCTATCAGGCCAATCAAATCGTGTATAGAGTCGTTAGGCGGGCTTAACATAATGATTGATGGCAGAGTTGCAACGATTTGGCTTGAATTCCCTGCTACTTGAAAACAAATAAGATGATGTTACTGTTGGCGAACAGTGTGACACGAGTTAAGCTTTTATTAAGTTGACAAAAGTTTGAACTAGCCAACTAGCTCCGCTGGTGGGAAATGCATGGGACTCATAGCGCTTTCCTATTGCGTGCAGAGAGAATTTGAAAGACAACCGATTATCCCGCCCCTCGGACTGAGCACTGCAAACGGTGCATGAAGAAGCATGCTAAAAGGGCCATTTGAAAAAAATACTTAAATATTCTTGGGTTGTTTTGCTGGAATGCAAATACGTTGAGCTTTGGTAGTCTGAGCAAATAGCTTTTTGGGTTTGCAAACCTACTTGGAGCGGAGATGGTATTAGAGTGCAACTCTAAAGAGTCAGCAAGAGACTCCAAGAGGGAGGCAGCTGAGAAGTTCATACATCATGAATCACAACAAAAATCACGATGGGAAGATGACCGAGCTTTAAAGTGCACTGAGCACTGGTGTGCTTGGTCACTGATCAAGTGTGAGTGTTTTGCTCTATTTCTTTTTCAACTCGCTGCCATTTTATTTTGACTTGGTGCTACAAAAGAATAAAAGATAAAATGGTGGACAAAGATTAGGAGAAAAGACATTTTTCAGAGCAGACAGTAACAATGGTCTGTCACCAGCTTGCCCATAAAGTGCCGCTTTGCCCTGCACCATGAGGGACTATGGACCATTACAGCATTAACCCATGGCCAGACAAAACAAATGTGTTTTGGCTTATAGCTGTTTTATAGCTGCAATCCAGTCCAGTATACACTGCCAAACATTGCCATGGTTGAATGTATGACGATAGCACCATAGCACCACCGATAGCACCATCATTTCTCAACTGTGTTTTAAGAAAAATTATAACTCAAACATTGCTACATTCAGACTATTTCCATTTGAGTTGCACTTTTGGAAATGATAAAAGTAAAAAAAAGAAAGAAAAAGCTCCTGGCACCAAGTTCAATACTACATTAGTCACATGTATTCATTCAGCAGACGCTTTTATCCAAAGCGACTTAGAAAAAATATATACAGTACGAGTGGTGTGCTGTTTAAGAATCATAAACATAATCATATTATAGTCAGGGTTCCCACTCTAAGTCAAATGACCAATTCCATGACTTTTTCCTGACCTTCCCTGACAAAAAAAAAATGAATGAAAATGAATTTTCCTGATTAATATATAATGAATAAACAAAGTTGGGCTACTCAAGCCAGCAGTAAAGCGAATACAGATATACACCAATTCTGTGTGGAAATATTTGTATTAATGTATTTTGGAAAGTACGTAACTGCTACAACAAAATTCCCTGATATTCCATGACTTTGCCCCCAAAATGATTAAATTCCCTGACTTTCCATGTCTGGAATAGACTTTCCAGAATTCCATGATATTCCATGACTCGTGGGAACCCTGTATAGTTGATAAGTCAAATCAAACCGCTAATAGTGCACACCTGCATGCATACTTACCATTTTTAGAAGCCTCTTTGTTTCTCAAGTGAGGCGGAATGTAACGCCCTGAACAAAAAGACACACACACACACACACAATTAGCTTGGTATGACCCCTCAAAAAGATGCTCCCAAGTTACACAAGAATAGAAATGTTATTCTGATATGACCAAAGTATAACAATGACATTGTTCCTTAAAGTCAAAATTAACTTACTGCCTGTTCCACCACCCTGTACGTCCACAGAGTTCAAGTCTAGGACAGCAAGCTGAAAACAAAACAAAATGGAAATTACATCTTGTGCAGATGCAAAGAGGTCACATCAGGAGCGATGTGCTCAGCTGGTCCAGGAGTGTCTTCCTGGACCAGCTGATTATACACAAGAATTGCCTTCAACATCTGAATTTCCTTGGATGCTTTCTGACACATTCAATGCCATTTATCAGGCTCGTGAGGATCATGTGTTTGCTAATTCAAGATGGGGTTGTGATACAGCCAGCTCCAGTGTGTGGTGTCTACAACTGAGAAGGCCACCTCACAAAAGTTGTGCTAAAGTTCATCTACTTCACTGCAAGGGTACGTTATTTAACCTGTTTGACGAAAGTTCTAGTGTGAGCAGAGTAACCTCTAACTGGACTGGTCAGAAAAACACATGCCACGTTCGTCTTTTAAGCAGCTGCACACTATGATGGCTTGTACCTAAGACTAAGGTATAGAGCGAAGTATTGTTCTCTATGGTAGCAATAGACTAGCACTAGACGTCAAAGAAAGATTTCACTAGTCACCAGTGTATTTCATATCAGTCGGTCACCACAGCCATCTGAGGATAACATCTGCGCGTACTGTGCTTCCAACTTTAGTTAGCTATAATGTGCATAGTGTTAAGCAGCTACAATTACTAACGTTACCCACAAAATGTCCGACAAGATCCGACGAAATTTCTTAGGAAGTAAGCTCCATGCTAACAGCATCGCCGGCAAATCAACATTAGATCGAACTGTATGTAGGCAGAGTTTGGGCAACCTCTTAATGTACCACAACATTACACACGGGATTCTTGAGACAGCAAAACAGCAGCACAAGAGTAACAGCGGATAAATTATTAATATCAACTACCCCTCCCCTGGCCGTAATCAAGCGATTTAGGAGCCATAACAAAATGTAGCCAGCAAGCTAACGATTGACATGTTGTTGTTTACATAAAAATAACAGTTCACGTTAACAAAAATTAAACACACAAATGCATGCTAGTTAGCGAGCTATACAGACCATAACTGGCAGACCACATGTTGAAAAAATCATTTCGATGAAGAGTTTCCTTGACCCATTCGATGAAATAGTTACATGCGTAGTTAACCAGCCATCTTGCATTGGGTTGACGCTACCGGCAACTTAGCTTACTATGCTAAATACAGACCCCCAAGTTAACTGGTGGAAACTCGCTGAAACTAAGAGCGGTGTTGGTAGAACAGTGTCATATTGAAGAATATGGAAAATCTAAATGTAATTATGATAAACCATATAAGTAACGTTTATGGTGGGCTAGTCGCCATTAGCTGTGCAAAACACAGGCCGCAGCGAGAAAAGACGATACAGTCGCACTGAAATATGAAGCTCCGCCATCATCACCATCGCTGGCTAGCGTTTACAGTCCTAGTGGCTAACTAAGTCGCTAGCAACCACCATTTTATTAACGTTACCAGCTAACTTACAAGCGTCAATACATTAGCCAGAACTCTAGGCTATGCTAACTGATAGCACAGCAAGTCCGAAACAAAATCGTAACCCCTCAAAAAAACAAACAATACATTATAAGATTTGCAAAGTTAAATACAACTTTAATAGGAGGCAAACTCACCTGCTGCTCTAGACCGTGTGAATTGTCGACGACCACATGACTCATAACTAAAGTAGATAGTGTGGATCACTTCAAATGAGAAAAGGTTTTCTTTGTTAGCAAGCTAACTCACTAGCAGGGGGTTTCTAGGTCTCCTTTGCCAACGACGTCACTCGTCCTTGTTTCTAATATAGTTTTGTGTAATGCTCAGTGCTCACCGACTAAATGTATACCTCTAATTAATAAATGTATTATCTTAAGCCTAAGATGGGCTGCCAAAAAAACTGCCCGGAATTCACTCCACTCCGATTAACACCTTTCCCAGTTTTGTCCGCGGTGGAATAAAGCCTAAAGAGCAGGTACCGCGAGATATCATTGGCTGTAGACAGACTAGATCTACACCGGTGGACAGACAGAAAACATAGGTGGAAAATATCGCGATGTTTATTCCTTTCCCGGAAATGTCGGAGCGCCGACCAGTGGCGTTTTGAGGATTCTGCACAAGGTTTATTATTGACAGCTTTTAATGTTTCAGCCTGCACAATGTTGGAATAGACTTTAATACCTTCTGGTGTTGGTGTGCTAAAAATTTGCTTGTGGTGTGTGCTTGTACTTGTATGTGACCATGGCATTAGCCTATATCTGCGTTAAAAGATAAACAATTGCTAGTGCGTCCTAACTCCATATTCAATACAGGAAGGTAAAAAACCCAGGCTAATGCACTGTGAAAAACAGTGAACAGGTTGTTGCTGTTTGAGCTTCTACATCCTTTTATCTATCTATGGTATTACAGCATTCTGAGCAACAGGCATGTTCTAAAACAGATGCTGCACGTCCTTGAAGTAGGCTAGTCATATGTTGCAAGCAACAGATAAAACAAATAGGTTATAGCACAAATTCATGCAATGCTGTTTTGCCAAATACACAAGGGCACAGGCATAGTGTAAACAAGCATAAGACAACAAGTTCTGGGTCAAGAATCACTCCTCTAAAACCAATAAGTGGACCTGGACTGCAGATCCCCCTCATCCTGAACCTTTTTCATCTCCCCTCCTCCAGCAGAACTTCATACCAACTTTTTCCCTATTAAACTCCACCCTCATAAATAGCCATTGTCATATTCCTTCCCTTGTTTTTTTTTACAGAGAATTATTACATTCCGCTTCACAACTACTAACACAGATACCCATACATGCACATTATTGGGTTAGTAGCCATTGACCTTTATGTAGCATTGTTTGTCTTATATTCTATATTACTTGTTTGTTGTGTCTTATCTATGTCTTAATGCAGGGCTATATTACATATGTGTGCATTCATATTGTTCAGACAGTACAATTCTTGTGTCTGAAATGATCAGAAACTTTCAAAGCCTTTATTTATTTTCAAATCTCAAACTTTAAATGGTTTGGCCCACGTGTGAATTTAGGTGCTTGACAACTTTAAGACCTGATTGTATATATTGCCATTGTCTAGCCTAAATTCCTTTTATGTGTGAACACACATATAGTCAAGTCAAGTCATATTTGTTTATATAGCACACTTAAATGCAATGTTATTGACCCAAGGTGCTCAGAAATAAAATAAACAGTAATAAAAACAAAAATAATGACATAAATGACAAAAAAAAACAAAAAAAAAATGAAAATACTAAATAATAATAATAATAATAAACAGATTATGATTGTAGATAAAAATAAACATATGGTTACTGAAACTACTACTACTATAGGCCTAGAGAAAGATGTATAGTAAAGTTAGATGCCAGTTAATATAATGCAGAAAAGAAATAGAAATAAGATTAAAAATAAATAAATAAAAAAACAAACAAGGGGAGAAATGAATGGACATTATAGGCCAAAGAAAATAAATGAATCTTTAAATTTGATTTAAAACTACTGATGGTGGGACAGGACTTAATTTCTATAGGGAGATTATTCCAGAGTCTAGGGGCAGCAACAGAAAAAGCTCTGGTTGATAAAATCTGGTTGTGATTGTGATTGTGATTCTGAATTGTTAGGGACAGCATCACCATTGCTTCACAAATGCAATTACGCAAAAAAAAAAACAACGGTCAAGAAATGTGCAATAATGCAATAGTAAGTCTAGTTGGTGATGGTGGCCATAGAAGAATACTTTACTAATAGGTAAAACTACCTACTGTTATGAACTGTAAACTGGAAGGCCTCCTGTGTGAACAGCAATCTTTCGATTCATGTGTTAAGAAGGGTAAGCCAGGTCAAGAGGGGCGCATGCCCTTTCATTAGTTAGGCCACATATTCAGAGATTTCAGGATGCTATCATACTATGTTTAACACTTCAACATGTACAAGTCGTTATTGCACCCAAAACTGCCTTCAATGGCGTGCTGATTTTGAGACATTGAACTTTACTCTACTTTATGTGAAAATGTTGTTTCCTGATTTCTGTTCGCTAATACAGTAGGTTGTAGTAGTAAGTTGTAGTTTCATCATTGCTTTAAGTCTGCAAGCACATCATAATTCCTTAATTCCAAACTACCCTTTATAATCTTTTGTATTTATCCCCCATGTGGTCTTCTGCTCATTTTTATCTTTTAGTCAGATATTGTCTTTTTCTATCAAGATCTCTTCTATGCTCTAAGCTATGTGTTGATTGAGAGGAATAGCGTATGATTTGAGCCTGTTTGTTGTGTGCAAGTTTCTGGAAAAGCTTGTTTTCTGGCCATTGTTGACCATATTCAAATCTGTTAATACTGACTCTCATCCCAAATAAGCCCAATTTTACTGCTTAATAAAATTAGCATGTGTTTCTAATGGTGACCATTTGACATGGTCTTTTAGCATGCACTGGAGTGATGATTTCAGAAAATGGGCCTTTAAGTTGATACAGCACACCAGAGAATGTCTACACACACAAACACACATTTTGTGTGTGTGGCAAATTATTATGTCAAGGAAGCCTATTTTAACTTACAAAATGTAATGTGAGAGCACAAAGCTAATAGTCCGGTGGACAGCCTATAGAGCCCCATTGTGGACCCGGAAATGTTGAGTACACCAAAGTTTTATGATGTAAATATATAGTATGGGTTCCCAGCATGTAGAAACTGCCGGATGCTAATTTGCATATGTTGGGCAATTTGTGTAATTGAACCAATTAGCATAAATTAGCATAATCGCCTATATTGATCATATTATGAGAGCTGCTTGGCCAAAATGGACAATGTGTCAATGACATTTTCGAGATTCAAAATCACTTTTTAAACTTGGTTTGGTCACAGTTTTACTCTCATTAAGCTGATTTTGCTGAGTTTTTTGGTCCAATTTAGACAGATTTTTGGAGGATAGGGCTGTAGCGATATACAGTAGGGCTGTAACGATACACCAACCTAACAATTCAATTTGTATCGTGATTTTTGACCCACGGTTTGATACAAACCTCTTTTGGAGGGGGGGGGTGGCTAGACATTTCAATAGCCTTAGAATGTGTTTCTGATCTGAATCTGATGTTTATGACAGCACACTTTATGCAGATTAGCCTATAGCTTAGGCTTACTATTTCTATTACAACTCTACCACATTCAGCAGTCTGGTTGAAGCCTGGAAATATTGTAAACAAAGTAGCATAGTTGGCTAGCTTATCATAGTCTACTGATTGGACTGTTCAGTTTCCTCATGTGTGTTTAAGGTAATTCTGTTCTCCTTGGGACATGCCCTTTTGGGAAACATTGGTATTGAGATGATCATTCAACTTGAATGCAAGAGCTTTAACAAATATGTGCAGCATGCTAATGATGCTAAGCAGATTTAATAGTGTAATGATTGATGAGACAGCGTTGTCTAATCAAAAGCTTTATTAAAGGTCGGGAGCAGGGACATAGGCACAGAACATAGCACATGCTAGGGAAGTCAAGAACACTCGCACACATACAAACATAGGGTTACACACATAGGGTTGAACGCAGCCACACCATACAGGCACAAGCACACATATTAACAACCCCAAAGTTCTCCCAGAATCCCCAGCGCAAAACATTGTGGGAATTTCAAGCACAGTCCAGCACGCTTACATTACACAGCTCCCCCAACAAGCACAGTCCAGCACGCTGACGTTACACGGCTCCCCCAACAAGCACAGTCCAGCACGCTACACAGCTCCCCTAACAAGCACAGTCCAGCACGCTACACAACTCCCCCAACAAGCCATTGCCATCTTTGACGCAGGTGTTACCACATTCAGTCCAGCAGTCTGAATGTTGTGTGGAATGTGGTGTCCAGCAAAGTCTCTGGCACTGCCACACTGTGGTGGGCTGCACACACCACAAGAGCCCTACTCACCCCGAGGAACCACAACCACCAGCGGCCCAATGCGGCATGCTGGCAGTCACCTGGCCGTTGCCGCTCGTCCCCAGCGAGCGCCCTCAGGTCGCACTTTTGCAGTGTGCACCACAGAAACGTTCCTCCAACACCTGGCGGGGTCTAGCCTTCACTGCCACAGACTCCCCGGCACTGAGCACCGTAACTGGCACCGCACCTCCGACGCTCCGCTCCGTCGTCTTGCCAGTCGGGGCAGCAGACTCCAGCTCCTCCGCTGCTCCCGGCCGCTCCACTCCGCCACGGTCGCGCCAAGGCCTAGACCTTCTCTCTGGCTCGTGGCATCGGATTTCACACAACAAACTTTTTTCCCCCCTTATTTTTCTAAAGAGTGCCAGCGAACAGGCCAACTTGAACAGGCGCCCACACAGCATGGTGCCTCCCACACGCACCCAAAGGCTTAGAGTTCAGTTTTTCAGAGGGCCCTTCCACCGAGGCTGCCCAACCGTCGTGCCTCAAACAGCTCCACCTCCTTGCCGCTCCACTTCTGCTCTGCTCCGCAGCCAGGGCCACCGCCAACTCCAGCCTAAAGCCGCCCGGCGGGGGCAAGGTTTCCAGGTCTTCTCGCGGTGAAGTCAGCACCCAGGCCGGTGTCACCACCTCATCTTCCAAGGCTACTTCCTCAGGCCTCAGGCTCTCTTGGTTGCGTGAAGTCTTTCTCCGCCGTGGCCACTGCATCGAGACCCTCTTAAGGCAAGCGCTCCTCATGTAGCCAGGCCCAGGCCACGACTGGTCTCTACTGAAGGCCTCTGTAAGCTCCTTTAGGGCTCTTTTTGGATCCTTTTGCTTGGGCCTCCACCTAGCGGTAAGCATGGACGGATTATGAACTTTCGGGCCCCTGGGCCCAGATGTATTAAGGGCCCCCCACTAATTGTCGCATATGTGGAAGGGGGGTTTGGGGGTCCTCCCTCAGAAATGTTTTAATTTCTTTGATGTGATTTCCTGTATTTTGGTGCATTTTATACGATAATGATATTTTATATGATAATGTGTTGATATTGAGGCAATGATTTCATGCAAAGGCTTGGGCTTCAGGGCCCCCTGCCCCCCTGGGCCCGGTAGGCCCGTGCAGTGATCCATCCCTGGCGGAGAGGTCTCCCACTCCTGACTCCTCTAGCACTGAAGACACTGTCTCCTACAGAACACAACTTGCTCCTCTATGAAAAACGTGCCCATCTACAGGTGCTGCTTTGGAAAGCAGCAGACCATCCTGATCCACCAGCTGTGGATATCACTGCATTTGGATGGAGTAAGAAGAGAGGAGAGGAACTCGCCCACCCTCGATTCAAATCCTGTTGCTCCTCCTGATTTGTTAGATGTTATCAGCTGTAACTGCACAGCTGGGTTAAAACTGTGTATACATGTATCTGGAAAGTGCAGCTGTGCAGCTGCAGGCCTGGCCTGTACTAATTATTGTTTCTGCAAAGGCAGTGATGTTACATGTTGCAATATATTAACACAGCAAAAAGAGCAGAAGGACAGGGATGAAGAATCTGGAGAAGAGGACGACAGGACAACGGATGAGGACAGAGAGGAGTAGTAGAGGCTAGTTCTTCCCTTTGTTACTCAATTGTGAGTCACAGCAGAGAGCCAGTGAATAGCTATTTTCAAAATGATTGTGGAATTCAGAAATAACTTGAGGATCCAAATTATTTCTGAACACTGAACATTTTTATCCTCCAAAAATCAGCTTAATGAGAGTAAGAATGTGACCAAACCATGTTTAAATAGTGATTTTGAATCTTGAAAATGTCAGGTATGGACTCAGCATCTCCAGTAACCCCTAAAAACATACTAACATTGTCCATTTTGCCCAAGCAGCTCCTATAATATGATCAATATAGGCAATTATGCTAATTTATGCTAATTAGCTGAATTACACAAATTGCCCAACAAATGCAAATTAGCATCCGGCAGTTTCTGCATGCTGGGGACCCATACTATATATTTCTATCATAAAACTTTGGTGTACTCAACATTTCCGGGTTCACCTTTCTGTCAACTTTTTTTTTTTTTCAATTCTTTATTTCATGACATATACACAGTCACATGACATATATACAAAAACATTAAGGGGATAACAAGACCAAAAGAAGGTTACACAATCTGTATGCATTCTTGCTTTTAACTTTCTTTAAGGACTCAAAAAATAAAGCAATATCATTTTTGAAGGACACAAAGTTAGGGAGGGTTTTTGAATACCTGCATTTATGTACATAAAACTTTGCAAAAATAATAAGATTATTAAATAAGAATTCAGAGTTTTTCTCCTCCCAGAAGATACCAAATCTAACAGTTATATTGAATATCTGGTAAAACATATTTTGTACAAACCCAGTTATACAATGTAATCATACACGTATAAAACAAGTGTTCCTGTGTTTCAACTTCCTTTTGACAAAAAGTACATACTTCTTCAAAATCATTTAACTTGAATCTTAATTTTAAAAAAGTGTTACAAGGATAGATCTCATTAATCGTCTTTGCACTTCTTTCATTTTTGGTAATAGGGGAAAGGATAAATATCTACTTCTAATTTTTTTTGTTTGAATCACTGAAAATTCAGATGATAATATGCTTCTTTTAACAGGAATAGGAAAACATTCATTTGTCATTGCATATCTATACTTTGTTGTCACATTTCATATCCATAAAATTATAATTGTTAATTGTTAGATGAGAATAAACAGGAATTACTGACGAATACTGTAACATACCCTTGAACATGTTTTTTACTGCTAAAGGAATGGCTTTGATGACTACAGAGTATAGCTTAAAGGAACATTCCAAATTGAATTTAGATTTAAACTCAGAGTGAGATAAAACATTTCCCTCTCTGGGCAATAGCCCAAACCCCTTTCTCCATCCACTCCTTATAAAAGAAAGATTTTCCCTTATGTAAAATGTACCTATTGTTCCATACAATAGCTGTGTGTGGGGTGAAGTTATGCTTGTAAATCAATTTCCAGTATAGTAATGAAAATTAGATAGCTTAAATGGTAATTTAACTGGGTTAAAGTCACATGTTAGAAAAAACTGTATCCCTCCTACTTCGTTAAAAAAATGAACAGGTAAACTAAACCAAATGCACTGTTCATTTTGTAAGAAATTTTGTAGCCATCTCAACTTAATAGTACCATTCATCACTTCAAAATCAATTACATTCATTCCACCATCTTCAACTGGTTTCACTAAATCTCCCTTTCTTATTAAATGATTTTTGTTATTCCAAATAAAATTACTGATTTATTGCCTTGGTATATTTCTCTGGAATAGCTATGGAATAAGCTGGGTATATTAGTCTAGATATTCCTTCCATTTTTGTTAATAAAATTCTCCCAAAGATTGATATATTTCTCTGTACCCAACTATTTACAATTATTTTATTTTTTTGTAGAACTGTGTTTTATGTTAAGTTTTTCCCTATCTGTAACATTTCTGGTAATATTTATGCCTAGATATTTAACCTCATTTTTAATTGGTATATTATTATAACTTTCGTGTAGCTTATAACTGTGTATAGGCATGATTTCGCATTTCTTTAAATGTAGGGACAGTCCAGAAGCATCAGAAAATTCCGCTATCACTTTTAGGGCTTCAGGTACCTTTCTGTCAACTGGACTATAAGAATCTTGTCGGCCTATCCTTGCCTAGGCTAAAAAAAGAGTTCAACACAATTTCAGTTGACTTCTTTTCAGAGTGATATAGGCGACATTCTTCAGAGAGCAGGTTTTATTCTTCACAAAATATTGTAAGACTCGTAAATAGATTACAACGTATATTTTTAAAACATATTTTAAGATAGAAAAAGAAATTCCGTTTTCATCAAGAAGGACTTTTGTTTGAAAACTTCCGTTTGCCCACCCTATAATTCTCCGGAAGAAATTCTGTAACCCCCTCTTACACTTCCTCTTTCCGTCAACGGAGTTTAGGTAGGAGAATGATTTTTCTTTTTCTCAAGTCAATCTACTTAAAATCTTCATTATAAATTGCCCATCCAAACGTTATTAGCAGTCTAACGTGTTGTAATAACGTTAAAGTATGTAGGCATTTATGTTTTTTTCATCGAATGACCCATTTGTACATATAAAAGACATATGTTTGGCCAATGCTCCAAACGAGAGACATGATTCAGACGTGTCTTCGTTGTACGCTTAGTTAGCGGCACCTTCCACACATTTACAGCTTGCCAAATGTACAGAAGCTGTTAGCAGAGTCAGCATTGTCAAAAACACAGTCGCCTAGTAGTACCTTTTATGTACGTTTATGGTTCTGGGACTTATTCTTTGTATCATTAAAACTCGGGCTAGGCTATGTGTAGCTAGTGTAGTTAGCTAATCGACGGCTAGCTGTATGTATACACCGACGGGCAAGAAATGTGTTCTTGTGTCGTGCTTGTGATTGCTGTATGCAACTCCGCAGTATAATCTGACCGGTCTTGCGGTACTCCGTAACGTTACATCTCTCAGGTCATGTCATTAATATACGCAGGTTCCCGATCAGGTGTTAATGCATACTATAGAGTGGCAATGGTTGTGTATTCATTGACGTGATTAAGCTGTTCAGTCTTCACTGGGTCTGATTGTAACAGTTGTGTTTTCCTCTCAAAGGCCAAAATGGGACGTGTGATTAGGGGTCAGAGAAAAGGTGCGGGCTCCGTCTTCAAAGCCCATGTCCAGCACAGGAAAGGACCAGCCAAACTCCGGCACATTGACTTCGCCGAACGCCATGGCTACATCAAGGGAATCGTGAAGGTGGGTTCCTGAGTGCTGAGGTGGTCATGTGTTAAAACTATGGCAAACTGTTGAACCTTGATGAAGACCTCTGCTTTATGTTGAAACATATTGGCTTTTTAGTATAAAGTAGCCAGTTACAATAAAGGCTCTTTAAAATGATGCGTATCCCTTCCTCGCTGTCACAGTATTTGGAGTGCCTGGATTGATCCATCTTACAATTGTAAACTGTTGGTTGTGTTTTGACGTGGCTGCTTTCTCTTTGCTCTGCAGGACATCATTCATGACCCTGGCCGTGGCGCTCCCCTGGCCAAGGTGACATTCCGTGATCCATACAGGTTCAAGAAGAGGACTGAGCTGTTTATCGCAGCTGAAGGAATCCACACAGGCCAGTTCATCTACTGTGGCAAGAAGGGTAAGGGCAAATGCGTGAATTCAACTAGAGATCCTTCTTTTCTCGTTTGCAGGATGCAGTACTGACATATGAACTGAAATGCTGGTTAAAGGGCTGAGTAAGCCTAGTCCTAGACCATAACACAACTTAAATGGAAAAGTGATGACTTGTTGGACCAGGCTTAATCCAGCTATGGGAAACTGGCCACTCATGTCCACTTCAGTACTGGGTAACTGGGTAGATATCGGTTTGGCTGAATCAATCAATGCTAAAGATCAACTTGACAGTGATGTGTAAAGCTTGTTTTGGATGTGAGGTGGAAGGCTTGATTTTATTATGCTAATAATTTGAGGGGAACACGGAGTTGGAATACTGGCATGTTTCATTGAAGAGCCTTTACACGGTATGCAGGCCAGAGAAGAGTCTGAGGAATCGGTGAAGCAGTGTGTTCAGAAGGAATTTTTTTTGTTATTCATAAAGGGAATTATCATACTGTACGCCTTTCTTTAAAGGTGCTTATTAGGCATTTGTCCACTTTCACACTGAAGGTGTGGCTGGTGAGACTGACCTATTGAATACTATGTTTGACCCATCAGCCCAGCTGAACATTGGCAACGTGCTGCCCGTTGGAGGCATGCCTGAGGGTACCATCGTCTGCTGCCTGGAGGAGAAGCCGGGTGACCGGGGCAAGCTGGCCCGTGCGTCTGGAAACTACGCCACGGTCATCTCCCACAACCCTGAGACCAAGAAGACCAGAGTCAAGCTTCCCTCTGGATCCAAGAAGGTCATTGGCTCTGCCAACAGAGCTGTTGTTGGTGAGCACACTGTTCATTTGGTCCTGCAGCATGCTGGAATTCCTGATGTGAAGACATTTTACAATGTATGATTGTCCTATGTAATAGTTAAGCAATAAGCCCCAAGATGCTGTAATTTGCAATGACTTTAGAATGGGTGTTGGGCACAATGTAAAGAGTCACCTAATTATACCAGTCATCTATATCTGCGCTACTTTAATAAACAGGAATAATTCTCTCTGTTAATCATTGTGTGTGTGTGTGTGTGTGTGTTCTCTGAAGGTGTTGTTGCTGGTGGTGGTCGTATTGACAAGCCCATCCTGAAGGCCGGTCGCGCTTACCACAAATACAAGGCCAAGAGAAACTGCTGGCCTCGTGTCCGTGGTGTGGCCATGAACGTAAGTCACAGCATCCATTTAATTTGCGTTATTAGCGAGGATACCTCATTCAGTTTTTACAGAATTTTTTTCCCCCCTAGAAGATGAACATGTTTTTATTTTCTGAGCTGTTCAACCAACATATATCAGCTGGGTTAAGTCACACATGTAGCACATTGGTTACCAGCTTGGAAGTTCTACGGAGATAATTCTTTGAGTTAAGAATTGTATTGAAGGATTGAAATGCTTTGGATTGCATGCATGTTGAATTTAGTAATGTACAACCAGCTTACTAACCATATGATTATCTGAGCATGAAGTGTCATTACCTCAGTAGCTGTTAATTATGTTTGGCTCCTTGGCTGGATCCCGATTAACCTGTCTGAAACATCAGATTTGAGAATTCTTTAGTATTCATTGCTTGTGATGACATTGTACGGAGACCCATCCTCCTGTTTTGTTAGATATTGTTTTGTTCTGAGAAATTAAGTTATTTTTAGTACATTGAGGAGATTGAACTGAGTGTAACCGTATGCAAACTGCTTTCCTGATTGTACTTGCCCGATGAAGTATTTTTGAATGGGACCTGTACTAACCTGGCATCCTCTCTCTCTGCAGCCTGTTGAGCATCCCTTCGGTGGTGGTAACCATCAGCATATTGGCAAACCCTCCACCATCAGGAGGGACGCACCCGCTGGACGCAAGGTCGGTCTCATCGCTGCCCGTCGTACTGGCAGACTGCGTGGAACAAAGACTGTCCAGGACAAAGAGAACTAATTTGTGTCTTCTTAATAAAAATATGTCCCAAGAAATTTTCAGCTGTTCAGAGTGTTTCTTGGGATTCTGAAATGGTGGTGAGGGTCATTGGATGTCTTTTGTAATATTGGAGTCATTTTTTAAAACTGCTCATACACCTGCCCAGTGTTAAACTGAGTGATATTTGTGTAAATGGGTGTCCAGGGGCACCAGTACTTGTTGGGTTACATGTATTGGAAAACTATTGATTAGTAGATATTATGACCAACCAACCATAAGTTAACAAACAAATATTGTAATAGTTGGTTTGTGCCTTTCTTTTTTTTTTTCTTCTCGGTAAATGTGTTAAAAGCAGCTTCTTAAACTTGATCTATTTAGATTTTCAGTTTTACTTACTCCATGATTAACTAAATGTCTGGTGTGGACACAGCAACGCGTTTGGGAACATGCTTTGGACGACTGACTGACTGCAGTTCTGCAGTGCAAAATTAACAGGTTAATACACTGACGATTGTTAGTTGCAATCAGACCTGAGGTAGAAATTGAGGTCCAACTGTCACTACTATACTAACTTAAAAATAGATGTTCAAAACAAATTCTTAAAATGTCTGTTTCAAAGCATGAACTCAGGAAAAGAAATAACAAAAATGGAGATTTGGGTTAAAATCTTATTTAATCTGAACTGAACCAAAAATTGAATTGGGCATTCTCATGTGCCCTAGGGCCACTAGGGTTCATATTCCTTAAGAATACCTTTTGAACTTACAAGGTTAAAATATCAGGCTGAGTGATTTTGTTCAGTGTTTTGTACTTGGGCATGCTTTTGTACACTTGGGTCCAGTTTGTACTTATTTGCCAAAGCAGTTATGGTGACCAAACAGGTGATGAACCACAGTCCCAGGATTCTTAGATCTTTTAGAATTTCTGTGAAAAAATCCAAAAAGTCCTTGCTTTTCCACTGCCCATACTGTTTCAAATGGGCCAAGGAATTTCGTGAACTGTTCATCACACATAATAGATACATGTGGTCAATACCAACTACATTGTTACAATACGCTGGCATTTGTATGCCAACATCATGTACATTTCCATCCATATGAGTTGGCTTTTGATTTGTTCTGCCTTCAGCGAAATGGGGGAGTGCAGTATGAGCCCTGTGGCAGCACCTGAATGTGTGGTTTACATTTGAGATTAGCCTGTAGTCATATTTTCCACACTTCTCTTTGTATGTTTACCTGACGGAGGCTGAATCATGATAGACGAGGCCCCAGCTATTGACAGGTTTCCTTAGACAAGTTTAAATATGCTGCCATGCATGGACAGATCATTCGGTTTCAACTGAAAGAATAATTGATTTGAGCGTGCTAATTATTTGAAAATGCTATAAACAGTGACACTTGGTTTTTAAAAAGCCTCTTCGAAATAACTTTTAGCACCTGCTCAGACTCCACTCAATATCCCAGCCCACTACTGAAGACCAGAGAGAAAAAGTGTTAAGACAACCAATACAGTTGTGATCACCAAAAAAGTGTCATAGAGATATTCTGTCGGTTCAGTCAGCTGCTTCTGATGGGTGTGGGCCCTGGCTCCAACTGAGCCTTAAAGTCTTAACCTGATATTGCAACAAAGCAGTAAAAAAAAAATCCCTTGAGTCTGTGATGTCAAGATAAGCCCCTTTGGTTCTCCCCAGTTATTTGATGGTGAAAAAGAAACCACTTGTCCCAGAATTAGTTATGTAATGCAACACATCAGAATCTCAGATAAGATAAACTGGCAAGCAGAGTCAAGAATAGGTCTCCATTCACAGCAATGGCTTAGTGTGTGGAAAATTAGGAAATCAGACTTGTATATTGTGAGTTGACTGGGAAAAGAAATATATACATAAAATGAAAAAGTGATGTGGGGAAAGTCCTTACAAACAACTACCAAAGCTGGCATTAATTGAAATTAATAAACACACTCACACAAACATCAGACAGGACATGTTTCCATGTAAACACATGCCAATCCCATGAATGCACTCCGTGTACAAGGTACTTTTTGAATATTAAAGCATTGACTATCTACATTATTGGTTGGAGGCCACAACAAAGAAGACTGCGCATGGAAGTGCTCCTGAAAAAAACAACAACCAAGTTGTGTGACACTCATTCATTTCATTGTGTTCAGGTTTATGCAGGGTAAAAGGCTGTAGTGTAATCTACCGGGTGGGTTGACTATTAATAGAATAGTAAAGAACACCGCACTGACAAAAAGAGTGCAGCTTAGAGGTTTGACTTCATACACAAAATGGTAAAGAAAATCCTGCACCAATAATATAAGCTGACAAAATGAAGCTTTTAAGGTGCAATATGTAATATCTTCTCTCGTTAACACATTTTGTTTAACTACGACTGTTATTCTGAAAAAAATAAACAAAATAGTACTGAAAATGAATGTTTCAAGTTTTTCATTTCAATTTCATGCGAATTTGGAGCTATAAAATGTAAAAAATGAGAGAAAACTAGAAAATACAAACTTGAAACAAAAGAATCAAGACACTGGAAAATGTCCTGTGACAAGCCTTTTAGTCACATTATGTCTGCAGACATTTTAATTCAAATTTAATTCACATCAAATTACTACATATTGCACCTTCAATTTTAACCCCAAAAAATTCTTTCGTAGAGTTCTCTCATGACACTCTAGTCCACGTATCAGCTTGCTTTAATTATTAAAATGTCTTCTCTAGATAATCCACAAAAGAACATTATTTTGTTATTTTTATTGTTATTTTGATGTGCACCACATATTTACAAAGATTCATAAATAAAACGAGACAGTTAACAGTGTCAAGATTCCGTTTTCTTTATTCTTGAAGGGCGCAATGCTTTTTTTGTTGTTTTTTTTGTTTTGTAATATTTCTGTGCACAAAAAAACCTCACAAAGTGAAAGTTCACATCGCGACTGTAGCTCCAGAATTCAACGTCACACCATGGCCAAAACAAAAGTCGGCAAAAAACAGGGCGAAGAACTCTGTACAGTCAATATCTCCTTTAAAAATAACACAAGGACAAAAAATGTTCCTCTTAAATCAAATTCTATTTTTAGTGAAATACAACAAAATAAATTCTATAAAATAAAACAGCAAAGTATTTAAATATTATATGGTGGGCAGAATATGTTCATTTGCAGGAGTATTTGGTATTTTTTTAGACAGAGGAAGAGAGAAAAAAAAAAAAACACGCATTCAAGTTACCAATTAAATACAGTATTTACTGATGGTTACCTTTTTACCTCCTAAAGAAGATTAACTTTAGCTCAAGTTGCAACATGACTAACCAGCAGTTATCTTATGATACAACCCTGCTTTCGTGTCCGATCCCCTTGGATGAAGAGTCCGAAAATAATAAGCCTGCGTTCGTTCCAGTAGAATGGGCAGAGTGAATGGGTGGTGGGGGGCCACTTCTGTTGTACCCCCCACCAAACCCATGCTATCTCTTTATCCACCAGGAGCTTTGCTTCAGTGTCTGTCCAACACTAGGTCCACTCAGGAAAGTCAAACAGGCCACCCAAGCACAGTCTGTTATGCTTCCCGCATCCTGGCATAGCAAATTCGTTGCATATACATTTTTTTCCTCCATCTTTATATTAGTTTGTAATTCCTATTGTCCAAAACTAAGCGCTTTTAACCCATCACAGGGGAGAAAAAAAAAAAAAAACAGGACTGTTGAATGAGTGAGCGAGGATTATATGTGCAATTGAAAAGCCACTTATTCTTACATTGGTTCAAAATTAATAGCAGTCAATGTCTCAAGAGGAAAATGAAATTATAAAGAGCAGTAAAGAAAACCAAAAAAAGGCGGCTTGTAAGAAGAGCTCTGGATTAAGGATTACAGCTGTCATGAATCACCATATTCTTTCCCATTTGGCTACACTAGTCTGGTGTGAAGCCATGCTAAATGTTACAGCATATTAACTAGAGCTTTCAAAAAGGTCTTGAATAGCAGAAAAGAAAAAAAAAAAAAAAAAAAAAAAAAAAGGCAATGAAAGTTCTGGAAACAATATCACCACTGTTGTCACATCAACCAAGAAAAAAAAAAAAAAAGGGAGAAGAAAAAAAAAGACGGTAAAAGTGTTCACCACTTCTAAGGGTTCTCTCACTAGCGCCAACACCAGGATCCCCAGAGCTATGTTCACCTCAGTGACTTCCCACACTGCCGTTATCAGGCAAACCAGACCAAACTTCACTTCTGAGCACAGGTGATAAAACAAAAGTTGGTGCTGTTTTTTTGTGTTTTTTTCCCCCTTTTTTGTATTTTTTTTATTGTTTTGTGTTTGTTTTTATTGTCGTTTTTCTCTCTCGTAGATTTGCAAGTCGCCCCCAACAGCAAACTGACACTTGTCGCGCAGTTTTTTTTCTTTTTGTTTTATTATTTTTGAACAGTCAAAACATTAACATACTATGTACACTGTCAAATTGACAAAAGCGCCTCAGGCCCGTTTTATGTATCTCTTTTTTGTTTGTTTGTTTGTTTGTGTGTTTTTGTATGTTTTGTTTTTTTTATGTACGACGCTACGCACTATCCACTGCAGGCTGACTATCCACTGCAGGCGGGTTATATGTCAAGAGTCACACTGCAGGGCATATGGTGAATAGGACCCTCCACTCCAGGTCTGGTACAAAAACAAAATATGAAACAAAAACAAAACAAAAAGGGGGGGGGGGGGGGGGGGGGGGGGGGAAGCTGAATTCTGGATACAGTGGGGCCTGGAGTGGAGAGGTGTGGGCAGGCAGGGGGGGTTGGTTGGGATGGGGTGGAGGTTGGGGCCCCCAGACCGGTCCTCCTCTCAGGCAGGGGAAGGGGAGAGAGAGAGAGAGAGAGAGAGAGAGAGAGAGAGAGAGAGAGAGAGAGAGAGAGAGAGCGAGCAGGACGGGAGAGAGGGGCAGGAGGGTGGAGCGCACAGGCTTTTAAGGGCGAGGTGCGCCAACGGCGGACGAGCTGGCGCTGTTGCAGGCGCGACTACTCCTTGGTGGTGGTGGTGGTGGTGGTGGTGGTGGTGGTTGTGGTGGGTGGTGGTAGAGGTCTGGGCCGGAGGCACCTCCTCAGTGGGCTCCCAGTTCTCTTGTGCTCGTGGGCCCGGGCGCTGGGGGTTGTTCATATGCTGCGCTGCCGGGCCCGTGTAGGGCTGCCCATGGGGGTGGTTGTTCTGCTGCTACACACAAACACATCGGACGTCAGCACATACCATCCCAAATGTACCATTACAGACACTTTCATTTAGAATTTCTTATGTACAATTTATACACAACTACTTATGTATAACTGTTTGTATACTTTTACATAGAACTGGTACACTATGCACACTATACTTTTATATGGAACTGATATGTTATGCACACTATAATTATATATTCAAGTTTTATATACAACTAGATATACCATATCTACACAAAGACTAATAATGACCTTTTTGTGCACTTTTACCTACAGCAAGTCTAATGTGATTATTGTGTGTGTAGTCTCTATATTAATTCCTCCAACGCAGATTTCACTACATATCCATGCATTAATTGTTGTGTGCAAACAGATCAAATTAGTTTGCGTTACCAGTAGCATATGGAGGATCTGCCTTTGCGTCAATGTACATTTCTCAGCAGACAAGCAGGGTGTGGGTGTGAGTGTGAGTGCGGGGGGGCTACCTGCTGAAACTGGGTCCCTGGAGAGTGAGGATACAGGGAGGTGTCCTCTGGGGGAGAGGAGTCCTGATCATCAGGGGCTTCCTGGTCGTCCGGCTCCTGAGGACACACAGACAGGTAGAAGAGGGAAAGAAAACAAAACAAAAACATCCTCAGAAAAACGTACAAACTTTATACACAGTCAGTGATGATCTCAAATACATTACAAATCTAAATGCAGTTTTCACTTTCCCCCCCTTTAAGTAGAATTAAACCCTGATCTCAAAAAGAATTGTGTGGCGCTCTTAATTCATGAATGTGACAATCAAAGTGGAGTGCTGAGGCCCGCTAATTATGCTCGTGGGTGGAGAAGCCACCCACGAGCCCCCCCCCCCCCCCCCCCAGTGTTCACTAGCACAGCGTGTGAGTCTTCATTTAATGAGCAGCACTCGCGTGCACACGCATGAGTCGCTAGCTCAACCACTGCAGATGTCAAGAACTATGTGACGTGCTGCAGTCTGCGATCATTAATGGAACACTAAGGAAATTGGGGCCCGTCTCTAAACCAAGCGCAGGTAATAGGCACTTTTAATCAAACTAGTGTTCAAAGCCAGTGAAGTGAGTAGGTCTTCAATGTGATTGACAGCAGACTGATGATGTGTTTGTGTTCATTTAATCCCCGATTAGCACAGAGACATGGACACGAGACATAAATGGAAACAGTTCAACACCACGCATGTCCACAGAAAAACACAGACGGCACACTGAGAATTGAGTACTGGCAAGCTTCAACAAGGCTATGGGGCTCAACACATAAATAAACTGTTGCTTCTCAGTGAAACTAAATGACTCCTGAGCTTGTGTAACATTTGAGGTCTTGTTCCACAGCTATTAGTCACAGTGAGCAATATCTACCCTTTAGAGATTTATAGCGGTCAATATTACATACAGTAGCATGTTACATTCTCACTGTGTGGTTTAGCAAGGGAAAACTCTAGAACTCAAAAGATCTCAATACATGGCCACAGTCTAGATAAATCGAACACTAACAACCCTACTTTCTCAAGACAACCACATCACGGTAGACAAACATTTGACACACGAACACAATCAAGAGAAATAGATTCTGCACACTATAGCCAAGGCTTAGAGTTTTCGATCGCATTTCTTTTAGTCATTTAGTCTTTGAGCCGAGGTTGGGGAAGGAAGAGAAGCAGGTGTTGGTTAAGAAGACACTGAGATGAAGACGATAGATAAAAAAAGATTTGAAAAATCTTTTAAAAAAAATGTTAAAAAAATCAGAATTGAAATAAATGTTTCTTTCAAAAGGTAGTGGGGTGGGGTTCAGGTCAAGTGGAGGAATGGCAGAGGAATGGGACGGTGTGAGGTCACGCTCTGTGAACATTTAGTTTTTTTTTTTTTTTTTTAACAAAAACAGAAGAAAAAAAAAATAAAATCAAATCAATAGAAAGTAAACAAATGAATAACGCAGATGGCGGTAGTGGGTGCGAAGTGGGGTGGGGTTGGGGTGGGGGTTGGGGTGGGGGGTGGGAGAGGGGGGGGAGGTGCGAGTCTTACAGTGTGCTGCGGTTGGACTGCGACCTCCCCTGGCATAAGCTGCTGAGGTGAGGACGGCTTCCGGCAGCGTCCTCCTCCGACACAGCCTCGTGCTTCGTTAAGTGGCACTAGTTTTGAAATGGCAATTAACAATGCATACTGAGGTAAAAAACAAGTGCCAAAAGGATTACGCTGTTTAAGAATGGCTAAATTTTAACTTTGATTCTTAACATTTCACATTTCAAGCACTGCATGGCCAGCTATGGTCAAATTAAGAAAGAACGATCCTTACATAAAAGAAATTAGTACATTTACAATATTACATTTTACATTATTCCTTTAGATTGGACTAAATAAGTAAGGGAAAATCATTTGGAAAAATATGGGGATAGACTTATTATAAAAATTAAAGTATTGGTTCTGTTGAGTGGGCTTAAAACATTATACTATATGATTAGGGGTACAAAATGTTCAAAACAAAACAGTCGAAAACTCAAAGCCCTAACCTATAGTTAAGCACAGAGCAGTTATTCAGCAGTCAGATTACCCTACATGATTATTACAATCAAAATGCTGTTCTATGGTCTTAAAGAAGCTTCAACTCACAGCCAAATCCACCCAATGAAACATGTCAATCAATGCCAAATGATTCCCCTTGATGCTAATTATTTCAAAGTGTCAAATCCAAACACTACAGGATACGTCAGGCACAATTAAGCATGAATTCCAAAAATGACAAAATATCTTGACTACTATTTTTGTTACCTATTAAAATGTAATACTAAACAATGTGCACAATGTAATAAACAAGGCAAACTAAAGCAGCAAATAACAACCTATTCACTTGCGATACCTGTAAAACTTAATGACTACATACAGAGACATCTAAGACATGTGGTACTGTATCTCTGAAGCCTTGCCACTAGCACAGCTCTGCAGTGTTATATACTGTATTAAGGCATGCTGGCGTTGCCGTGCATGCTGGGGACACTAGGGGGCGCAGCTACTGCCCTGGACCTACCTCCTCGGGGCAAAGTTCGCAAGCCTTGGCCAGGGTCATGCGGGCACTGTGTGAGCGCTCCAGGAAGTAGCCGTTGGAGGTTTCGTTGCTCTGGACGGGCGGGGACCAGTTGTTGTAGGTGTACTGGGCATTGCCCGTGTACGGCCGGCGCTCCAGCTCGTCGCCGAGCCACTCCACTGCCCATGTCCACTTCCTCTTCAGGTCGCCGTTACTCTGGAGAGAGCAGGGAACACGTTATGGGCCTACGACTCTCACAGAAACCCAACGCTACGATTCAGGATGTGTAGGTATGTACAATTTAGGATGTGATAGGGGAGTAGGGTTTAGATGTAATAAAGTTATACAAAGTGTTCCAAAGGATGACCACCATTACTGGATCATTGGAACCCAATACCAACCAATATTAACCTAAAATGTATTATTAATCTTGTACTACCAACAACAACCAACCGAACGACAAGCTTCTCAATATGAAAAATGCTAAGACTTTTTCAACAGTGGTAAATGTATATATATTAAATATATTTGTTGTGAAGTTGCTAAAACAACAACAACATGGCTGCTTTAAGATATCAAATATCAGGGGTAAATGCAGAAAGCCATGAAAACATTCTGTATTCATTGCAAGTACCTGCAGGATCTGATAGGCCACAGAGCAGTTGCTGAACAGCGCCACCATGCATTTGATGCACTGGTAGGCCCTCTTCTGGTAGTGGTTCTTGGAGCGTTGGATGGTGTCGAAGAGCCCATCCCGGTCATCAGGAATCCCCTTCAACACATTGTGAATTCTGGCAGATACAGGAGGATGGAATCAGATTACATTACAATACACAGGCAATGAAAGGTCTTTAAAAGGGAAAAAAATAAATAGTAAAATTGATTATGTCGATAAAGTTGAGAAAAGTTACCTATGGGTCTGCCAGGAATCCTCAATAAGAAGGATCTGCAACAGCAGGTCCAGGTAAGGCCTAAGCTCATAGGTGTAGGAGTATGCCACCTATAGCAAGACAGCACATCAACATTTGTCAAACAAAAACAGCATTGTAATTCAATATACTATAATTTCATATATTAATCATGTGTTTAAATGGACAGAAAATCCCATAAAAAAGTCTAGAGTAATTCCCAATGCTAGAGGCTAGCCAAGCATAGCCAGGCTTTGATGCAAAGCAGTTCCTGCAGTCAACAAACTTTCAAAGTGCCCAGTCAAGAACTTGATGTGTTAATTATGGAAAACAGCAATCTCTGTATCTTTAATGGCTGACTGGGTATGGCTAGCTTTTGAAATCTTCTTTGTGATTTTCAGATGAGTTCTGTTTTGGCTACCTCAATTATAACTGACTGTCAAGAGGATCCACACATTCAACATCCCACCCATAACATCTCCAACAGAGAGTGAACAATAACGCCGTGTAAGAGAGTGAGCACGAACGCTGTGTGTGTAACGGTGTGTGTGTGTCTGCATGTGTGTGTGTGTGTGTGTATATGCGTGTTTGCTGACCTGCCAGAGCAGCTCGCTGAGCACGGTGGAGGAGAACTGTGGGTTCTCCCAGCAGCAGAAGCGCAGCAGCTTGATGGTCTCCTCCGAGTTGCTGCAGTCCTCAATGATCTTCTTCACGTAACTGGTGCGCACAAAGAGGATCTCTGCCACCAGCTGCTGCAGGGGCATGATGGGTGCTGTCAGGTTGGGGTCGCCGTACGGGTTCGGCAGGGGAGGGTTACCTGGAGGGAGACAGGAAGCAAAGTCCCCTAAGTCCATCTCATACGGTCTCATACACAGACAGTCATTTCACCCTGTAAATTTCCACATTTTCAGAATCTAGTCAGTAGAAATTGTTTTTAAAGTGTGATCAGAGCCATATAGGAGTTATTATGCAACTTCATGGCTAGATCATGGCAATCAACAACAGCTGATTGAATTTTATATTTTATAGGTATAAAATGTGCTGCGTTATTAGAGGATGCTAAATGGTTAGAATATGACACATGGTTGACTAGGTGCCCTCAGCTCCAGGCTCTGCCCACACGGCATGTTTGCCTGAAGATGGCTTGTGAGTCAGTCACTAGATCCTGAGCAAGGATGTGTATCTTCATCGGGCAGGAAAATACTGCATTAGATAAAATCAGTAGGGCGCAGAGAGCGAGAGAGAGAGCGAGCGAGAGAGAGAGAGAGAGAGAGAGAGAGAGAGAGAGAGAGAGAGAGAGAGAGAGAGAGAGAGAGAGAGAGAGAGAGAGAGAGAGAGAGGGAGGGGAGAGGGAGAGGGAGAGGGAGAGGGAGAGGGAGAGAGAGACAGAGACAGAGACAGAGACAGAGACAGAGACACACACACACACACACACTCACCATTAATAGAAGACTGCATGCGGGAGGCCACGTCGCAGCAGCGCACCAGCTGCGATACCACAGTGAAGAGCTTGCCCAGCTCAGCGTACTGGTACTTAATGGGGGGGCCTGGACCCTCATCCAGAGCTACCAGCATGAAGGTGGCTGGCACACCAAGCTTCAACAGCTGGGTCTTCTCTGCAAGGCCTGCAAACACAAACGGTGTATTTAGTTTCCAGAACAATACGATCGGATCTAAGTCAACAACAGTCTAAACAACAAACCATTGCAAACAGAGACAGACTTTGGTTGACGCAGACAAACAGGAAACGGGTCAGAGTAAGAGCCTGGGGGGGTGGGGGACGGGGGTAAACGAGGCCAGTGGAACAGGTGTTGTGGACAGGTGAAGGGTGCTTACCCAAGTTGGCGTACATGACGAACAGGTTGAAGTACTGCTGCAGGTGACGGCCGTGCTCGGACACCTCTCTCCGGAGCAGGTTGAGAACGGCACGCAACAGGTGGTCACTTAGGCTCAGGTTATCACAGGCCTGAGAGACAGAAAGAAAAGAAAGAAAGAAAGAAAGAAAGAAAGACAGACAGACAGACAGACAGACAGACAGACAGACAGACAGACAGACAGACAGACAGACAGAGACAGACAGACAGACAGACAGACAGACAGACAGACAGACAGACAGACAGAGACAAAAGAGTACGAGGCACAAAGAAGCAGAGCTGTTAAGTAGATATACAAAGGAACAAAAGAGCTAAAAAAAACAAAAACCTAACAAAAACAGTTATTCATCTAAAATCTAGTGACAAGGCATAATAGACTACCTAACACTCCATGAGCTAAATAAAAAAAGATAAGATTCCGGAAAGGTCCACATACCACTTCAGGGCTCACCTGACTCGAGGGTCCTGGAGAGGCAATCGGTGAGGGGCATGGTCCGTCTTGCAGGGAGAAGTGCGCAATAAATACTATGAGCTTGGCAAAGGCCCCACGCACCTCTGCGCTGGGGCACTCCAGCAGGTACTCGGAGAAGCGGTTGGGGTAGGCGAAGAGGACGTTGTGTGCAAACCAGTAGCGTACATTCTTACTGTGCCTCAGCAGGATGCACAGGGCATCATACCTGCAGGGACAGAACACAGGGCTGTCTCAGGCACAAAAACTAGTCATAAGAGATATGGTTCAGGTATAGGATTTCTGGCCAGTAATGTGGTCAGATCGATAGGGACCTTGCATACCATGTTGGCAGACACCATTCACATCAACTATACCAGAGACTTTCTAATGAGGAGACAGCACTCAAAAAATCCTCCATAGAAATGCATGGGGTTAGTTTGTAATGCCAATATGGCCGTTGTCTACACATATCCCACCCCTTCCTCGGCAAAACGTCAACATGTGAATACATTGAGCCAATCATGTGCTGTGAACTCGCTGCTGGAGTATAATTGGTGTCGTGAAGCCTTGCGCACGCGCATTTCTGCTGAATAGGATGTCCTATGAGTGCCCAAAAAGCATTGCAATATGGCCGCCGAGTGGAGGGACTTGCCTAAAATGACTGACTATACCACCTCGAGGGAGGAGTTATTATATCCTGAACACACAATAGAAATATCCTAGAATACATATATTGTATGTAAATGTATTGGATGCTTGATAACAGCTCAAGCCATTCGCTAGCTAAGACTGACTAACCTCTGACCCACACACACACACACACTTACCAGTCACTGGCTGGGCCTCGCACTATCTTCTTGGTATGGAATCCAGTGCTGAAGAGGAACCTGGCAGCGAGCTGAATGCTGATCATTGCTATCTCCTCCGCTTCAGGCAGAAGATGATCTTGGCCTAATTGAGTCCGAAATAAACATCATTAGGGAGGAATAAGCAGTCGGAGCCCAAAACCGTGCACTGAAATGAGACTGCAACCCAAAGAGCTGCAGCGGTGGGTTTTAATGCGCGTGACAGCCACTTCTTTTGAGTGCCTAACAGAGAGAGAGAGATCCACATTAAGATCATCAGTATGTTTAATATTCCCCTGAGCCGAGCAGGAGGAAATCAAACGCTTTCATTAGAGCAGCGGAAGAGGTCCTCATCTGCTGGAAATGGCCGCAATAACAGGATACGATTTGCCGTGAAGGACATGTATGCTCTCTCGCTCCCCCTCAATGTCTTTCTCTCTCTCTCACACACACACACACACACACACACACACACACACACACACACACACGTGCTTTTATCTTAAAAGGCTGGCAACCTTAGAGTTCAACTTCCAGAGCTGAGGATTCTGACCTAATCATCAACATTAATAGCACTGGCACATATTAACTCCCAATAGAAAGAGCATTACAGTTTACAATAGCACATCTAGCCATTTCAGATGGTACCAAATCAGATGCTTTGGACAATACAATAACCATAACTCAAATTTAACTGAGAAAAGCAGCAATAGTGGATTTTATAACTATTGTACCCTTCTACGTTGTAGCAGGTAAACATTACAAAATATGAGTGCATTGACTGAATAATAGCAGCCAACTGCTGAAGCTTCTGTCCCTCAAAAACACTTTAATTTGGGGAAAAGAAAGTCAACCTCTGTGTCAATGTGACTGATGATCTAAAATGTTTCAAGTGATGCATGGGGGTACACTTAAATCAGTCAAATGCTGCGTCTTAATCAGATAAAAGCCTTGGCGAGCCACAACTTTGTTCGGAAAACATTGCCGCGAAAACAGCAGGGAGTCGGTCACTTACCTGGCGGAGGGTTCAAGTAGACGCTGTTACACGTCAGGAGCTTCTTCATAAACTGGAAGTACTCGAGGCTGTACTGCATGCGGTTGTGCATGAACTGGACATTCTGCTTCCGCACGCTGCACTCGATGGCACCGGGCATCTTGATCTGGTTGGGCTTGCTGCCCAGCGTCAGCTCCTGGATGTATTTGACCAGCTCGCCGCCGTCGTGGTCCGGCGCGTCCATGCGCTCGTAGAAGAGGATGTAGGCGTTCCACCAGCGCTTCTGCCGGCGGTACGACATGCGCTTCATCATGTGGTCGAACACCTCGCCCATGTACTCGCCGCCGAAGCACTGGTTCTTCATCTCCTCGTCGTCGTCCATCTTGCACTCGGTCACCTCGCCGTCGTCGAACTTGTACCAGCGGTTGCGCTCGCCGTCGCACACGCCCCCACCTCCGCCTACGCTCCCCTCGCCCCGGTGGATGACGTACGAGTAATAGTGACCGCCGCTGGCCTGTCCCGAGTGCACCAGCACGCCGACGAGGCGGTAGCGCGAGCTGGGGGACTGCGGGTCGGTGACGGCGGGGGGCTGCTGGGGCGTGTCCGGTGGCGGCTGTGGCGACTCGGCGGGCGGCAACGGCTGCTCCTTGGAGTCGTCGGCGCGTGGCGTCTGGCTTTCAGGGCTCGAGTCGGACGAGCCCTCCAGCTTGGCCACGCCGGCCACCGTGTACGGCTCCATGTCCAGCTCGCGCGGGAACTCGAAGTAGTCGTTGAACTTGATGGCGCACTCGCGCTCCCAGTCGTAGTCGAAGCGCTTGAGCTGGATGGCCAGCACCGGTGGTAGCTTCTTGATGAGTAGACGCTTCACCGTGTCCACCTGTAAACATAAACACACACATGGCACGATTAGTCCCCTACGCACTCATTTGAATTCATTGGAGATATGGTAGCATTTCACACTAGCAAACACATAAGTTGTGTACTGTGATCTCATCGGTCCGATGATCAGTCTTCTCAGTAGTTTAATTTCATTTTACAACGTTCTAGGAAGGGGTGAGAAAATGATATAGATGGATAAAAAATTTTCCCACAATGACTAACCACACTCAGTTGTTAAACGTTGCTGTTGAAAAAAATAAATAAAAATAAAAAGGCAAATCTGTGCTATAAGGCAGACCTGCAAACTCTGGAGTAGTGAAAAAGGTGACCGCATACAAAACCCTATTCACTTCAACTACCCTGGTTAACATAGAAAAGGTGACTGTAGCCAAAAGGTGATAAGTTTGCAGGTGTGTAAGGACAGCGAGAGCCTTGAGGAGATCTCACCTTCTTGTTACACTTCTCACAGTGATAAGCGTTGGCACCCTCCAGCAGATCCCCTTTCACATACTGCTCCATCGAGTCCAGAAGGTTCTGGTGGTTTCTGATGTCTACATTCAGTGTTGTGAACGACTCCTCACATTCATATCTGCACACAACACACAAACAGCCATTAGGACAGTATACCTCAGCAAATCTTCCTTCTTAATCAAAATCAAAATTCCTCCAAAGCCACTGGAGGGAGGGAGAGAGAGCAGAGACAGACAGATTCTTCATTGATCCCGAGGAAAATAAAAATGAAGGCGTCTACCTGTGAGGACAGCCCTGGCAGATCTTCTGGTCGGCGAAGGAGCCTCCCAGCACTTTGCTGAGCATGGCCGGGTGACCCAGGGCCTTGAGCGCCTCGTCCAGGCTGTCCACCAGCGAGTTGAAGAACTCCAGTGCGTCGTGCTGCTCCCGCAGGTTCACCGGCTCACCCCATAACCTACGCATTGGGAGAGGAGATCTCAGGAACACACGCTACCAACTCACTGCCAACGGATGACAAACCCTGCAACATGTGATGAAACCCTGCAACACGTGATGCTACATACATGTGTTGCTAGAGCAGCAATCACAACCATTCAACAGCAGTTTAGTCTATTAAACTATCAACCCTTCATTTAGCATCACATGCTGCAATGACACACAAAATCACACACCAGTCACATACATCACCACAAGGCAGACAGTACTCTGGATATTATGTGATTTCATACTTGACTACAAGTTCTTCCCACAATGCTATTGGTTTTCAAAGCAGTAATACCAGACTGACCTGAACTGCTTCCAGAACCCTCGGGGCACGTAGTACTGCAGGCGTGAGGCAGCCAGGTGACCGAAGATGACCTGCAGGTGGCGCAACACGCCGATGTTGTACTCCTTCCGGTCCTCGGCCTTGTTGAGGGACGGCTTGTCGTCGAATTGGTGGTGGTAGCTGAACACCTCGTCCCGTGGGTCAACGTTGCTCTGCGAGATGGAAAACATCATCATTGAGACTTTTAAGAGCAAGCAGACACAATGGCTGGAGAACCGCTGTATTCAAGTTGTCTTCATTTTTGTTGAAACTCTCGACACATGGTTCCCATCACTGATTTCTGCTGTGCTCATAACATCCAGCAAGTGCATCAGGTTCCTTGGAGTGACTGGAGTGGAATTGATTTTTTCGATTGCTTGCAAGTCATCTTTTTTAATCAAATGAAATCCATCATATGAGAATGAACCATCCAGCTTTCATTTCATGTCTATTAAGAAACTTTATAAGCTTCCACTACAGATCAATCCCAAATGAGCCAAGACTTATACTAGAACACCATGTCCAGCAGAAGAATGAGTAACTAAAACCACAGTTTGGAAAGGACTGTCGAGTAGGTTTGGTTTCGTCTATGATCAAACACTCAAATTTTAAACAACCATTAATCAGTTGTTGTGTGCGTCAATAGCTGGGTTTTCAACCAACTGTGAGGTAGTTCTGCACCACCAATCAGAGGTTGCCTGGTTCCTCTAGCCAGTGACACCGATTATTAGAAGATGAACTGCAGCTGTGTTCAATCATGCGCTACCTCCTCATCCTGTTCCAACTGTGTGTGTTGATCATCTTTCAGCCTTCATTGTAAACCACTCATGCCATACCTAGTACAGCCTTCTGTCACACAATCACAGGCACACAACAAACTCCAAAGAAGTGGGACTGATTGACAATGTACTCAAAACAGTCATTGCGATTCTTACCCTAACATCTAAAGAGAAAGCCTGCCCAATTTATCACAAATTTCAATGCTTATGACAACTGAAAATATAATTTGTCATCAGCAACCACAGTAGTTGCTGTTGTTTTATTGGCTACCACTGCTACCACTGGCAGAGACAAGGTGGGGTTGTCTGAGTGTGGCGAACGTGGCCGGTCCGTGCGGCCGTACCTCGTTGTCCTGCTTCTCGTCGCCGGACATGTCGTCGTCCACGTCGCTGCCGGTTCCCTCGATGGCCAAGATGCCGTTCCTGATGGGCGGGATCATGTAGAGCTGCTGGATCACCGAGTTCATGTAACATGTGGCGCCAGCGTTCTTCAGCCCCACAAACCCTTTGGTGGGCCGCGGTCCCACCGGCGGTAAGTACTCCCATTCAGTAAGTGCCTCGCAACCTGCACAACAGAGACCACACACAAGGATGTTCAGCAATGAATGAACATTGTTTTTGGAAAAAGCTACCCTAGTCATAACTTTGATCCGGGACCAGCTTTATATAAAAAAAACAAACAAAAAAAAAAAACTCCCTTCCATTTTGAAAAAGGAGTAAACATTTCCAGTCATCTCATAGAAACGGTACCGTATTTATTTTCAGAGCTGCTAACATGCTCCGACTTGCCAGAGTAGCCTGACCGACTTCTGCGCTTGTTGTGTAATTGGGTGTCGTTTTGCACTCCTTCCTACCACTGTAATACGCATCAGTGCTCAATTTTATATCAGTCATATACATTCACTGAACAAGCTAACACTCATGGTAACCATGCTTGCGAATAGTACTCATCTCACAGAAATGTTTTGCTGAGCATGGTAAAGACTAAATAACACACACTGGCTATCATCTATGGATCAGTGAGTTGATCTAACGTGCCCTCAAAGGGTGCTTATAACAAAGTAATACGCTTCTCAGTAGCTAGGTAGGTTTTGGGTCCAAATCAAAGTAGCATGTCAAAGCAGTATGTCTGTCAAACATGTCCACACGTAACTAAAAGTTATCGGAGTGTGTGTTTACATCCAAATAGAGTGTGTCCATACCTAAGTAATACATTTCCGTGAGCGTGTCGACGATCTGCTTGAGGTTGCGCATGCAGCCCACGGCTAATGCCACCAGGAGCTCGAAACCGGCGTTGATGGTGGCGGGACTGCTGCAGACGGGGATGGCCTGCTCCGTGGGGAACTCGCCACTCTTCATGTACTGCAGGTACACGTTAGACGCCGGGAAGATGAAGTCGTCGATCAGCTCCTGCAGAGGGAAAAGACGTGCACACCGTTACACAAATGATCAATCAGACCAACAAAGCATGTAGATGATCCCCTTTCATAGAGAAAGAACTACTCATACTCAAACATTGTGATAATCAAAAAATGTAGACAGTTGATTAGATACGTTGTATTTCTGCGATTACAAACAGACTTTTTATGCACTATTTTCAAGGTGTTTCAATTGTAAGCATTAGTAATGGATGTTGTAATGAGCTTGACTTGACTTCATGGATGTCATAGTTGTGAGGGCATACAACAGTGAACCAATCAGTGGCGCATGAGCACCACTCCGTGCTGCGAGCTATGTGACACTGGAGCTGGCAGAGGGCTCGCGTCACCATGGCGTTTCCACTACAAACAGCGGGGCTAGTCTGCGCCCACTAACCTTGATGAGGTTGGCGCCGCCCTTCTCGCAGCCAATGTAGTACTTCTTCTCTGGGGTCTGGAAGGCCAGCAGCTCCTTGGTGACGCCCAGATGACCTTCCAGAATGGTCTCCTCCACGCCAGTCTCCCCAATCCTCTTCACCTCGTCCTGCAGGACAGAACAGGGAGACATCGGGGACACCATCACACAAACAGAAACATACTACACACACGGCATACAACTAGACGTGGTGATAAAAGTCTTGTCTTTGTTGTCTTCCATCTTGGAATGACTAGATGAATATCTGTTCCCAGCTCATTTTCCCATTATGGGGTACGTCCTTTAATGCTCAAGCAGTCACTGAGGGAATCATTTGGGATAACCAAGGGACTAAAAGAGCCAGTGTAAGCATTCAAGCAGCATGGTAGTACCACCTAACCTGTTCTGAACAACTATTCCATATATAATGAGACTTCTGTCACTAGACAAGTTAAGTTAAGACCATAAGCACTGGGACACTTGCATTTCCACTGAGGGTGCTGCCTTAAGCTGGCTCAGTTTTATAACAATGACAGGAGCAACAGAAAACAAGGAGAAAAAGGCTGTGGGAGGGAGAGAGAGAGAGAGAGAGAGAGAGAGAGAGAGAGAGAGAGAGAGAGAGAGAGAGAGAGAGAGAGAGAGAGAGAGAGAGAGAGAGAGAGAGAGAGCGCCTCAGATCCGCATACCCTAATTCTCTTGAGCCAGTCGATCTCGTTGTTGAGGAGGACCTCGGCGTTGGGGAGGTTGATGTTGCTGTTGTACGCGTAGTTGAGTAAGTGCCTTAAAAGAGTGAAGTAATCTCCGGCGTGCTTGGCACGCTCTTTTGCAGTGCTCTGAGAAACACACATGGTCATGGTCAGGACATGGTCACACCGAGGTGTCACACTGGATGCAGCTGCGCTTTTATTGTAGACATTTAGATGTTTCAGGATGGATTTCAAAACAAACAGAGCAGGTGTGTGTGTGTGTGTGTGTGTGTTACTTACTCCTAGAACGGTGAAGAGGAGGGTGATGAAGAAGAGGAGAGGCCGGTGGCCCATGCAACACCTGGTGGCCATGAGGAAGAACTGCTCCTGCGCCATCTGACGCACAGACCTGAGAAGAGCACACAACACAGTCAGTCATTAACAACACGTACGCATACGCATACACACACGCCAAATTACCCATCATGCCTTAGTTCTCTTAGTTCCTAGTCTGTTCATGACTAAGTTTCTTAAGGTTACTGGAGTTTCTGCTCCAGAACTGAGTAATGTGGGGTGACCTTTGACCCCAGAAAAGATCAGAAGAGGGCTGGTCGTCCAGAGGGGCCCTGCGGGAGAGTGCGCTGTAGGGGACTCACTTGCTCTGGCAGTGCAGCAGCAGGTCTATGATGAACGTCTGCCAGGCCTTCTCCTTGCTCAGAGCGTCTAGGGCGGTGGGCGTGAGGGCAAAGCACAGGGTCATGACCTCCAGCGCCTCGCAGCACACCTGCTCGTCCTCCGCGTCCGGCTCGTTCCCAGCGTTTGTCTGCAGCACACAGACACACACACACACACACACACACTTTAGTATGTCTTCACTCCATAGTGCTGAGAAATGTGTGACTGGGAGTCATACACGACAAGTCCTTAAAATTGGCATATGGGTCAAATCAAATCATCTCACACAGACACACACACACACACACCTTCTCATAGATCTTGCTGATCTCCTCATTGGAGCTGAAGACCAGCTGTACTGTGCCACATCCTGAGGCCCAGACGATTTTCTGTATGGCCCGAATCACACAGATGTCTGGGAAGTACTTTGAGGCCTGGAAGAAGTTCTGTTCACAAAAGACAACGATGAAAAAAAATAACAAACGAAATCAATAATCCTTGTTAACTCAACAATATATTTATGGGCCTCATTTGGAAAACGTTGGTATTAATCTCTCCAAAATAGCAAGTATTGAAGAGGTCAGAGGATTACATAATACTGATTGTTTCTGACTTCACATTTTTACACAAATAGAGGTAAAACAACCATAATGTATTTACAGTTTACATGTTGGGAAAGAGATGGAACAAAGTAACATACAAAGACAGACAGGCAGACAGAGACAGACAGACAGACAGGAAACCAGAGACTGGTGGTGTGGACTCACCTCGTCGGAGATCTGCTGCGCGAGGCGTATGGCCACGTTTCGCAGCATGCACTCGGCCGAGGGGTTGGGGATGTTCTGCAGGGCGTTCTGCAGCACCAAGGCCTGATCGTGGGTGGCCTGGTTAATCTGGACAAAACACACGAGAGGGACCAACGTTACCACAGCAACCCCAAACACGAGTTGCTTCTCAGTAGTTTACTAGGGAAGAGAGACACCACCACCACAAAAGATATGTGATGAGGCTATTTTGCTTGTTTTAGGGGCCCGTAACAACTACAAATTTGGTCGCTGGCTAGAGCCAGAGGCCCTTGTAAAATGATCTGACCGTAACACAGACTTCATCATCACATTTAACCTTTCCAGGAAAATCAATGAATTCCATGCATACGTCATGAGTATGCCGCAAACCTCCAATTGCACAATGCAACAGACATCAATCCACTGAATAAGGAAAATAAATTAAAAAAATTTTGGAAAGGACTCATGGAATCCTCCACCTTCACAAAGAGCCTCAACAAACCCACACTGACCCTTCCCCGCTGCTATCTGCACAGCCAACAGCAGACAAAGAGCCAAGTGTGAGGCCCCACGAGGGTTTGTGGCCTGAGACAGCTTCTGCCGAGACATTTTTCTCAGACACATGGACTTGTGTCTCCGGAGGAGGGGGGGGGGGGGGGAGAGGGGGACATGGAGGAAAGGAAAGGAGGGGAAAGGGGTTCTGACAGAGGGATTCTGCAGTGAAAAAACATGTGCATCTGCATTGTAAAAAATAAAATAAAAAAAATAAAGAATCTCATTTTTCAGCCTGAATTCAATCCAACACAAGACAAACACCTTCTTGAATCCATGGGACAGCACCTGGCTCTCTTGTCAGTGGTGGGGTTTGTATGTTTGTATGTTTGGGGTCTGGCGAGGCACAATGCGAGGTCACGCTCCATGGGACAGCACCTGGCTCTCTTGTCAGTGGTGGGGTTTGTATGTTTGTATGTTTGTATGTTTGGGGTCTGGCGAGGCACAATGCGAGGTCACGCTCCATGGGACAGCACCTGGCTCTCTTGTCAGTGGTGGGGTTTGTATGTTTGTATGTTTGTATGTTTGGGGTCTGGCGAGGCACAATGCGAGGTCACGCTCCATGGGACAGCACCTGGCTCTCTTGTCAGTGGTGGGGTTTGTATGTTTGTATGTTTGGGGTCTGGCGAGGCACAATGCGAGGTCACGCTCCATGGCGAGCGCTGCAAAGGCATCTTGCTGTATTTGTTAAGGACACTTATTCTGCCAGACACCCAACACCCCTGACATTTCCAAGCTGAGAAGCGAGTGGAGAGAGGAAGATTGGGTGGGGGTGGGGGGGGGTGGGGTTGGGGGGGCATGGAAAGCAGTGTGTGTTGGGCAGGGGGGGGGGGGGGGGGGGGGTCCGCTCAGGACTTTCTTAATGTGATTGATGAGCCCCCGAGGAGCGGTGGTGGGGAAAAGGTCAGACACTCGGACAGAAATAAGATTTCCTTCTGCAATGCGGTGCGCGTGTGTGTGTGTGTGTGTGTGTGTGTGAAGGCGAGTGGACTGACACTAAGGCTGCTCCTATTTCATTACTAGGGGAGCTGTTACTTGTCTATCTTTCTTTCTTTTTTTACGCACTGCATCTTGTTCACAGGAAGGGCGGCATTGCACAGGATGAGATTGCCTCAGATTGCTTGCAGAATGTGTGAAGGATGGGTCTCTCACACTTCAATAACCCACCCCCCCCCCCGCCCCACACACACACACACACACACACACACACCTCTATCTCCATCTCAAAAAGATAAGATCATCTCATTCCTATTCAGGCAACAGACATCTCCAATGTGAACACAGGAACTGCCATACTCCAAAATAGAGAGACAGAGAGTGAGATGTGTGTGTGTGTGCGTGTGCGTGTGCGTGTGCGCGTGCGCGTGCGCGCGTGTGTGTGTGTGTGTGTGTGTGTGTGTGTGTGTGCGCGCGTGCGTGTGCGTGTGTGTGTGTGTGTGTGCTTACTGGTGAGACGGGCATGGTGCCCTCCACCACTGGCTGGCAGGCCTCAGCAACAGCCTTGACGTGGCCGAAACCGACAGCGGTGAGCAGCAGCTTGGCGATCTTGAGGGCGTTGAGGTAGGCGCCCCGCCGCGTCTCCATGTCAGCGTTTGGCAGGAAGTTGTTGCGTGTGAGCATGCTGAGCACCAGCGGCAGCCCGCCGCTCTTCAGGAAGTTGTACTGGAAGTCGCTGGCGTCCTCGCCCAACGTGTGGCTGGCCGGCATCAGCAAGGCGTACACCACCTGGGACGGGAGGGGGAGGGGGTAAAAAAGACGAGAGAGGTCAAGAGCAAGGTGGACACTTGCGAGACACAGCAAGCCGACTAGTCTAGCCGGGGGGGGGGGGGGTCATCCGACGAGTGCGTAAACAAGAGACAGAGCCAGACAAGTCGTTCAGTTTCCGAACAAAAATGTGGCAACGTACGATAATGAATTCCCATGCCCTGTGAAGCAGCTGGCATATGTAGTGGTCCAGTCATAATACCAGATTGACAGCCATAAACCATCGCTGTAGTGCACACGGATGGGCACAGGCAGAGAGTGTGTGAGTGAGGCTAGGAAAGAAGCCACATGTGTGTGTGTGTGTGTGTGTGTGTGTGTGTGTGACAGGTGTTAGTCTTGCAGCGGTGTGAGGCACAGACTACTGATGACTGCTGCTGATGCGTGGTAACAGACAGGTACCTCGATCAAGTAGAGCACTTGAGAAGGCGACGGGCCAAAGAAGCGGGAGTCGAGGGTGGGACTAAGGCTGTTCTCTCCCAGTTTGGCATGATCCAGGCAGATCGCTCGCAGGTTCTCCATTGTAGTGTTATCTGAGGACATCAGAAGAGCCGGATTCAATAACTCAACACAATGACAATTTCAGCAGAGACTGGCATAATGTAAATCACTAGCATAATATCAAACTATAATGACACATTCAAACAAGCAGCACTGATTTCTTTCAGTTTCTGTTCATTTTATTTGCTTTCTCTTTCTTTTCCTTCATTATACTCCTTCCCCCCCGCCCATCTCTTCTCTCTCTCTCGCTCTGTCACCCCATCTCTTTTCTCTCTCTCTCTCTCTCTCTCTCTCTCTCTCACCCCATCTCTTCTCTCTTCACTCTCTCTCTCTCTCTCTCTCTCTCTGTCTGTCACCCCATCTCTTTTCTCTCTCTCTCTCTCTCTCTCTCTGTCACCCCATCTCTTCTCTCTTCACTCTCTCTCTCTCTGTCACCCCATCTCTTTTCTCTCTCTCTCTCTCTCTCTGTCACCCCATCTCTTCTCTCTTCACTCTCTCTCTCTCTCTCTCTCTCGGTCACCCCATCTCTTTTCTCTCTCAGTACCCTAATTACCTCATTAGACATTATTAGGGCATTCAGCTCGTTCCGTGCATGTGTGGCTGCATGTGCGGCTGTGTGTGTGTGTGTGTGGCTGCATGTGCGGCTGTGTGTGTGTGTGTGTGTGTGTGTGTGTGTGTGTGTGTGTGTGGCAGGACAGTCTGGTGCGGACGTGGTCACCTGGGGGCATGAGCTTCATGAGGACGCGAGCGCCGTCGCGCAGGAGGGGCATGTTGAGGTTGCAGCCCAGATCGGCCACCTGCCACAAGAAGGAGATGTAGCGCAGGTGCAGCGACATGATCTGCAGCAGAGGGGAGAACACAGGACAAGACGGACACGTCAGAGACAGGACAATAAGGGAGTGGTGGACACAGCTAGAGAGGGGTCTTAGAAGTATGATCATGTAATAAGACTGAGAACATAAACACTTCATAGGTTTCCACATACATAGAATGGATCTTGGTGTTGTGCCATAAACAGGATAAAATACACAAGAGGGCGTGTGCATGTGTGTGTGTGTGTGTGGTGGTGTATGTGTGGTGTGGTGTGGTGTGGTGTGGTGTGGTGTGGTGTGTGTGTGTGGGGGGGGGGGGGGGGGGGGTTGAGACCAAATGAAAAGAGAAGGAGCCCAAAAGACGCAGTAGAAAGTTAACTGAGAAATAGGAAAATGGGCAGACACGGCTCAGCGCTAGCAACAGCCAGCCTCACACCCAGGCCTGTCCCCTTCTGCTCCCCCCGTAGCTCTGCAGCTTCCCGGCACACACTGGCCCTGCACAGCTACTGTGGAGCCTGGCCGCTCATGGTGGTGAAAGTGAAATATGCTCGTAGAAGGGGGGGAAAAAAAACACAACCACGGTCTGTGAGGACAGCAGCTGCTAACAGCATCACTGTCAAGCACCCGAGAGGGCAGGAGGAGACGGAAGAAAGGAGAGAAGGAGAAGAGAGAGGGAGCAGGAGGAGGAAGAGGAGAGAAGGAGAAGAGAGAGGGAGCAGGAGGAGGAAGAGGAGAGAAGGAGAAGAGAGAGGGAGCAGGAGGAGGAAGAGGAGAGAACAACATGCAGCGGCGGGTCCACACAAGGTGAGGAAGGCCAGATGTTGGGTATGAGAAGGGGTGTGTGTGTGTGTGTGTGTGTGTGTGTGTGTCCAATTGCTCCTCACCACTCCAGGCAGGCAGCTCTCCACCTCGGGGTTGGGCCCGTCGCTGTAGTGGTTGCCGTGGTTTCCGGGCGAGCCGGTGGAGGAGTCCGAGGAGCTGTCCGGGCTGGAGGGCATGTTGGCGCTGACCTGCGTCAGCTTGGCCGTAATCAGCTGTGGTCAGAGGGAGAGACACAGACAGACCAAACAGTCAGACCAATGGAGCGGTACTTCACCATGAAACAGACCACACAATACGGCTATCGAGGAGGACACACCTTAACACACACTGCACATAGGCGCCGGCAGAAGCCCGTTGAAACTTTCCGGCATTTGTCCACGCACACCAGCGGCGAAATATTTAACCGACAACCATTCAATAAGCGGTGGATTTTATTGAGCAACGGCAACAAAAACAAAGCTGAATCAGGACCTATACAGTGGCGATGAAAGTCGGTGGTGGTGTGGGGCGTTGTATTGAAAACAATGGAATCTAATATAATCGAACGTCGAAAGTAAACTGTATCATGTCGGCGCCTATATGAGGGAGCCTTTACATATATCATGTCAGTCAAGCTGACGTGGAATGAAGCCTATTCGGTTATTAAGTGATGATGCAATAACGGGATACTAAATGTCTTTCACGGTTAAACGGCTTTTGGAGCCACTCGTTTTTTTCTCCATAAACAATAAAATAAACTATTTTTGACGAAAAAGCTGGTGGACCAGTGACATCGGACTTAACAACCGGATATTGACTAGAACATGAGCATATATACACTTCATCAAACCATAGTGGGTAAGTATGTGAGTAAAGCATGAAGAGGTCGATTTTTCCAGACCAAGTCCAAGGCAAAGAATCACCCATCAACATGAGAGAGAGGAAGGGATGTCAGGGGGGACACTTGGCCATTTCTTACCGTTTTATCCTTGAGATTGAGCTGGCCAATCAGCTTGCGGTCATCGTTGGGGTCGACCATCTCTCCGCCGATGTAGAGCTCGATCTTGGTGTGCGTGCTGTTGGCCTTGATGCGGTTAAGGATGCTGCGCCGCACCGAGCCGATGGTGTCGTTGGTGTGCGACCAGATGTCCAGGTCGTCCACTTGTCGGCCTTGGTTGGGGAAGCGCACGATCAGTGTGATGTGCTTGCCCCGGAATGCTCTGAGAAAGAGACAGAAAGGGAAAGATTTTTTATAATATTCATAAAGGGTCTTCAGTATGCATTTTTCTAATCTTAGTCTAAGTCTAAAACACTTATTAAATGTAGCTAGTACGCGAGCAGCTAAACAGTGAATTTTGAGTGATGATCAGCTCCTTTTTTAGCTGGACAGGCAATGCAATCATCATGGGCTATGATGATTGCCTATAATAAGGGGTATTTATCTCTGGATAGGTACAGGGGCCTGTACTACGAAGCGGGGTTACTGGCTTATCTGGGTAACTTCGAGAGTAACTTGATCACGTGTGGCGTAACTTCCAGATTAACCCGTACTACGAAAGGTGGATAGGTTTTAACCGAGGTATGCTGCCATGGCAATTTACGCTGCATCTCAAACCTGCTCCGAGCAGGTTATGTTCTTGGTTAACCCGAGGTTTCCGTTAACCACACCCTTTATAAGTACCACCCCTCCACTAACAATTTCTCCCGAGACAATGTCGGCGTACCTGGATGATCCATACGACATTGGAGCGCAAATCGTGAGGGACTCTCATAGCGAGGGGTTTTAGAGACCGCCAGAAAATATATGTAGCCTACCCGGACGATATTCTCTATGAAGATATAGATTGTCAGCCGAGGGAATTCGTTATCTTTGTCAGATGATCTAGGAAGACGTCTCATAGCAATGCCCGTACGTGGACATTCATGTATTCCATCGGTGATGCTGAACATCTGAGCAAGAATACTGCATGTCCGAAAATAAATCGGACATAGGCCTACAGTATGCTGAACATCTGAGCAAGAATAAATCGGACATAGCCTACAGTAGGCCTAGTAAATTAAAATCACAATTTTAACAAACATATTGAATTGAATGTCATATTACTGTACCCTGCACATAAAGGCTACACATTTCCACAGCATCAGAATCCGACCGAATGCCTCCCTCAACCCCCTCCATAATCGGCCTTCCACTATTATTTGCGATGGCCAACCCCTCTGCTACTGTAAAACACTCTGGTGCCTTACAGTAGTGTTCAAAGACACCTTTCTCTATTTAGCTGTAAAACAGAGGCCAAGTGAAGGCTATAAGCATACTAGGCCTACATGTTTTCATAATTAAGAAATATTAATGCAAGCTATGACTATATAAACCACTATTCTGAATAATGTGTTTGTGTTTCATTTTCACCTGCTGCCATGTGCATTTGGCAATGGTGTTGCATCTGAAATGTTCACAGGATTAGGCATACACTAAATCAGTCAATAGGGCTACTTAAACATTCAATTATCCTTATTACTGTAATCTATATGCCCACTTCTAAATTGTGTTGCATCTGTAGGCATTTCTATGAACTCAAAATAGGCAATTTAATTATTTCAACTCATTAAATACGCTATTAATCCTCCGTATTTGAAGAACATGTGGAAATAAAACTTTACTTTTAGGCATTTAGGATACCCGATCTGCAATACGTTGCCAACAGCCTTGCCTTGCTTTGTTCACTGCCGACGTATTCGATTTTTGTCGTAGAGTGGGTTTTAATTCCTCATAACTTGTCATAATAATTGTGCATTCCTCATTCGTAAAATAAGGTGAACGCGTAATCACTGAAAGTGGTGATTTGCGCTGCAACCCGCCCCTTTTATGTGAACGTGCACAAACTCCAATGAGGTTAACCCTGGCTCAACAAATCAACTTCATAATCAGCATCGTAGTAGTTAACACCACTTATGATAACCAGGTTTTGTCAACCCCGGTTTAACAAAGTAACCCTGGGTTACATCTGGGTAGGTTAAGCTCCCTTCGTAGTACAGGTCCCAGGTGATGACCAGGGGGGTATTCCAAGTACGTGGTTTAGTGTCAAATCTGGGTAAATTAACTCAGATTAAGTGGTAAACCTCCTACAACAAGAGCCCTATGATATTGTTTTGTTAGGAGAATGTAGCCATACAGTTCTTCTATTAGGAGGTTTACCACCTTCTTTGAGTTAACTAACCCAGGTTTGTCACTAAACCAGGTACTTGGAATAGCCCCCAGGTGATGAAAGAAACCGTTTACAAAGGCTGATCATTCAAGAGGCATTTAAATGTTACATTATATTCTGTAATATTACAAAATTACAATGGAAAAACTGTACACAAGTCAGTATCAAATCTAATATGATACATATTCGTATTTAATACACACACACACACATATATATATTTTATTATTATTTATTAATTTATTTAATGTGTTTTTTGAACACTGCAAACAGTCTAGGGCCCTTTCTGAAACTAGTTACGCCCTCTCTCCCTTGCATTTATAATCCGCTCCACCATATTAAGGGCCATCTGAAACCAATTACTGTTAAGTGCTAATGTAATAGTGTTATAAACCATCTAACACCGAACTTGTCCAAAGTGTGCGTCAATTAATGCAGCACATCATGGAGAACGCTTCATACAAATAAGTTTCGGGTGAGTACACCTGTAAACACATCCAGGTTTACGTCAATACCTGTTTCGGCTAGGGAGAGTTAAGTTAATCCCAAAGCCGTGTGTGTGCGAATTTAGCTGTGAGGGCAATTCCCACCCGAGTGCGCTCCGTAACGGAGGGGGAGTGGGTAGGGACTAGTTTCGGAAAAGGCATGTTATGCCTACTACGAGAACTCCCAGTGTGGCATCTCGTTATCCTCAACACTCTGGTAAGGCAGGGCAATTACAAGCACCTGCTCCCAATCCAAGGGCACACCCATCCTCCATTCAAGAGAATGATTCGTTGTGCTACATCTTCCCTCAGTTTCAGCCAGTACTTGGGAAGCATTGTTGGGTTATGTGCTGTTATTATGCTTCACTCTGAGGTGTATAGCTCCTCTATTTATGTGTTTGGTAGTGTTTACTCCTTGTGAGTTCATGTGTCTAAATTCTACCTGCACTTGCATCCTGTTGACATGAATGAATCACGCCATAACCTTCAAACTGTACTCAATCAATACGGTACCTTTGAGTGTGTGTGTGTGTTGTGTAGTACAGTGAGTGTGTGAGCCCTATGTACCTGGACATGGGGAGGATGGTGCGCTCCTCGTGGTAGTCGCTGTCACACTCTGTGATGTACTCCCTCAGGACGGTCAGCACCCTGACCATGCGGATAGCCTCCTGTCGGGCACAGTTGATGCTGTCCTTATCCCCGTCCAGGACGCACAGGGTGTCGTACGACGCCTTCAGGCGGTCAAAACACGACTGGATGAAATCCTCATGGATCTCAACCTGCAAGGGAATATAAAGGGGAAATATTTTACATATTTTTTCTCTTATTTAAGCTTTAAACAATTCTAAATAAAACTGCTTTTGGTGTGCTTTTATGTTATCTGACAACACTAGCAAGTAGTCACCTGATTGACTTGCAGTTTTGGTCCGAGGTTTGTGTAGATCTCCTTGAGCAAATCTATTGCACGACTGGCAATGTCATCACTTCCTTGAATCACAACCTGGCGGGAGAAATTAAACACAGATAAGAGGAGTGAATTAAAACAAAAATGACTGAGGGCTTCCACGTGTTGAGTTGGATCTCAGTCAATGTTGATAGTTGAGCTGTGACTCAGCAAGAGAGAGAGTGAGAGTGAGAGTGAGAGAGAGTGCACAGCACAGTAGACTGATTAGCACCTTCAGTCTGCTGCAAGACAACACAGGCCATCAGGCCACGAGGAAGAGACTCCATGGGAACGGCGTGAAGACGCACTGATCCAATATGGCAAAGCCATGGCAAACGCACTCAGAGTGCTGGCCAAAATGAAATCAGAGCTGACCAGATTAGCTCATTTAGACAAGAAAGGTGGGCCCAGTTCTGGAGGAATGAAAAGCTGCATTCATGTATGAGAAACTACAGAGGCGCTGCCTCCATTTTGCCCCCCCCCCCCCCCCCATTCTATTCTCTTCGGCTAATTGCGTCAAAGTCACATAATTGACGACAGGCGCAAAACTAATTAGAATTCGCATAAAGCGAGATGGGGTGTGCACGGCGTCGGCCGCACTCTCTCCCCCTCTTGCTATTCATTCATTACATAAGGCGGCGCGATTGATCAGACTCGTCTGCATGCCGAGTGGTGCGCGAAGAAAACACAAGAGATGGGTCACGAGTGGCAGTTTAATGGGCTTCTGGTTCCAGCACGTTATCTGATGAACAATTACTAGCTCGCACATAATGATGATGCGAAGCGATGACAAATGGCTCTGGAGACGACATGACGCACAGACCCTACCATCTCGATGTTGATCAGCCACGTGTGTGTGTGTGTGTGTGTGTGTGTGTTTAAAATAGCAGCACACACCGACATCCCCATCACTCTGTAACAAAGGGGGGGGCATGTAAACGCAGGAATCAAGTCAACTCTTCATTAAGAGTTAACAACACCTCAGCTCACCATCACTGAACACACACAGTAGAAACAGAACAACAGAAAACAGCCATTGCCAAGGAAGCGCACACACATCCCCATGATGGAGCCACACTAAGCTGCTACAAGAGCTAACTCCACACTTGGGACCAGATCTTAAGGCAAATGAGAGCAAAGCCATGGTAAATCTAAAACATCTACGAATCGAACGAATGTGTACTTCAAGACAGCAGAGCACTAAGTAGGCTATGACTTCAATGTGCTCTCCTTCTGGACCATTACAGCACTGCACAAGCTATAAAGTGCTTCCTTTGAATGCCGATATAATCTGGCATCAGCTGTTGATGTGTAGAGCCCTCATCTTTTTATCCATTCTAAAACATGTGTAGCTGTGATGAAGTATAACATAGTGGCGGGCATGTCACATACTACCACTACGGGATGCAGATGGTGGTATAGGTGGTATTCGATTCTGTGTACACCACAGGGTCACACTCCACTATCTTAAATTTCCCCTTGGGGAGAAAGAAAGAAAGAAAGAAAGAAAGAATCTATCTATCTATCTATCTATCTATCTATCTATCTATCTATCTATCTATCTATCTTCTATCTATCTTCACATTGATAATAAAAGCACACATTTATGTTTTTATTTAACTCTGCTTTAGCTTTCTTGTCTGGCTTGTATAATCCCCATTAATATGTCCTGCTGGTTCCCAAGCCCTTGAACGGTCGCCACCGTAGCAGCAGAGCACCAAAACATATTGCTGGACTGCTAATCTTCCCAGGGCATCCGAGACACAGGGGCAGAATTAGCGCATTGTGTACAGTCACGCCTCGTCCGCATTCAAGCCAACAGAGGACCTCACATTCGTTTCCCTCTAATGTAATAAAAACATTTTATACGGCAAGATTAAGACAATGTAGGTCACTCCAAAAAAGCAGCCACGCTTTAAGTGGGTCAGTGCTCTTTTACAGCCATACTGCCAATGTATCCGTATTTATGGGCTGGGAGGTCACTCGGTCACCATGGTTACTTGTCTGCTAAATGAGGAATTACACGTCACGCGGCTGACGGAAGACCATTCTACTAACGCAATGCAAACACAGGTGGAGACAATCTAATCATTTAAACTGGCGTATGCTGCTTCTTTCACTTTGAAAATCATACAGCCATCAAGGTCTATGTCTGATTATGGTCTCAGCGGCACTTTTACGATAACGCAACTGGGAAAACATCCACATGCCACACCTTCGACCCTAACTGAATTAACGATGGCTGTGGTGGAGCAAGAAAATCTTGCAAGCTCCAATGGGTTCTGCAGCACACTGTGCAAGCCAACTCTACGGTTTATTCTGCAATGCCCTCTCTCTCTGCCTCACCATACATATGTTACTTACGGTTTTCTTAAAGCATTTGTTTGTGACGCTGTTTAATGACAAAATGCACAAAGCAGTGGTAATATGATACATCTCGTTATCATATGCAAGATGGATACGTGTGTGTGTGTGTGTGTGTGTACACGTGTGTGTGTGTGTGTGTGTGTGTGTGTGTGTGTGTGTATATACAAAAGGATGTTCTGATGGTCATAGTGTGGGTAGACGGGGCACCTAACTCACCCTCCAGAGGTAGTCCAGACCGATCAGCTCCAGGTCGTCCATCATGTAGGCACGGCGCTTGGCCACCAGCTTGCCCTCGCGGCAGTTGACTGCCTTGAAGAAGCGCTCGAAGCACTTCATGCCGTTCTCAGTGAGCAGCGAGGGGTCCAGCTGCAGCACGTTGTTCTCGAAGAAGTCCTTGTTGATGTCCGGATCCAGGTCGGGCTCGTCGCCCATCAGCTTGGAGTACCACTTGAAGCAGGCCTCGCGGTCGCACAGGAACACGGCGTTCTCCGCCAGGCACTTCCAGATCTGCTTGGCCTGCGGAGCACACAGCCACAGCTGCCCCGTCTTTCAGCAGGAACCTGAGAGCGGAACGCGAGGAGCGAAGCGAGGAAGTGAGAGAGAGAGAGAGAGAGAGAGAGAGAGAGGAGAGAGAGAGAGAGAGAGAGAGAGAGAGAGAGGAGAGAGAGAGAGAGAGAGAGAGAGAGAGAGAGAGAATAAAGGTTACGGACAGACACAAGGACAACCAGATGGACTGACACATACATACAAATACACAAATGACGGCGAGATAACATTGATATGTAAACATAGTTAAGCTAAAAGGTTAAGAGACAGTGGCCCATTGGGTTGAAGCACTATGGCATACTCGGTGTTCTGGTCAGTGTGCAGATCCATACAAGAGGTGTTGAAGCACTTTTGCATAAAGGCACAGAGGGTGGGGGATAGTCACAGACACTGTGTGTGTGTGTGTGTGTGTGTGTGTGTGTGTGTGTGTGTGTGTGTGTGTGTGTGTGTCAAGGTGCAGATACCTCAAGAAGTTGAGCCTCTCCTGGACCTCCTGCACGTGGCTGTACCGGCTACCAGGCCTCACCGTCTGCGGGTCAAAGTCGGCGTGTTCGGCTGCAAAACACAGTCACAGAAACGGTCAGTTTCACTGGCGCACACCCACTGAGGCCAAAGTACTTGACATGGTTCAGCAAATGACAGTGTTACACAGCCTGTGTGCTACACAGACGAAGAAGAAACAAACCAGTTCACCTGATATTTTTGGGGGGCTTGGACTGTATAACCACAAACAAGAGTGTGCCCTATGTTTATGCCATGTGTTCTTACACATACATAGAATGTACAGTTCATGGACATTTAAAAGTGTTTCATCTGAATGAATTGAATGTCACCCCACTATAACTATAACCACCTTAACTTCACTGGTGTTTTTTTTATTTTTTATGCTGATGTCCTTGTAGGGGACACCTAAGCCAGACTACAAACACAAACCAAATCTTAAAAACTACGAGTAGAGGAGGAACAAACAAAATCTGCCGTGCTAAATTAAGAAACACCCCTCCCCATGTTGCAGTATTGGAGCCCTAGGGATCAATAAAGTATCTATCGTATCTATCTACCGTATCCATCTATCGTATCTATCTATCTATCTATCTATCTATCTAGAAGGTCCGAGTGAGTGAGTGAGCAGACGCACCTTTGGAGAACTGCCTCATGCTCTCCATGTAGGCCGACAGGTTCTCTGCCACCAGGGTGACCAGCGCGTGGTTGTGCTGCAGCTGGTTGATCAGGTCATGCCGATAGAACACGTGAGGACTCCTCTGAGTTTGACTGCAAGAAGAGGATGAGAGGAACGGGGGGGGGGGGGGGGGGGGGGATGGTAAAGATAGTGAGAGGGAGGAAGAGAAAGAAAACCAGCCAAAGAGAAAGACATGATGAGTGTTTATTAAGGAGGAATAATTGAAACGTACTGTGTATAGAGAAGGGTGTATAAGTCTACGTGTGTGTGTGTGTGTGTGTGTGTGTGTGTGTGTGTGAGTGTGCGTCTGTGTGCGTGTGAGTGTGCGCTTGTGCAGGCAAAGAAAGGCTGAGAGTGGGCAGCGTCGGAGCCTCTGGAGTGAAATTATTTCGGCCTCATGCTGTTTCTGCACCTTTTGAACTGTCAAGTTGGCGGGAATGAGGGTGGGTGGGGGCAATTTCTTATTTGAAAAAGGGCTCTCATTAGTGGTTGAAAATGACACAAGTGTGTCATTAGACAAAATGTGCTCCTTATGGTAGCTCTGCACGTGTGTGTGTGTGTGTGTGTGTGTGTGTGTGTGTGTAAGTGTTTGGGGTTGAACAGCACAGTACGGACAGAATGCAACTTGGCATGAACGCCTCAACCCCACAGTAGAGCATCCCGGCTGTCTCTCTTCTGCCTGCAGAGTCACCTGGGATGCCCTGCTGTGGTGCCTCTGCTCTATAATAACAATTAATATTAAAAATCACTGTGGTGTTAAAGTTTGGAAAAACGTGAGTACAAGCAAACCCCAAAGGCCCAGACATTGTTGTCTGACACGTTACGGTGATTTGTGACAACAAGAGCTGCTGCGACAGGAACATAAAAAGGCAAGCTGGCTGAAGCATATGTACTTTTTTTCTTTAGTTTGTTTTTCCCAGGGAGGAAAAAAGGCAAAAGAAATTTAAAAAAAAAAATTAAAAAAAAAATCAAAAAGCGACAGATCTGTGATGAAATCTGAAAGCGTAATTCGGCTAGATTCAGGATCGGAATGGTGGCCGAAGCCACCAGATTAGTTCTGCACTTACCCTTCTAAGCTCTTTTGTATGTTAATAGGTATTTTCTTTCTGAAAAAACAACAGGCATGTGTGCTATGTATTTGTCTGGGCTTTGTAAGTGTTGATATAGCTCAAACATACATGCTTTGTGTTAAAACTGGCATTACGGTTACAGACTTCAAGTCAGGAACTCATTAAGCCATTAGTTTAACGGTTCCGTCCCACCAAAGAGTAAACGGAACCTTTGTTAGGAAATGATTTCATTAGGGATGCCAACATGCATCAAAACCAAATAAAAAAAACAAACAAACAAACAAACAAACAAACAAATAAATAAGCATGCTAAAGCTACACACCAAGATGCAAAAGAATTTAAAGAATCAGCATATAATTCAGCCTGAAAGCATGCATCTACCCAACTACTGCAGATGCGAAACCTGGCCCATCGTATACAACTAGGAGGAGATGAGATGAGCTCCGCACCACCAGGCATGAGTGTTTATGGGCACAACATCGGGTTATTTTGCTCTAGAATTTGCATCTATACAGCTACATTTTTTAAATGAATAGACTATACTGGTAGGTACGTTCTAGGGAGGGCAGGCGCATTCTAAGGACAAGTTTGACGGTACCTCAGGTTCTGAGGGGCCTCTCCAAACAGGCTGCAGATCTCACGGATCTGCTTCAGGGCGGGGATCACCCACTTGTCGTTGGTGCGCAACTCTTCAATGAAACGGTCGATCCACTGGATCTTCTGAGTGTCGCGGTCCTGCAACAACATAGATTGGGGCATCCTCACCTGTATGCAACACTTTCCACCTCAGCCTGCTTTTGGATTCATATCACTACAGCTAGAATACTGGACGTTTCTCCAAGGGCCTCTAGGCTCCAGACTTCAAAACATTGGAATGTTATTCTAGCACTCTTGTTGTCAGTTTATTATAGCATCGACTATTGCAACAGAAATAAAATTAAAAAAACACACAACATCTTCCACTACATTCCTGTTCTTGCGACCAGGTGGCTCAGAGGAGCATCTGTTCCGGGGCCAGTTTTGCTAACTGAGACATGTTGGCTAAGTGCTGTGCTACCTGTCTGGTCTGCATTGTATCAGATCTGAGCCATTTCCACAGTGCAATAAGCCTATTTAATTTGTCTCTCTGATTCGGTCTGGTTAGGATTAGTGTACCTGTGAGCAGCTGTAGTCCAGGATCTTGATGTGGGCACTCAGTGCCTGGTCCATGATGTCCACAGGCACGTCGTCGCTGTGCGCCAGGTTCCACAGCAGGTTCAGCACCTTGTGGGCCATCACGCCGTCCTTGTCGTCCTCCGCCAGCCTGCGGATGAGTTCCAGAAGCTTCTCCCGCTGCTTTTTGCTTGCATTGGTCCAGCTCGCCTGGGGAGTACAAACCCAACTATTAGCCTACTTCTGACCACAGGGCAAATCAGACATGCTTTCATTCTAAAGAACTTCTTGAATATCAGTTTTTCTTTTTTTTTTTTTTTACCTTACTGTATAATTTAAAATATCCCAATTTAGAGGAATAACCGCTAAATATCAGATTATTCATTTGAGGCGGAAATGATTTGAACATTAGAACACTTTCACATAGGTTAGGGAGCTGCTCTGTAAAGGCACTTGCAAGCTCACCTTGAAACAGTCAAAGAGATGGTCCAGCTGCTCGGGAGAAAAGTCCCAGGCCAGCTTCGCTAGGAGGTCATGGACATTTTTTACAATGGCTTCATGCTTTCCAGCCTGTGGGCAAAAGAAACACCACCAATGAATGAGCATACAAGCCACCACTCAGCACAATTACATAACAAATGCACATTTGAACCACACAGGGTTAACCCAGAGGAAGTAGTACACTATTTAATTGAGGAGCCCTGCAAAACATGTTTACCACTTATGACATACAAGTTTGTCAAGAAACCACACACTTAAAATACCTCCTCGGAGAACAACCAAGACTACAGCTTGTGGAGAATGTGTCGTGCTGCGTCATGTTTTGAAAGGCTTCAGGAGGTTACCTGGGCAGCCCAGATGTTGTCCAGATCCTGGAGGGTGAGGGCCTTCTCTTTGATGACGAAGCGCAGGATCTTCTCCAGCTTCTCTACGTACTGGGGCTGATGCAGACTGTCTCGCAGCACGATGGACAGGATGTTGTTCTGCTGAATCCACTCCTGCAACCACACACACAGACACACACGGAGTTGGCGTGCATTTCAGTGAGCAAGCGTGTAAAAGGGTGAGCGAGCAATTGAGGAAAAAGAAAGAGGCATAAAGAGGAGAGAGAAAGGACAGGTAAAAAGTGACCAAGACGAGAGAGAGTGAGAGACCGAGAGGAAGGACAGGTAAAAAGTGACCAAGTCACCAAGTGACAGATGTAGACAGACAGGCAGGATGTCGAGGGATATGTTCATAATTGCTGGGGGTTGGAGGGGGGACGGGACGTCTAGGAGTTTTGAACATGGCCATCTGTGTGATGCTTACCGCCATGCGTTCAGCAGTCAGCCACTCTTCCTCCTCCGGGTTACCATGTCGATGAGTGTAGTAGGACACACTGGAGATCACCTTGTTGACTTCATTTAGTGCATTCATTTTGCCATTAAAAGAAGATATTTGCAATAACCTGAGGATACAAAATCACACAATCTGGTCAGACTTCAAATGTTTGTTTATTCGGTCCCTCTTTAAAATAATCAGGAAAATAACTGTGAATTTAGTTTTTATTTCGTCACATCTTACCTAAGAATCATTTTTAACCTAAAAATTTCTAAGTTCTTCACGGTCTCCTCCTGACCCGGTAGCCGTGACGCCAGGTTCTTGAGCGACTTGATGATCATGGACAGGGCGTCGTTTTTGGCTTCGTTCTTGGCCTCCTTCTTTAGCTCCTCGTCAGTGAGATTTTCCAGGAACTGAGGGACCATTTCTATGATGGGGAGGAAGTACTTCTTCACCGTGTGCAAAGTGAGGAACTCATAGCACTGCCCGAAAGGCCTGCAGAAAAGAAAAGAAAGCACAGACGCACAAACAAACAAGTTGGGCAACAGCTTGTTAACTTAGCTTGTTATGCGATCTACAGCGTGCATGTTCAACATGTGTGTGTCTGTGCAGTTTATGGCCAAAAGTGAAAACAATACCAACAAATAGACCAGACACAATTTTGTCTTTGCCTCCCGTGAGACTGGCAGAGAGTGTGTGGTTGTGTGTGTGTGTGTGTGTGTGTGACAAAAGCCTTACTTGATGAGCGCAGCGATGATCTGCACATTCAGAGCTTGGCCGCTCATGAAGCGATCATGCAGAATCTGGAACCCGTTTAATGTGCCAAATTTGTTTATCAAATCCACCAGCCAGCCCTGTAAAGGAGACGAGAGAGAAAACAAAAGAAGGAAAAAAAAAAAAAAAAAAGAAAAAAACACACTCAGGGTCATCATGGCAGGAAAAAAACAAACACATTCTCACTCTCCTTTCTCTCATTCTATCCCTGTGTCCCTCTCCCTTTCCGCTGGGTAAGACATGGTCTCTCTCTCTCTCTCTCTCTGGAGATAAACTCCCACATGTGTCTGAGTCAGAGGAAAGTAGAGGTGGGAAGAGCTGGCCTTTCTAAATGAGAAGTTCATTCCATTAGAGCGAGGGAAGTGGTTGCGCCGGCTCTCTTGACCCCCTTCCCACACTGCATTTGGCAGAAGGAAGGTTTGTTTGTGTGTGTGTGTGTGTGTGTGTGTGTGTGTGTGTGTGTGTGTGTGTGTGTGTGTGTGTCAAGGCTAAGAAGAAAAACGACAGCTTTGCTTCATTCATGCAAACCAGTGGTCGGCGTACCTGGAGCAGCATCTTTACGATTAGTCCAGAGGATTTTAACGCATGGTGACACGTTTTCAAATGCTAGTTTATAATCGGTGGTGTAGTCTAGTTTGCTGTAGTGGGTATACTATGATCAACCTCGAATGTTAATAAGTATCCTTGCCTATTTTAATACTGCGGAGTCCTGTGTATCACATAGACTACACCACTGTTTATAATATGTTAGATGATTGATACTAATGGCATCTCATGGCAACAAAATCATATTTTTTGTGTTGCCGCGTTGCTTTGGAGATGCCAAAACAAACTTGGGAAGACCTGAATGTGCAAAGGTCCAAAACTGCAGTTTGAGGCCCAAGAGAGCGTTTCTGCTGCAGGTACACAAAATACTAACAGTGTGGTTGAAATCAGATCTTTGTCCTCTAACAATGAGACACCCACAAAGGCTCTAAACATCTTGACGATCATCACTCCCACTCAAAATAAAGACATCTGGAGGTATCTGCATGCAAAGTCAGCAATGGTCAAGGAAGCCTATGAAAATACTTCACACCTCACATGCAGTTATGGTTTTCCAATGCGTTCACCGACTTTGAATACACATATCCTCCCCGTTAGGGAGCATGGCATACGAACATTCAGGAACTAAATACTTCCTGTTAGTGTTGGCTCTGGACCTCTGAAAGTTCCTGAACCATGGTAGAATAGGACTACAGGGGGGCAAGCTGAAGTCAAACTCCAGACACTGATCCCTACTCTTATGAAAGGAGAACATCTATGGTAAAGGCATCACCTCACCGCAGAGGCACCATGGGAAATAAAACATTTGCATGTCTTGCACCTTTGAAAACACCTGTACTTGCAATTTATTCCCTATGAAAACAAAAATCTTGGGTCTTGTGTGGAGATTACAAATAGTGCGCTGGGCACTTTTGCACTGTGATGACTGCGTCACGGGCGACAGGCAACGCACCTTGGGAGAGCGTGGGTCCGGTGGACGGGCGAAGAGCTCGTCCTCGGCCAGTTGCACGCCAGCGGGCACCGTCTCAGAGGGCCGTGTGCCGTTGTAGATGTGGAACTTGCAGTGCGGGTTGGTGGCCATGGCCAGCAGCTCAAGCAGGGGGAACCAGTCCTGGGAGAGCTTGGCCACGCACAGCTCCACCAGACGGTGGGTGTTGTTGATGATGCACCTCTGTGGGGAGAAAGGGGGGGGCGGGGGGGGGGGGAGAAAGTGAGAGAGCGAGAGACAGAGAGAGACACACAGATTTAGAGATAAAATAGAGCAAAACAGAGTGTACTAGACAGAACTAAAATAGAACAGAAAAAATGACACAATTACAGACACACGCACAAACAAACAGGAAGAGGAGAAAAACGTGCAGAATACCAAGAAAATGCAAGAAAAATTAAAATGATCGCAACACCCTGAAATTAAAAACGTCACAATACCTAATTTTATTAGTATCAATATACTTAGTCGTGCTTCCCGTCTTTTCTCTTCGCACACACACCCAGCTTTTAACCTGCAGCTGTCATGTGATAATTAGCGAGACATAGCTGTTAGTTCTAGTGATGCTGTGGTCGCACAGCAACAAATAACAGTAGGCTAATGTTAAGTAAGAATTTAGTTCATTTAGGCCTACTGTTGGGTTTAATGACATTTCTGAAATAAGCTACACAACCTTTTGGAATCTGGAAACCATCTTGAGAGAGTTCCTTCTAGGTAACTATCCCGTTAGCTCATGCGTCATGTCTATCATTCATGTAGTGCTTACCAAAATCATAGAAATTAACATTGCAAGACACTTATCTCTTCTATGATTCCAGAAAGATTTTCTTTGACTTGTTAAGTTTTTTGAACATTTATTTTATCTAATGACATAGAACACATAATGAATTGCATCCATATATCCTTGGACTATGCAGGCCTATTTTCCTCTCACCTAAAACCGTGAGAATGAAAGCTAATTACCTTCACATTCTTAAAGTCAATATATATCAATCAATAAAGTATTCAAATTACTAAATATTTTTAGCTATTAATAATTATGCAGATCATAAAACACTATAACTTATTTATAATATTAATACAATTATTTATTACTACAAAGTTTATGAGGTCCAAAATATGAAACAAACATATGACAAGCCATAATTTTTCGTGTGTGCGCGTAGGGTCGAGCAGAGACTAGGATCGCCACTGATGTGAATGATCACACAGTATTCAATATTACTGATGGCTTCGAGGTGGTGGGTGCCCCACATCAAATCAATACTGTCATTCCCAGTCCATGCTCTGACAACAGCTCAGACACAGAGTTTATACGAAGAGCTAGAAAAAGGTGACCATGAAATTAAAGGTCACCGTTAAAGGCGGCGCGATGAAAAATTTGGGTGAACCTAAATTTTGTGCTGGTGTAACGGAGGCGAACTGAGCTAGCGTGCTAGTTGCCCATGTAAATCCTCACACCCCTGACCTTAAGAACGCTTCTAACCGCTGAGTTGGAAGCCTGGGCTTCTAGCTCAGTGGTTAGAGCGTTCGACTCCCATGCCGGTGAGTGTTGAGGTGGCGGGTTCGAGGGCCGTGAACGGCGGACGAATTACAACCTCTGTTACAGTGGTGCCGTAGACCCGGATCATGGGAGTGAGGATTTAGGGAGGTGAGTGTAACGGAGGCGAACTGAGCTAGCGTGCTAGTTGCCCATGTAAATCCTCACAAGCCCTAACCTTAAGAACGCTTCTAACCGCCGAGTTGGAAGCCTGGACCTGTTCGGGTTCGAGGGCCGTGAGCGGCGGACGAATTACGACCTCACACTGGTACATAAAAAAAGTGTTAAGCAGAATGTTAGTCTTGAGCCCTGCTGAGACGGCCGCTGCCACAACCCCAGCCTCCTCCCTCGTCCGTTGCCACCGGAGGGGCATGACCGGACAGCCACGGGGTTATTGTTCCGTCACCCCATCGCATCGCTCCATCCCGGCCGCCCGGCCCACACAAACCCTCTTTGATCAGCGCCACGCTGCCCCAAGGAACAAGGCCCGCGCATTGATTCAGACACTCAGCTGCCCAATAAAGGCTGCGATTTATGTGGGGGAAACGAATTCGCTAACGCTCAACACTGGAATGGATTTCAGAGAGGCGATGTATTATACAGCCTCTAATGGCTTGGCATTTCCATGACTTTCCAGTGCAGTAAACACACATGCTTATACAGTCTCTCCTATACTCACGTGGATCTCAAACTTCCATCCACTGACGGCCTCATCTGTCAGTATCTTGGTGAAGGAGATAGTCAAGCCGTCTCGGAAAAACCTCTGGCATGCTTCGCACTTGACATCGAGTCCTGGCGAGGAGGGGGAAACAACAAGAACAACAAACGGTAATGAGTTTGACAAAAAACAAACAGTCAGACAAACAACTGAGGAGCCTGTTAGGACATCGACATTTACACGGAGCTCCGAGATAACTTGGAGAGACTCGGCAGCAGCGGTTGGCTGTTATCAGGCTTCCCAAATTACCACAGCTCATGAAGGCTTATGAAATTCGCAGAGGCTGAACACATTAGGCCTTTGTTTTAATGGCTAATTTGGATCTCATTTTTAGAGCTTGCTAGCTCTAAAAAGCTCAGAAAATGGCTGCCTGCTGTTGAAAAGCTGCAAAACGGGGGGGGGGGGGGGGTGATCTCATTTTAAGAACACAAAATGAGTCATCAAAACAAACTGAAGAGGGAAGGCTGAAGAGGGATAAACCTCCATTACCTTTTTTACTAAGATCTATAGCAGCTTCCAGAAGAACTTCTAATTCACCCTTTGGCAGAACTGGAACAACCCAGCGGGGTCTGTAAGAATAAATACAAATTTATGAAAATCTCATGAGACAGACACACACACACACACACAAACACTTACATACGCCTGCACAAGTACAAGTGTACACACACGCACACAGAAGGAACATTTGTTGGAATCTCCATATATCCTAAGGTACATGACCCAAAAGACAACAATCTGGGCATGCTTACAGCGACCACATCAGTGTGTGTGTGTGTAGACTAATTTTAGGTCTGTCAAAATAATCACGTGGCCAGACAGATAGGAGCGGAGACGGTACAGTGAACTGAGTGAGAAGGGGTTGGAGGATCCACTGTGTACCTGTTGATCATGTTATGCAGCTTAGAGCGACCACATATGTGTGTGTGTGTGTGTGTGTGTGTGGACTAATTTTACATCTGTCAAAATAATCACATGGAGACAGCTAGAGAAGTGCTGAATGGTGGAGCTGAGGCAGTGCAGCATGTGTACCTGTTGATCATGTCATCCAGCTTGGCCAAGTCGGTGTGGGGGAAGGCCGGCTCCTCCTCCTCCAGCTGGGGAGGGCAGTCCCCCTGGCCCTGCTCATCAGGAGGGCTCACCGGAGAGTTCTCATTGGAGGAGTTAGGAGAGGACGTCTGCTGGAGAGGCGCACACACACACAGGCAGAGAGAGAGAGAGAGAGAGAGAGAGAAAGAGAAAGAGAAAGAGAGAGAGAGACAGTCAACACACTGGAGACTCAGGTGACACGCTAACAGGAAGTGGAAGACATCCAGAAGTGGAGCCTCCCGTCACTCCCTCCTGCCTGCCCGGAGACGGAGTGCCTCTCAGCAGCCTCATCGTCACCCCTCCTGGCCCCGGCCGGAGCACATACCACTGGTCACTAATGCCAAACGGCCTGCCTGGTTTTAACAGTGTTTTCAAACGAGTTCATGACCCATATCACATCTAGGAGGGGAGGGGAGGGGGGGGGGGGGGGGGGGGATAATATCTGAACATGAGGACACGAAGTAAGGGAAAACCAGTGCCTTTCACACAGTATTGCATAATGGCAAAAACATCTGTTTAAGCGATGGGTCTGTCAGTGACAGGGATAACTCTAGTTGACCCAAGTATTTGGGGGGGGGGGGTATTTTCCAAGCCAAGCAAAACATACAGATGGCTTAAACTGCTAATGCCATTTTGTGAACTTATTTTCAGAAAAGAGGGCCCATATTTGTAGAAGGGCAATCAACAGCTTGAGACAAACCCCTAACTAGCATTTCCTCACACACACTGAATTATTCATGAAACAATCAGTGAAGTGACATGGAGGAAACTTTCAGACCTTTCTGTGAAATCTATCTGTGCATGTCTGAGCACTCTGTGTGAGTGGGTGTGTGTGTATAGAACACTGTACGTGTGTGTGTGTGTGTGTGTGTGTGAGACGGCATGCATAGGACACTGTGTGTGTGTGACTGAATGCATAGGACACTGTGTGTGTGTGTGTGTGTGTGTGTGTGTGTGTGTGTGTGTGACGGCATGCATAGGACACTGTGCGTGTGTGTGTGTGACGGCATGCATAGGACACTGTGTGTGTGTGTGTGTGTGTGTGTGTGTGTGTGTGTGACTGAATGCATAGGACACTGTGTGTGTGTGTGTGTGTGTGTGTGTGTGTGTGTGTGTGTGTGTGTGTGTGACTGAATGCATAGGACACTGTGTGTGTGTGTGTGTGTGTGTGTGTGTGTGTGTGTGTGTGTGTGTGTGTGTGTGTGTGTGTATATATGTGTGACTGAATGCATAGGACACTGTGTGTGTGTCCAATCCGAGGTGTCAGACAGAAGAATGTGGCATGATGACAATCAGCTGTCCCACTGTGGAGTGCAGACGGCATGGACAGGGGAAGTGGCTCCGCTACATTTCCTCTTCATGCTTAATGTGTCTTTCTTCACACCCAGGGATGGGAATGTGGGAGCTGGCACAGAGGGATGAGGGCTGCTGTGTGAGTGGTAAGCTAATTACAGTACGATTGTGACTGAACCAGAGATGCAGCATCAGTGTGTTTGAATGTATGTCTCCAGATGTCTATGAAAGAGCCACGATCACAACATATGTGCATTTACGCACATGGAAATAGAGCATAGAAAATGGAGATATGGGTTCTATATTTAGGTGTGTGTGTGTGTGTGTGTGTGTGTCTTAATACTACATAAGACTAGAATATATAAATATGTGTGTGTGTGTATGTGTGTATGTATATATATATATATATATATATATATATATATATATATATATATATATATATGTGTGTGTGTGTGTGTGTGTGTGTGTGTGTGAAGATGCTCTCTGTGGCTTTCCTGGGGCACGTGTTGGAAACTGCATCTCTGAGGGAGCTGGCAGTGTCGTAGCATTGGGAATCGTGGGGGTGTTGAGCCGGAGCTGGAGCACAGTGCGAGAGGAGGAGGAGGAGGAGGAGGAGGAGGGGGGGAGAGGGTGGGGGGCGGGTGTGGGAGTAAAAGAAAGAGAATGGGGTGGGGTGGGGAGGGGAAGGGGAGTGTAGCTCCAGCTCCTTCTGCTTGGCTGACCTACATAGGCAGCTTGCTTCTCACATCGGTGCGCCACTCATCCCTGACAAGCGAGAGCATCTCTTACTCTCCCTTTCCCTCTCTCCCTCCCTCGTTCATCGATTCCCCCCACCCCTTCGCCACACCGCTGGCATGGCAGGGGGGGCGTGAGGTGTGAGCGGCGCGCTGGCCGCCTGCTGCAGTTCGTCCCAGCAGCACAGGGCAGCTCCCCTCTGCAACATAATTCAATTACAACTCTCTCCTTCTACCTCTCGCTGCCTCTTCCTCTCTCGCTCCCTCCCAGCATCCATCTCCCGCTTTCTTTCCTTCCTTCTCTCTCTCTCTCTCTCCCTCGCTCTCTCCCTCCCTTTCTCGCTGACTCACTCCCACCCCACCCCCCCTCTCTATCTCTCTGACTATCTCTTTTTAATGTTTCATTCAGTAAAATACTGGGGACACGCAAGCAACAAGCAAAACTGCTCAGGCTGAACACGAGTCAGAGAGAGATAGACAGAGCCTTATAAAACGCTGAACCCTCGGCGAAACAATACATGGAGTTATTCTCTACGCCACTATGCCAATTCTAGACTGCCTTTGAGTCAAATGAAGCCCTGCTGACTTGACCACGGTCTGCTGGATGTTCTGATGATCCGGGGTCATGGCGGTGGCGACGACAGCGACACATTTTACTATTTAAAGGGAGAGAGGAAGGGATTTTTGTGCAGCCATGGTGATACGTTGTCTGGCGTGCGTCGCCCTATCTCTATGAGCAGCTGTCTACACGGCAAGGCCATTAGGCCTTAAAACACGAAACTCAATAACTCACTTTGAAAACGAAAGTGGACTTTGGCACGAGGGAAAACCAAACTATCGTGCAAAAAAAAAAAAAAGTGGAGAAAGTAATAGCGAAAGCAGAAAAATTAATAAGAAATCGGAAGCATCTGAGCCGCAGCTATAATGGAGTCAAGCGGAGGACAGCTGGATTTGTTGCAGTGATATTGCGTGTGGCGGCCCCTTTTGAAACGGTTAGCGCTGAAAAACAGAAACTGGGTCTGCAGGGTGTTTTCCATCTCAGTAGGTGTGTGTGGTCTCTCCCTAGTTTTTGCTGCAGGTGGAACAACAATAAGCATACAATCGAACGAGCGGGCGCGCAAATGAGCAGGATGTCGTCTGCACGTGGCTCTGCAGCCTTGTGCACTGCAAGTGTGTGTGTGTGAGAGGGGGTTGGTTATGTATGCATGTGACCACACTGGTGTGCATGTTGGTGTGCATGTTATTGTGTATGTCTGTGTGCCTGTCTGTACAAAGCATACATGTCAAAACCATGATTATGTTCAGGGACAGATTCAGGTAATGCAAATACAGCATAAAATAAGTAATGTACTTGTCATCAGATCCACAACACATTCAGACAAATCTATGCAAACTCCAAATAATAAAACATAAACCACTATTGGTGAAATAAATGCCATGTCTGTTTATATGATCTATGTGTCAACATATTTAAACCTCTCTCAACTAGTGTGTGCATAATGATTACATGCAAGTATTAGTCTATGTGCCTTTGTTTGCATGCTTAGGCGTATGTAGCTTGTTTGTTTGTGTGAGTGAGTGCGTGAATGATTGCGTGTGTGGCCGTATTATGCATGTTTGTTTATGTTTATGTGTGTGTGTGTAGATGCGCTCTGTGGCTTTCCTGGGGCACGTGTTGGAAACTGTGTGTGTGTGTGTGTGTGTGTGTGTGTGTGTGTGTGTGGCTGACCTGGTTCTGGGGCAGCGGGGGCTGAGACTGGCCGTCGGGGGCCTGGCCCTGGCCCTGACTCTCGTTGCCCCCCACCGGAGAGCCACGCGTCGTGGCCGTCATACTCGACACGGGGCAGATCTTTGCAATCTTGTCCACTTATGTGGCTGGCGCGCGGGGAGAAATCACAGCCTCCTCAAGACTGACGGACAAGCGGCATGCGCGGGAGAGGGAAAGCACCACCTGAAGCACTGGAGGGATTGCAGAGACCATTGCATAACCTGCAGGGAGTAGAAACACACAGAGAGGGGAACGGTCAGTCTAGGTGATAGATATGACGTGATAACTGTGTTGCATGCACGTCAATATTCCGCTAGGCTCAATGCCTGCCGAGAGGACATCTGCAGAGCAAAAACTCATGGACCTCAGTCACTTTCCCTAAAACCATTCAGCTAGTATCTGCTCTCTCATTCTCATGACATCCTGGTTGACCAACATGCTATTGTGACCAGCATAAAGCTATGCTATAACATAAGCAATATCCTGTTGAGCAATACAGACAGAGATAATATAGGCCTACATATTTGAACAGCAAGCTAGCTATCTAGCTATCTAATTCCCCCCCTCCAAAACATGAGGACCTGCACAGCACCAACATTTTACAAAACAAACAGCTGTCAGTCTGTCCTGACGCGACCTCCTCATATCCTTTTCGGAGCCCGTTTGGCACTTGACGGCAGATCGGCCAAGAAAACCTGAGAGGTTCGGCCAAGTGCCGTGCAACCTAACTTTCAGGGCAGCCGTGCACCAGCCGGTCAGCCCCGGGCGTACCCTCCCCCACCTGCTGCCCACCCACACCCCGAGGTCCAGCAGGAGGGCTTGGGGACTGGGCCACATCCATCCAGTTGACTCCTGCCACGGCCCGCGCTGGTTGGCGCTCAAAGGGCACTACAGGAGATAAGACACCAGAGATGACTGGGGGGGGGGGGGGCTTGGTAGTTTTAAAAAGACTGCAGGAGAAGATTAGAAAGTTTATATGCCAGAAAAAGTGAAAGAAAGTGTGTCTAGCGCTCCTAGTGAAAGCCAACAGAGGAGGGAGAGAGAGAGAGAGAGAGAAGGAGAAAGAGAGAGACAGATAGAGAGCGCAAGTTGCAGACGGAAAGAATTCCTCCCTGCAGCTGTGAGAGGGCCAGGAAGTCCTTGCAGGAAAGCTACAGACGTTTAACATGTGGAGTTTTTTTTTTTTTTTTTTTTTAAAGGGCGTCCATTTAAAACAACATGCCACTGGCAGCACCACTTTGCCTTGAAAGTATTCAGAGAACAGCCAAGGACTGACGTGAATGGAATACCCTTGTCTCCACTGTTACACAAGTCAAATCCACCCCCCAAAATCATGGCTCGCATTTCCCTGGCCAAAGTTTCTCCCTGTCTTTTTTTTATTTATTTTTTTTTAATTTTTAAATAGTCAGAGACAGCTGAAAGGAACATTCCGGCAAAGACCAGTTTGTAGTTAACAAATGTGTCTGACATTCATCCACTTAACCAATGTTGAGAAATGAACGTTCTAAAGAATATCTGGGTTCATTGAATTCAACATAGAATTTTAGAACCTTCAATTGTTGCGGAACTTAGAACGTTCAAAAACCTACACCTTTAAGGGTTAATACATAATTTTTCAGTTTGCAAAAAGAATTGTATGCAGTGGACATAAGCTGGCAAAGCCAGAAGCCAGACTGTGTATAATAGTAATGACGTAAACCTTTTAACCTTTGGCTTTTGAACCAAGCCAAACACATTTAGGGGAGGGGGGCAAACACAAGCCAGAAACAAGCAAGTAATTTTACATTTCTTGGCATCCATACAGATCAAAGACATCCAGAGAGAATGACCCATGCTAGCGTTGGAAAACAAACAATTCCCAAAACGATAAACCCATAATACACACTTTGTTGGGTTTGCAATGGCAATAGACGCACACACACACTCGTACACAGCTAGCCGGTGCAGCGGCCTGATGCAAATGTGTACCTCAGAACCCCTCCCTCACACACAGTTTTCCTCAGCTGGGAAGGCCGTATGTGTATGCACAGACAGAACGAGAAAGAAAGAAAGAAAGAAAGAAAGAAAGAAAGAGAGAGACAGACAGACAGACAGACAGAGATGCTGCTGTATCCTGGGCTGTGCCTGCCTGGCTGGACCGCGAACAGAGAGGATGTGGGGCTCGCTGGGCTGCCATACCCAGAGTGCCTCTGGGGGGCCTGCAGCCTATCGCCACTCTTGAGCCGCACCTGGCAGCTAGCCTGCAAGACCAAGCGGGCCGGGTTCTGTCTGCCCTGACCCGATACCTCCATTTATCTTCACTTGCCAACACACAGGAGGAACACAGACCAAGTATGTAGTTGGATCTGTGTAGTTCCTCTTTAGATGCTTATCACAAGGCCTTCTGAACACTCCAAATGCACTTGCATGACTAATAACCCAGAGTCTACTTTAAAAGATGTAAATGGGCTTTACACTACAAAAAAAAAAAAGATAAAAAGAAATGAGAGCGCATGTGAGCGAGAAAAAAAAACGAGTGAGGCCAAGGTCTAGTAAACGAGTTTCCTAAAGTTATGTGTACGCTGGTGCGCATTCCAGGCCAGTGCTGTGCTGCGTATATCCTCACTACAGATAAGACCAGACTGAACTCTGGAACCATCAATAAGGATTTTATAGTACAGGGCAAAAGGAGGGCTAATTTTGGTTGTGGGGGGAGGTGAGTGCTTGGTGGCTGATAACTGTACTGTCACCCTAAATGCAAAAAATGACAGTAACTCAACATGCCAAGTTGAGTATGACCCATGACCAAACAATATGGGAGAGCAAGACAAAACAATTGGTGATGATGAAGTACATTTATATCATCATGTCATCACTCAATTAATGCCATATGGTCTGGATGCATTAGAAAACCCAGACTTACTTATATCCATCCTCGTCTCTTGGGACATTCCAGTCTGACTCTGTAGCCTAACTGTTCTAGCGTGAGCTTTCGTTTTTTGGACACTATTGTAGAGGACGTGCTTGTGAGCGGAGAGGTCACAAAGCTCCCATCAATACACAGTCTCAATGCTGGATAATGTAGGCCAACCAAACATAATGTGGAGAAATGGACTTGATCGGCCCTTCAATAAGCTTGAAAAACAAAATAATGATTAGGTAAGCTAATTCACCCAAAAACACAACACGGCCAGAGTAAACAACAAGGTCTCCGACCAGATCCCACAAAGAAAGAAAAGGTGCGGCCAGAAGACCACGGATGAACCACACCAAATTTCAGAACCCTGATATAAGGGGATTCCCCTCACTAACCATGGGATCTCCTGGCAAGGAAGCATGACTGGACTGACTTGCTCTCTCTCTCTCTCTCTCCCCTTCTCTCTTTACATCCACTGATCGCCTGCGCTCGATGCCACAGACGCTCTGGACCACATTCAAATGCTGTTTCAGTCAGTAGGATCCATGCCCAACCTCCACCATCCATCCCTCCCTGCTGCACGCTTTCTTCCAGATTCTCAGATCCCTATTCACTAGTCAACTGTCTGTGCAAGCAAGGCCCTCCATCTTTGTCCCTTATGGGCTCATTCATCAACCACTTTGTAGTAGTAGTGGTGGTGATGGTATTCAGAAGGATATGCATTATGATCCATGTTACAAATACATGAAAAAGGCTGAGTGGTTGTGTAGAAATGGGGGAAAGTGAAAACAGTCACCCTTTTCAAACGGGGAAACCAAAAGAGTGAGGAGGGAGATTGCATCATCCCATATTCATCCGTTGTAATATTTTAAAATCTTTGAGATGGTAGAGATTAAAAAAAATAAACCCTTCAAAATCCTTTAATTTTCTCAGCTGGCCATTTTAACATGTTGCAAACAGAGGATGTCAATAACCTAACCTGATGTTTGCAACACTCAAATCAATCAGGTCATTAGACCACTATCTAACATCACAGTAAACCCACAACAGCTGTTTCATGCCCTCTGTGCACATTCCCTCCCTGCACAGACAAATCCTTCTCAATCTGGTCTAACCAGATAGTTGTAGTGAGTGGAAGGTATGGTTTGCGCTCAAGGCATACATTGTTGTTATGAGAGGATTTTAGGTAATACTTTTCAAATGCTTAAAATGATATAGATTTTTCAGAGCATAAAACACAGCCAAGATGTATCCCTCCTGTAATGCAATGTGCTGCATGTCTTAAACTCATACAAACATTTTACAGTGGGAGTAAATACAAAGCATCAACCCATTAGACAAAGAATGAGGTCAGACAAACCTACAAAGAAGGCTGCAACAGCCAATTCTTAGGTATGCCATTTCAAAAGACCTTGTTTTGTACTTGATACATTTGCTCCTTCAGTTCATAATACAAATCTGAAATAACTGAATATTGGGTAACGAAACCATGTTGCTTCCTGGTCGCTACAGGTGCCTTGCGCATTCAAGCATCTTTGCATGACGTCTTCGCTTTATGTATCCGAGTTCAGGTTTCAACAACACAAACAACATAAACTTCAAGATTCTGACATTCGAAAATCATGGCCACCGTATCCCATTTCGATATTACATCAATATCACGTAACAAGAATAATCCACCACGAAATGAAACATGGAATGTTACTGGTGTGTTTTTCCTCCAACAGCTGGCATCAAAGCCAAAATAACTTGAAATGTGAGGTCTAACCAAATGCGAGTACTTATTTATAGCTAATCGACAACCGCCCAGCACCCATATGACCAAGCAGTACCGAACATGCTCTATTCCAACATAAACATCTAAATGTGCATTAAATCATGCCACATAGCAAAGATGGCAACTCTGGGTGCATACCAATTATATTGACAATTGAACCTAGAGCTCAATACAAGTGACAGATCTGTATTTATTAAAGCATTATCACGGCGTAGCGTTAGCTAACGTGTTCTGATATGACTTCCTAACCATGACACTGCTTTAGCACCAACTAATGTTCAAAACTTAAGACATATCATCGGTATGGTAGAAAACAATATGTACGCAATAATGCCTTAGAAATACAATAGGTACAGACTGTCAAATTAAGCAATCCATTCAGTCGTTGTTTACGCGATCGTTCAAAATGGGTTGGTAACAGTCTAGCTAACTGAATTAGCTGAACTTACCCAACTATTAGCGCTGTCTGCAAACGTTAGCGATTCAAAGAAGATGACAGTATGTAATACTGTTCCATATTGCCAGGAAAAAGACCGAAAACACAAATAAAACGATAGCCTACAAATCAATCATACACAGAAGCTCGATTGTCTCGATCATTGCTAGGTGTACGTTAGCTAGCTGACGTTAGTTATCGATAGCCACTTGATTTCTTGCCTTGTTCAAATTGCTGTCAAAAACATTAGGATATTATTGAGTGCAAATGTGTGTCACTAATGGTTATACCCAACATTCAAAAACTTGATTTCAATCTAGGTCTATTGCATTTCCTTCAAAATGCCCACTAACCAACCTTCCAAGTCAATTCGCTGAATAATTGTCCAACCCAAGGTGCCCAAGTTCCGACAGGCTACATAATGCTACCAAGTAAGTTAGCAAGCTTGCTAATGTCCTTTTGAGTGCTGCGAAAAAGCCAGGCTTCATCATGGGCGTTTCCGGTGGGTCAAACGTCAATAAATATTCTACAAGAGTTGACTTTGCTGATCCAAATAATATGATCGAACACTTTCGTGTCGTAAAATGCAAATTCTACGCATTGCCCACCGTTAACTCAGAGCGCTAACTAGTAAATAGGCCTAACGCTGGGTTCAGTTCAGGCCCGTTTCCTGATAAGCTAGTGCTAGGTAGCTACAGAGCTAGCTTTAAGGTTCGGTAGCACACCATTCCAATAACTCCAACGAATATGGTAATGCCAGCTCCATCGCTAGCTTGCTACTAAGGTAATGGAGGAGCCAAGAGCTAGCATTAACTAGGCTTGCAGTGATGTCGTTTCGAACGTATCTGGTTAGCTAGCAACATGGCTGACAACATTTACTCACTGAGCTTGAAAGGATGGGTAATTGCAAATATTTGGTTTATTCGAGTGTTTTGATACTGCTTGGACAAGGCGTCTACAAATGAGACATAACAAAAACCTCTCTTTAACGCGCGTTGTGGTAACACTAGCTAGCTAGTCCAGCTAGCTGGCTACATAAGGAAGAGGCCGTCAGCCATTTTCACTTCAGTTTAGGCATCAACCGGCTTCAATATAACGTTATATTTTCAGCATAAGATCATGTAAGCGAGACATTGATGTTGTCACACTACTATCTGATGTCAATACAATGCATCATCCGTGACCAACGACTCAAATTGTGTACATCCCGTATAGACAACTTTTGATTATGAAAAGAAGCTAGTGCTAGCTAACGTTAGATAAGTTGTGCAGTAGAAGGAATAACGCTAACGTTAGCTTGTCATGATAAGCTAGCTGCAACACCGCTTTTTCAACTATCGCTAGCTAGCGAGCTAGCCCAAACATTAGCAATACTAGCCACTTACCAGAAATAAGAAATGACTTCTCCTCTATTCACTAGCTACTCCAGTCTCCAATAACTCATTTGTCATGTATCTTATAAACGTCTCGTGTAACTGCTGTTTCGCATTACATAAAATGAATGTTGAGGCGATCTCAGTTCCTTGGATTTTTTTTTGTCTGCTCTTGGGTGTTTTTCCTGCGTCACCAGCAACGGCAGCCCCCCCAACTCTTCTATCCCCGATCTGTTGTCAGTTCAGTCCGAGCAAGTCAGTCACTGCATGGCAAACAGCGGAGCCTCGCTCAATATGGCGGCAGCAGCAGTCTTCGATAGAATGTTGCTAGCCAGCTAGCTCAAATTTGATCAGCTTTCACGGAGAATCAGAATTCATGCGACCTCAGAATGCTTTCTGAGGTCCTCAACGATCACTCAAGAATCCTCTTGTGACCAAGAACTTGTCAAAATCATACGAGCTAAGAGGGAACAATGCCTAAATACGTGGCAAGCTAACTAGTAGCTCACTCCAGCTCTATAATAAAAGTCCATTTCACGTTTTACGTTCCCCGGCTGATTTGCTAACTATGCAGATAGGAAAATGCTGAACCTTTTGTATCGCCACCTGCTGTTAGGGGTGGATCTTGACCATGAACTAATAGCTTTCTAGTTGTATGATCTTGAGTGTTGGTCTGTCTACCATGAATGTTCCTAAAGCTTTCCTTTTATAATGAATCATTGTAATAAATAAACCTCCAGATAACTTGCAAGTGACATCTTTTTATTTTTTGATGGGCCTAATTTCACGAAAATGTAACTAATTTCCTTTGTAGAAATGCACAAGAACATTATTCACATTACATCTTTATTTACAATAGTATTTGTTTTTGTTACAATAGTATTTTGTTTTGTAATTATTATAGCTCAGTTGGCTCTTAACTGTCACTACACTAATATGTTAAAAGGGTCAGGTTACCAATAATCCCAAACCAATTTATGGTATAAGCTCATTTCTGAGGTGTGTGAGAGAGAAATGAGTTGCCTATTGAATTAATCCAGTACAGATGTTGCAGATCTTGACCATGACATGATTTATTATGAAACATAATAAATATACTTCGTAAGTTGATGAAAACATTTTTTTTTTGGTCAGCTCAGGTTTGCACATGTAACTTTGAAATGAAGCAACAGTGATGTAAGGACAGCACTCTTCTGCAGAAAAACTAATGCTGACTCATTCAACAGTCATGTATAGCCTGTGCGGCCTGACCAGGATTAACCCCCCTTTATACAAGCCACCTCCTAGGCCACAGTGTGGACTGCTCAGCACAATATTGTTACAGACACTAGCACGTTTTCCTGCATTTTCCCTTCACATTACCTTTGGCATGAACCCACTGACCTCTGCTCTATTTCTACAATGGGGGTAACATTGCTGGCCTTAAAGACCATTCGTCACCAGTGCTATTCCTTGCTAAAGAAAACATGAAAACCGCTTTATAAATGTGTTGTTGCACTGTTTAATCAATGGCAAATGAGGGGGGCAACACAATTGCACTTGTTCTCCCTGGTCATCTAAGTCCACAGACAATATTATTATTTATTTATTTTTTAAGTATTAACACTAAGCAAGAGGATGATGAATTAGAAGCAATCAGGGAAGGTCTGCAATGTAAAAAATGGCTTCTGGACACTTTTCTGAAATGCGGGTAGTAATTTTCATAAATACATACATTTGGGAATGTAATTTTGACCTCTCACTGAGATGTAGCACACAATAACAGTGAATAAGGAAAATGTCAGAGTCAAGCAGGAAGGGTTTAATGGCTCATTCTATGTGGTCTGAGCCTGCGTGTTGAGTCTAGACAAAGGTGCTTGCATACTGTATGTGCACTAGAATAGACGGCTTTCTTAATAACACAAAAACAGAATAAACACAACCAGTTGACACAAAATAATTTAGTTGGTTAGGAATTAGTTGGTCAGAGCTGAACTTATTAAATAGGCCTATTCCATATTCCAACAGAAATTAGTAGAGGTAGTAGAGGCCATAGATTCCAGTGATTCTAACAGCTGTGTTGTTTGGCATGAGACAAAGCAGATTCTAAAATAACTGGAACCTTCAGTCTTGAGTGGCTTGTTGCTTTTCTAAAACAGTTCCTACAGTTCCTCCTAAGGGACGGGGCTGAAGAACAGCACTGTATGGCCGTGGTCTTTTGGACCTCAGATGCCACCTCATTAAAACAGGCCTGTTTTAATGCATTGTATGGGCATTAGGTAAACTTCCATGTCTATGAGCACAGTTTGGTGCTCCATTCACAAAGACTAGTGTAAACTGCAAAGAAGAAATTGTATTTAGACATGCTCGAGCTCATTTAAGATGGACTGAGGTAACGTGGAAAACTGTCCTCTAAGACCAATCAAGATTTGGAATTCTTTTTGGAAATCATGGACTCTGTATCTTCTGGGCTAAAGAGGAGAGGGACTTTCCAACTTGTTAGCCTATAGTGATCAGTTCAAAACCCAGCATCTGGTATGAGGGTGCATTTGTGCATAGCATCTGGCAAGGCACAATTAATTCTGAAAGATTTACACAGATTTTGAGCAACATGCTGCCGTCCAGACAATGTGTTTTTCAGGGAACACTTTGAATATTTTATGGAAAACAATGCCAAAATGAATTCGGCACACATTACCATGTGGCTCAGAAGAGTGCAGGTGCTAAAATGGTCCGTCTGCAGTCCAAACCTGTCAAATTGGGTGCATGGAATGAAAAACTGTTGAGCAGCTAAAATCGGACAAGAATGGGACATTTCATTTTCAAAACTCTTAGACTTAGAAAACTTTAATGTCCCCGAGAGGCTATTTGTTTTACAGTACAGGCATGTTGACACATAATCCACAACACAAACATTGAACCAGACATCTACAACACTATTTATCTAACACATAACATACACAATAAATATCAATAAATAGAATACAGTAAAAAAAAAGAAGTATACTGCACTTCCCTAAAAAGGCCTAATGTCATAAATGAATAAAACTAAAACTACTGCACAGTAGCCTACTTCACATATATTCCTCCTGTCCAAATCTTATTTAATTGAGTTATTGCCATGGGAATGAATGAGTTTTTTTGTTCGGTTGGTTCTGACGTTAGGGTATCTATATCTACGACCAGAAGGGAGCGGCTTGAACTCCACTGAAAGTGGATGGGTTGTATCCATGCAAACTTTGTCTGCCTTCTGTGCCAATCTGTTTACAGAATGTTGTTAAATGAGGAGGTGAAGCAACACAGTGGTAAACATGCCCCTGTCCCACCTTTAAGAGACATGTTGCTGGCATCAAATTCAAAATTAACATATTTTTTCCAAAAAAATCTAAAATCAAAATCAATTAAATATGGTTAACATCTAAAAGAGGGTTTATGGGGACAGCCGTGGCCTACTGGTTAGCGCTTCGGACTTGTACACGGAAGGTTGCCGGTTCGAACCCCGACCAGTAGTCACGGCTGAAGTGCCCTTGAGGTAGGCACCTAACCCCTCACTGCTCCCCGAGCGCCGCTGTTGTTGCAGGATGCTCACTGCGCCGGGATTAGTGTGTGCTTCACCTCACTGTGTGTTCACTGTGAGCTGAGTGTGTTTCACTAATTCACGGATTGGGATAAATGCAGAGACCAAATTTCCAGCGTCCCAACTTTTTTGGATTTGGGGTAATATAATACATTAATAGATAGTAGGCTACTTCAATACACAGGAGAAAGGTTAAATTCATAGTGTTAAAGGATTTCACACCCAATCAACAACCAAGTCTATTTACTGCTAAAAATACAAATCACGAACAAAACAACCTGTGGTGAGCATTAAAAAACGGGGTTTAAGCATAACTGTTGTCATTTACGTGGGTTCAATTTGTTCCTGCTGTTCATTGTCAAAACTCGAAATCGAAAGCATGACAGAGGAAGAGGGCACCAGACTAGGCCTAGGCTACTTCAGTTGTTGGCCTACATTCAGAACCAAGAAATCTGGAGTCTTTCTCAGGTGTGTGTGCTCCTTTCGTGAGACAGAAAGAAAAACTGAATAGGCTATCCCTCCTGCATGCGGGCTTTAGCGGGCGGGAGCAGGACATCATGTTACTGATGCGGGAGGGAGCAGGAATAAAAATTACACATTAATGCGGGAGCGGGACAGAATATTGCGGGAAACCAATCACTAATGTTTGGTAATGACGAATGTTAACCAGGGGGGACACAACGATAACGATATTGCAACTTAAATGTAATCGCTTTCTGTTCGCTGCATGGTTGCTTGGTGGCTCTCAGTTGGTTTTCTACACGAGAAATCTGTTGAAAGCACATCTGTGTCTGCTACTGAAGCGAAATGAAATTGAGCGGAAGTACGTGGACGGACGAAGCCAGGTTAAGTGACCCCCACAATTACCAACAAATACTCAGTCATTTAGTCAAAAGTAATGCCATATTTATACATTCTATAATTTATTTGTGCAATTATTTATTTTCAGTAAAGTCATTTTTGGTCCTTCATAAGTTTCATGCTCAGTGTTAATGCTTGACATATTTGCATACTCATTGATGTTTCACCACTTAAACATTAACAGAAATGCTGTATGTAATACAGGCCAATTTTCTGTAAACATAAGCTCAGAAATATAGCTGGCCTGGTTGAATTTATTTAGCAGAGGAAATACTTCAGATATACATCAAACTAAGTAAAAACCTATAATGTCCAAATAAAATGTGAACCTTTACAACTAAAGGTTGTATCAGCGATTTCAGGCCCAAAATTACATTCATCTAATCTTTCCTAACGATCCGCTAGCTGTCTGCCCCATAAGCAGGCCGTCAAAAAACGCATCTCTGTGCTATGCAACTTAATTAATCAGTAGGCTACTTTCTTAAATTATGTTAAATCAAGGAACAATAATAAAAACTACAGATATTATTTAACCATACTGATAGCGAAAACCTGATCTATACTCCAACACCCCTATATGAATACAGTGATGAATCTTTGGTAACTTTACGTCAATGCAGAGCCCATGTTCACTAGCCTGACGTAGCCAGACTCAGTTCTATTCAGAATTTGAGTCTGGTACTGCACCAATGGGACATGATTATGGGGCGTGTTTCAACTGATACAGGGGAAAAATGTCTGCACCCAATTGGATAGACCTAACAAATCAGAGCAACGAAATATGCAAATCCTGTAAGAACAGCCAAAACACCCTTCTTTTCAAGAAATGCCCCAATCGCTGTTTTCTGTTTTTTTCTTTCTTTTGTTTAAGTTATTGTGCTGTCAGTATATACAACAGATGTGATGGCAAAATCTAAATCTCTATAGCTTCTCTAGCGACAGCAGTCTGTAAAACTATGAGTTCATCTTCACTATCATCTCGAGCAGGGAGTGTCCCTACCTCCTACATGAGAATGATGGCTAGCAATCGTGTCTTCACAAGTCCCCTTGATTGAACTTTGTAGTGTGGGCCTTTGGTGCTTTCTAAAGGTCATCAGGTGGGCACCCGGGGGGCACCCTCAGCCCCTCAAGCTCCACAACCACTGCTCTATTATGTCTCCTTTCTGCTGAGTGGGTTATTCCAGCACTGGTGAGTCGTTGCATTTTAGCCACAGACTACTGGATGCTGCCTCTGCTTGCTTGATTAGCAACAAGCTTTCTCCTGATGGAACCTCTCCTCCAAAGTGACTGCCCAGGGAGTCCTTGACAGCCTACTTCCACTGAGAAGTTCAACCCACCTGTTGGCATGGATGAGAGCCTGGTGAGCTTCCTCTCATGGGCCTCCTCCATCCTCTCCTCCAATGGCACAGTCAGCTCCAGGAGCACTACTTTTTTGTTGCTCTGGTCCACAGCACCATGTCTGGTCTGAGGGTTGAGGTGGTAATCTCCTCTGGAAACTGCGGCTGTTGCCAGAATTCCTGTGCCAGCTGATGTCCCACTGGAGCTTCCGGACTTTGGCTACCTTGTACTCATCAACCACTGATGTTATTGGGAGCTACAACATGCTTTCAGAGCTGTACAGGCAGACTGAAGAAAGGCTTTTGGGGACTGACAGCCATCTTCGCTAAAAGGTGCTGATCTTCTTCTCCAAGGCCTCGGCTGTCGTTATGGGCACCTCATACATAAGCAATGGCCAGAGAAGTCTTGGCAACACTCTGTGTGGATAACCTCAGACTTTGAATCTTCCAGGCAGTATCTCCATTCATTTTCATGTGTATTAGGCTACCGTGTTCAATAAATCACCCATGTTCGGTTCTGAAGCATCTTTGGAGATTGATTATTCCTTCATTTGAAGTTGAGGTTGCAACAGTTTCCCTCAGCCACCAGGGTGGCTGGCCAATCAGCGAAGAGAGGGGATGACGCTAGTTTCGAAATCGAAAGTGGCTGTGGTAAATGAAAGTAGCAACACCTGCAAACATCAAATGTATCATATGTAAATTTATGTACAGCAAAGGTGGGCCTAAGTACATTGTTTCCTGACTGCCGATGTGGTTTTTTATCAGTTTGTAAAGGTTAGGTAAAAAAAGTTGAAACTAATGTTAGAAATCCATGATCAATGTGATTGGTTAGACTGGACCAACGATTTCAAAGTTAACGCAAAGTCTTTGCCCGTCACTATGTTAATGTTGGAAACGTATCCCAATTGTGAATCCCCAGACTCTTCACAAAGTGAATGAGTTTGGTTTTAACCAGGCTAATTCTGCACTGTCATGCCACCTTTCTATGCATCTGTGCATTACCTTCCAGCTACTTTGCCCTGGTTGCTTATCATAAGCAACATGTGTGATTGTTCTGGTGGGCCTACTGTTTTCCAGTCATCTGCCTGTATATGCACCCATTTGTGCATCTGTTGTCCACTATGGCACAGTATTTGCCCAATATCTCCCAAAGGGGTTGAAGGATCTTCGTCAGACTTATTTTTAGGCTTTTATGCCTTTAATCCTAGTGACATTGGAAGTGTGCAAGTGGGGGAGAGAGATAGGGTGGGATCTGGAAAGGACCTGGGTTGGACTCGAAAACGGGTCCCCCTAGGCACATGGATTCAAATGTGGCATGGGTACTGTATCCAGTCTTCGTCAAATTTGGCAGTTACTCACTACAAAGGTAGATGGAGGGATTAGATTAGTCATGGTCACATGGGGTCCTAGATGTCAAACAGTGTTGGCACAGTATCTTCCAAACTGGCACTGTTCTGTCACTTCAAGGAGTGGATGGACTGGTTTGGTACTCAGGGTCATGGGGTCAAAGGTCAAGGTCACAAAATATCTACAACTATAAAACATATTTACTGTGACGCTCCCAAAGGGACATGGTGGAAATATATTCTTATTGAGGTGAGAATGTATTTTTTGATAAATTGAGTTCCCTTGCAATGTTTTTGCGCTCCCTCGCAAAGTCAAAAGGGAGAGAAAAACGTATTGTGAGGGAAAGCAAAAGCAAATGTTGCGCAAAAAATAAATTCCCACCTCATATTAAAGATTTCCCACTATGATCCTTCGGGGGCTCCGTAATTTACACAGTCTGTGCACAACTGTTTTTCAGACATGCACAAAATAGTTCTACAGATTAATTATTTTTGCACATGCACACTACTATTTTACTGCAAAACATCATAATAACACATGAGGGTCATTCTACAGATTCGGTGCCATTTGTGATTGAAAAGGATTAAAAAATGAACATTAAAATGTTACGTTTTTTTTTTTAAAGCAAACATATAATGTTGAAATAAATCTCAAATAAAAGGCAAATAAATCTGTTTTAACTATTTTCTCTGAATCAATGTTCTGAAAATGTAAAACATAGGCCTAGAGCAGCTTGGGACACTGCTTAAATGGCACCGAATCTGTAGAATTACCCGTGAACAAACATGATTCACAAGCTCAAAATATCAATGGTCTTGATTTGATACCATATAAAAAAAAAAGTATGACGGCTGGTTTTCTTTTTCAGTCTATGATTCACCATACTCGGAGTAAAACATCCGTTTCCAAATTTTCCGTTTTTCTCATGGCTTTTCTCCCATAGAGTTTTGCCCTGCCCCTCCTCTCTTTCCTCCACCGACTAGTGGCGGCTACAATCACTTCCTGTAGCAGAGAGCAATGATGGCGGTCACAAGCTTACGGCTTCTTTTGATAGCAAGTCGATAAATAGAGGCTATTTACCGGCTTTTTCATGGAGGCGAAGAAATCTTGCCTTCCAGTGAAAGCGGGACACATTTAATTTATTGATATTCGTTCAAGTCTATAGTACCAGAGCCTCCTGACTCGTGTTTTCGCTTTCAGACGCTTTATCTCGGCTTGTTATTTTAAAATGGCTCCGGTGCAGATTGGCGCTGATGGCCAACTGGTCCCAGCCGGGGGTCCGACTACAGCACCACAACCACCTCCCCCGGGTGCACCGGCGACTCAAGGTGTTCGACTTAGCCTTCTCATCGAATTCCTTTTGCAGAGGACCTACCATGAAATCAACCTATTGGCTGAGCTGTAAGTAACGTTTGCGGTTCCTGCAGTGAAGTTGGTTCACTTGAGGGAACACGCACGGCCGTGCTCACATTCATTGATTGTTAGCTAGCTGTGAGTTAACGTTAGCTTGCTTGGTTGCCGACTCAGCTAGCTACTGAGCTAACTTACTCAGAATAGTTTAAACTAACGTGTAGTCCTAAAAACGATACGACTCAATGACTGATGTAAAACAAACAGTTGTAATATTGTTCGCGAAAGTTATCGCGTGACGTTTTTGATTTAAGTGTTGTGCTAGCCACTCATGTTCATTGATTGAATGATAATGGCATGCAATGATCTCATATACAACAATATGGTAAGAATGTTGCTCATTGGTGAACACAGTTTTTCCTGTGCAATGTATTATACGACTTTTATAACGTTTATAGTAATTGATTTACTTCTTTACAGATCTGTCTAATATCTGATCTACTATAATGGTGTAATGTTGAGGTGCTCATTATAAATTGGTCTTTATTGTGGATCGTGCACATACATTTGATATGATGGTAAAAATCAGTAGATGACAGATGAATGATGTGTAATTTAAGGTGTGGTATATTGTGGTCAAGAAGGCATACAGTAATTGACAATCATTCATGATGTTGTTTTTGAATACCTTTCTCCATGGTCTGTTGTGGCCTGTATTGCTAGGCTAGAAGTAACCCCTGTTCTCTGAGTTGTTCTGTGTTAACACTTATGTTAACAAAGTGCATTATCAGTGCAGTGATGTGGCCTACCCAGGGGTAATTGCTTTTCCGCAGTGTGTCTGCATTATGGGGGCTGTGATTGAATTGTGAGTGGGAGTGTTGTTTACAGAGACCTTCAGCTGAACTGGAATTCAGGCCTATGTGAAGTTCTTTTAAACAAATGGAAAAATCATCTGTCTTAACCCCAATAATGCTATAGGACTATAGCCTAAGCATCTTTTTCACCATTGAAGAATGTTTGTGTGGTCTTATGTGAATTTGGTTCAGAGCTGAATTTTGGCTTGGGTATATTATTGCCATGTTATGACTGCGTTTTTCACATGTGTATTTCTATTGTGTTTTATTTCATACAGTTTGCCCAGAAAAACAGACATGGAAAGGTGAGCTGTGACCCTCACTGGCATTTATGTGATCATGTCCATTTCTTTGTATAGACTGTTTATTTTATTTATAACACATTGTTGTTATTGCACACAGGAAAATTGAGATTGTACAATTTGCAAGTCGCACCCGACAATTGTTCGTCAGGCTTCTTGCTTTAGTAAAATGGGCAAGCAATGCAGGGAAGGTGGAGAAATGTGCGGTACGTAAACCCTCATTGTCATTTCATGCAAGTATCTGTGAAATCTGATTATTGGACAGCACAGTTGCATGGCGTGCTTTGCGGTCTCGTCAGGGGAATGAGTCGAATGATAAGACCCTTTTACATGTCAACAGATGATCTCCAGCTTCCTGGATCAGCAGGCCTTTCTGTTCGTAGACACGGCAGATCGCCTGGCATCGTTGGCACGGGATGCCCTGGTGCATGCCCGCTTACCAAGCTTTGCCATACCCTTCGCCATTGATGTGCTGACCACTGGCTCCTACCCACGTCTGCCCACTTGCATCAGGGTGAGTTGCAGGAGTTGGTAATATATCAAAAACACACACACACACACACACACACACACACACAGACACATGCACACACTGACCAGTCTCTGGTCTACTCTACTACCAGCACTGTCTGATAAAGATGAAGCCACCCTGTTAATAATACAGTTGGCTAGCTGGTGTAATGTAAGTACTTTAAGTACTATAAGTTCATTAAATAAAAGTCTGGGTAATATTCGGTTTGTCAGTGTGTGGTGTGAGTGGATTTGCAAAGTCTCAGGCTGGCAGACAGGAGGCTTTGTTTAGAGACGCTTCACTAAATCTGCCTGAGTGGGAGGCAGCAGGTGGAGTTCGCTTTAATTCATATTAATTAAGCTAATTAAAAAGTGTTGTTGTGACTCTTTGATGACTCGCTCTCTCTCCCTATATAGCCTTTTCTCTGTCTCTGTGTGACTCACAGTCTCTCTGTTTCTGTCTGCATCTTTCTTTCTCTCTGTTTCTCTGTCTCTGTCTGCATCTTTCTTTCTCTCCCGTGTCTCTGTTTCTGCCCCACTCTGACATCTCACCCACCATGCTTGCTCTCTCCTTCTCTCTCTCTCTTTCGCTCTCTCCCTCTCTCTCTCTTGTCTGTTCCTCCCACACCACAGTGAAGCATTTTTATATTGTCTTTTATATTCTCCCCTCTTTGTATTATTATTGATACTAGTATCAATAATAATAATTATTATATATACAAATATAATTATTTATTAATTCATTATTAATTAATAATTATTATATATACACATATAATTATTATTGATATTAGTATCAATTAATATTAATGTTATTCTCTGACTGTCTGTTCATAATCAAGCTGACTGCTGAATAGACTTTAAATGCAATGTGTCTGTCTGTCTGTGTGTCTGTCTTTATGCCTGTCTGTTGGTCCCCTTATCCTCAGGACAAGATCATTCCACCAGACCCCATCACTAAGGTGGAGAAGCAGACCACCCTGAACCAGCTCAACCAGATACTGCGGCATCGGCTGGTCACCACTGACCTGCCCCCTCAGCTAGCCAACCTCACCGTTGGTAAGGACCTTGTCTTGGATCTGCCCCAAAATTGGTTGGGTTTTTTCTTGGCCCATCATGCACCTTTTATGAAAATTGTGCAGCGGGTCTAGGTTTAGTGCATTTCTGGTTCCAAACAAACCAACCACTTCCACTTCCAAACAAATGCTTCTTATTTACAAATTACTCTTTAAGGTTGTTTGAAAATCCGGGTGTAGGTGGTCTGCTGTGTCCTTGTGCACATTTCTGAATATGTATCTGTGTGTGTAGCCAATGGGCGCGTGAAGTTCCGCGTGGAGGGGGAGTTTGAGGCCACGCTGACGGTGATGGGAGACGACCCTGACATTCCCTGGAGGCTCCTCAAGCTGGAGATCCTGGTGGAGGACAAGGAGACTGGAGGTGAGTGTGGATACACACACACACCAGGCTTGTGCAAAATTCCAGAATTGAATTGAAACTGGCTCTTAAATTCCAATTCAATTCTTGAATTTCACTTGCATTTCAATTGAGGTAGCAAACAGGAAGTAGAATTGCAATTCGAATTATGCACAACCCTGACACACACACACACCCACACACACACACACCCACACACCATGCTGTGGAGATTAAGTAACAGACAGGACAAACAAGAACCTCTTGGCATTTAATTTTTCTTCCAACCCAGCGACACCAACAAGGATCAGTAGAAGTATTTTGGCTGTAGTTTTATATCAGTATGTTTGCTGCTGCCATGCTTTTTGCATTTTAATAGAGCAAAAGAGGACATTTTGGTTGCATACAGTTTGTTCTTGGCTTATGCTGTGTTTTCCTACCTTGAGTAGCTATTTTGAAATGCTAGCTGTTGTACAGCCCTGGTGGAGGAGAAATCAGCAAAACCTTTGAATTCTGTAGCAGTTCCCCACATGTTATGTTTACAAATTAGGGCTCTATCACAGATCTAAGATATTTAAGATATAGCTTTAATCCATTTCAACAGCAGTGGTGTAGTTAGAGAAGATGCTATACAGGGACTCTAGTCTAAAACCCAGTCTCTCTCTCACATGTGCTGCGTCAGAGAAAAATATCAGGAGTGCATAGCCACCCGTTAATTATCCAACACACTCCTGCATCTCCTGCCAGCTCCTGGCTTGCATTACTCCTCAGATGCAGTACGAAGCTGCACACTGATGCCATCCCTGCTGCTGCTGCTTTTGAAATGACAGATGAATTCCGCAGAAAAAGTAGATGATAATAGATGCTCAGTATTGATTTGTGCGTGCGTGCGTGTGCGTGTGTGTGTGTGTGTGTGTGTGTGATTATGAGCGCCTCTGATCACAGGAGCTCTGTAGAGCAAAGCTGCTGGGCTTTTTGGGAGTCTACTGCTGTAATATTAATGTGTGATTAATGAGGCAGGCAGTAGCCGTCTCCTGCTGGCCAGCATGGCACTCCTCCAGAACCCAGAGACTACCCGCCAGGCCCTTTTCATCATCAGAATATCAGTTGGTCGTCACACACACACACACACACACACACACACACACACACACACACACACACACACACTCCACACACACAAGCACACAAAGGCAGAGAAGAGAGTTAAGGGCCTCTGAATGTTATCTGTTTACACTTAGTTGTTGCCTCATTGAAGTGATGCCACTGTTATGTTGTAGTGACCACTTAATCATCTGTGGACTTAACATTTGTAATTAGTGTCTGTGTGTCCTCTTGTGTTTTCTTTTTTGACCCTCTTTCTCTCTCTCTCTCTATCTCTCTCTATCTCTCTCTCTCTCTCTCATGCTTTTGCACTCTCTGGTTCTTACTCTCAGATGGCAAGAACCTTGTGCACAGCTTGCAGGTGAACTACATCCATGAGCTGGTGCAGTCACGTCTGTTCGCCGATGACAAGCCTCTACAGGACATGTACAACTGCTTACGTATCCTTTTCAGAACCCCACTTTACTGTGTGTGTGTGTGTGTAAAAGTCAGTGAGAGTAAGGAAAAGAGTTTGCATGATTGAGAGGCAGACTAGAGAGAGACAGAGAATGAATGAAAGAAAGAGAGAGAGAGAGAGAGAGAGAGAGAGAGAGAGAGAGAGAGGGGGTTGGGGGGAGAGGTGAGTCAAGCTATTACAGCGACATCTGCGCAGGTGTCCACAGCTAGAGAGAGGCCGGCTGTGAAAAGAGACGGAGTGCCAGAGTGACAGGATGGGCTGTGGTCCAGCAGAGCAGGGGCTGCAGTAAGATCAGTCGCCCTACAGCTCCACTGGAATTCAGCTGCCGTCACTGCATTCCAGAACATCCCTATAAGTCTGTTGGCTTTACACGCCCCCCCCCCACCCCCCACCCCCCCAAGCATATTAGCATTCGTAGGGAGTCAAAGGAGATCTGTCTTACAACTCTGGACTGTGCTGCCTGAGAGGGTCATGGAACAACCACTATAGTCGTACAGAGAGAGAGAGTTCAAAATGATTATTTAGAAATAGTAGCTGTTCAATTACTCTTTTGAAAATGCACCCCAGATAGGTTGCAGTTAGCATCACCATGTCGCCGATGAGTTTCACCTGTCTTGCAGGCAGCATCTACTAGCTCAGTATTGAGCCGTTAGGCAGGTTTGAAGGGACTCCGAGGAGTGCTGAAATGTTTGTTGATGTTCCTTTACAAATTAAGCTGCAGTTAGTTACTGCCAAAGTGTGTGGATGAGAATTGAGGCTTTGGGTTGGGCAGGAGTTTGTAGTGGCTGTGTTGATAAGGGTGTACACACACTCTCCTCTCTACTCCTCGTTCCCCTTCTCATGGTGGTCTAATTAAAAGCTCTGATGTGCCTCTTTGGTGCTGGCCTGTGAATTCTGATGAGCTGCTGCTGCTGTTTTCGCTTCTCTGCACCGCATTGTGCCTGCAGGGGTGTGGAGACGCTTAAACGACTTTAGCAGCGGAAAGGAGAAGACTCCCACCACAATCACTACTTCCTCCCTTTAGTCCTGTGCTCTCAATGCACAATGTTTTTTTGCTCAGTGAAGTGTTGAAAGGCCCAATCCAAGCAGTACTCTGGAACAGGGAAGAGCATGCTCCAGTGTATTTAAGTGGTCTCTAGGTGGTTCTACTGACAATGTTTAATAAATGAATGTGACTTTTTAAGGGTATTTGAGGTTCAACACTCAACAATACATCGTTAGTGGTGGTGTATTTTCCGAAGGAAGTCCTTTACAAGTTTGTTAGGTTCTCCACTGTCTGAGATCCAGCTTTGTCTCCATTGTCTTGCCTTCTTATTGAGACGTTAAGAGGTACTGTAGGTCTATCAGTCTGTCCGTCACCAGTACCATCCTTGACCCTGGTCACTCAGACTCGTTCTGCTTGTCGCTGCAGCTGGAGGTGCTCCACTCCCAGACACTCATGCTGGTGCGAGAGCGCTGGGGAGACCTGGTGCAGGTGGAACGCTACATGCCCGCCAAGTACCTCATCCTCTCCGTCTGGAAGTAAGGGACATCACCAACACCACCACACTGACTTAATAATCACACAAAAAAACCTCTTGCCGGTCAATTGTCATCCTGTTTCTAATATAGTCTGAGGTTTGATCAATAAAAATATTTAATGAAAAAAAAAGAACAGTTATAACTCACGCTGACTAACAGACTAGCATGGAATATTAATGATATTTTTTATAAATTGATGACATTTATGTGTATAGCTCAAGAACCATCAAAGATCAGACTTATCTTTTTTAACTCTTATTGAAAGCTAGTTTGTGTAAGTGTTCGAAGACAATGTCGACATTTGTCACAAAGCTCATTTCTTTTTTCCCCTCACCTCTCTCCTCAGCCAACAGATTCTGGGCAGAAAGACGGGCACTGCTTCGGTGCACAAGGTCCACATTAAGATCGACGAGAGTGACGGATCGAAGCCATTACAGATATCCCATGAGCCCCCTCTGCCCGCCTGCGACTCCAAATTAATGGAGAGAGCCATGAAGGTGAGCGCACAAATCATCACAATGACTCTATACGAGTCAAGACCTTCAGCCAGCTCGGACAAAATATGGCAGAGTCCAGAGACTGAAGTGGACTGCTGTTAGAGTTTTGTGTATACTCAGATTGAGATGACAGGAGTACCGACCGTTCTGATGCTTGTGAAAGTCACCTTAGATGTATCATCAAGTTCATCAATCAGAAAGTGGAGGCACGGAGAGGTATTGTGTTTGTAGGCAGTGAGTCAACTGGTTTACATTTAGATTTGATTTGTATTGAGTCTGGAATCTGGACTTGGACAACTATTGTGCTGAATGTGGAGTTTCTCAAATCTGAATATTTTCTATGTGGCAGCTGTTGTTATTGTTGTATTCCGTATGACTTATTGCCAGCTGTTCTTAAAGTGATGTGGACTTTTTATTTGGCCCCACCTGTTCCTGCAGATTGATCACCTCTCAGTGGAGAAGCTTTTGATTGACAGTGTTCACGCGCGCTCTCATCAGAAGCTCCAGGAGCTGAAAGCCATACTGAAGGGAAATAACCCCAGTGACAACTGTAAGTCTAGTGCGATCCACACACACACACACACACACACAAACAACACCACCCTCACACATAGACAGAGATGCACATTCAGATAGATGTTTTTAATAAACTTTAAATGGAAGGGAAATGACCCTAGTGACAACAGTGAATTCTTCAATCTATAGATGCACGCACGCACACACACACACAAACAACACATATCTCACAAATAGACATATACACCCACTCATATCACCATATTCGTATCACTCAATATCTGAATCTCCGTACATGATTACATCTGTTATTGATGTATGCTTACTGTTGGACATCTATTGCTAGGGATGTACCGATACCCATACCTACATCAGGTGTTGGGCCGATACCCATACCTGCATCAGGTGTTGGGCAGATACCCATACCTGCATCAGGTGTTGGGCCGATACCCATACCTACATCAGGTGTTGGGCCGATACCCATACCTGCATCAGGTGTTGGGCCGATACCCATACCTGCATCAGGTGTTGGGCAGATACCCATACCTACATCAGGTGTTGGGCAGATACTATGCTCATATTCTTATCTCGCGTTCTCCGATACCACGCACCAATAACCCTTAATTTGACCATTTCGCCTAAAGCATAGTAGCATAGCCACTACCTTTTAGTATCTCTCAGGAGGACGATCATTTCTTCTCATGAAATCAGATTCAATGTCATCTTGCAAAAATAGAAAATAAAAATAAAACCTGCCTTCCCATTCATTGTATTTTTATGCTAACCTCATAGTTAGTTTTAGTATTATTAGTATTGGTACCCAGTATTATTGGCAATTACACAAATGTAAATACTCAGTTTGAAAATAATGGGGCATCTCTACTTATTGCATAACCATTTGTATTTCCACACACATATTCACAGATACACACATACATAATCTCATACACACACGTTTTAAAACATTTGAAGAAACGACACGAATAACTGTGTGATGAGTGTGTTTTGGTTGATCTGTGTGTATAACTGTATGGTGAGTGTGTTTCGGTTGACCTGTGTGATGAGTGTGTTTTGGTTGATCTGTGTGTCCCCCAGCGTTCATCGAGACGGCCTGTGTGATGAGTGTGTTTTGGTTGATCTGTGTGTATAACTGTATGGTGAGTGTGTTTCGGTTGACCTGTGTGATGAGTGTGTTTTGGTTGATGTGTGTGTATAACTGTATGGTGAGTGTGTTTCGGTTGACCTGTGTGATGAGTGTGTTTTGGTTGATGTGTGTGTATAACTGTATGGTGAGTGTGTTTCGGTTGACCTGTGTGATGAGTGTGTTCTGGTTGATGTGTGTGTGTCCCAGCGTTCATCGAGACGGCCCTGCCCACGCTCATCATCCCTATTCTGGAGCCCTGCGGGCGATCAGAGTGTCTCCACATATTTGTTGATTTGCACTCCGGAATGTTCCAGCCAATGCTCTACGGACTTGGTAAGTTGACGCAAATTAGCCAAGTAAACTTTTTTTGCGACCTTTAAGGATCACTCTGTTAATTGCTAGCAAATTTTACAAAATGCAGCTCTAGTCATGATTGCAGTTTTGAAAGGTCCTTCAACCCGAGATGGTTGTTTCTTTTTGTCATTAACTGACCAGCTCTTTTACTGATCTTCTCTACTCCAGATCAGTCCATGCTGGATGATATCGAGAAGACCATCAATGATGACATGAAGCGCATCCTCACTTGGCTTCAGCAGCTCAAGTAAACACACACACACACACACACACACACACACAGGCATCATTTCACTGTCCAGTGCTTTTATTTCTAATTGAGCAAAAAAGGTGTGCAGTCATTCCCAAAGGAGAAGGCTAAATTCAGGCCTGTGGCCAACGCTTTTTCTCTGAATGTCCCCTGTCCGCTCATCCACAAGGTGTTATTATTGAATTCGCAGCCTTAATGTGTTGCAGACATTTTATTCTGAAGGCCCCATTTATCACCTCTTTATTTCTTGCTCGTTTGAGTTAGTCAGTGTGTAAAATTGTTCCGGGGCGCTGACATTTCCAAAGTGCCTCCAGCCCCAGAATAGATTGATTCAGCCAGTATGACACCAGTAGTCCTGACAGGTGGTTATCTTTGATTAAAGTCTAGCACCTGCACAAGCCTGTCCTAAACAGAACAAGCGCTTTTTCACTGCTGGACGTTAAAGCGAGCAACCTTTCTTCACGACCATTAGGCTGCTATCGTGTGTGTGTGTGTGTGCACGCGCATTTCAGCAGCTGTAGTTATGATGGAGAATATCTGCAGTCGCAGTCTTTATGCTTGGATGCTTAAGTGTTGATTAGATTTGCTTGTAATCAATACTGATACCTTGTATATGTATGAACATGCATCTTTGTGTGTGTGTGTGTGTTCAGGTTCTGGTTGGGGGAGCAGCGGTGTAAGCAGTCTGTGAAGCACCTCCCCACCCTGTGCTCAGACACACTCCACTTGTCAAACGCCGCCAATCATCCAGCAGGCAGCCTATCGAAACACAAGCTCTTTATCAAGATGACCCGCCTTCCTCAGTATTACATAGTAAGAATAACACCTCCCCTAGCAGCTTATAGATAAAACAAACTGTATGCAATTAATCAATGATAGATAGATACTTTATTGATCCCCAGGGGAAATTCAACTCAATTCAATGTTGAGTTGTTATACAGTATGTTAAGTACGCGGAATGATTTGGATACTTGTTTTGTTTTGAGCTGATCTGTCTCTATATGTGTTGCAGTATCAACAATTTCAACAGCAGTATAAAGGGTTGTCAGATGGTAGACATGTCTAGTAGTAGTTTAGCTGTAACCAGTCTAAATGTCCCTATTGATTAGTATGATTGATGTAATGCTTGTTTTCTGTGCTCAGCCTGATTATGAGCACTCCCTGACCCGTCTCTCTGCTGCCCCCGTCAGGTGGTGGAGATGTTCGACGTGCCCGGCTGCCCCACAGAGTTAGAGTATAAGTATTACTTCCTGTCCGTGGGCCAGGAGGACAGCGGTGAGGATGGACTGCCCTGTGCCCAGCTGCTGCAGCAGTTCAAGCCCAACCTGGAGGAGCTGGCTCAGGACCTCTCGTCCAGCAGAGCACTGCGGCCAGGCACCAAGCGGAAAGTAGGTTGACCGGAGGCTTTACACGTAGGGCCGTCCACACACATGCACACCATGAAATATATATATATATATACACACACACACACACACACACACACACCATATAGAATTTAGTATCTTATCAGTGTCACACACACACAAGAGGACATTTTCTGTGGCTTGCTGTGACGTTTATTTGAGAATATGTAATAGCAGACAGACTGTTCCTTGAAGACGTTAAACTTTAGTGAGGGCACCATCACCAGCATCTCATCAGTATTTTATACCAGGAGGAAAACCCTCACCTCTTACACAGATATTGATGCGGGCCGGTGCACGCACACACTTATCCAAACTGGCTGTAAAACTCATTTGAAACGAGCCTAACAGCAAACCAAACTCTTGTGAAGGTGTTGATCTTTAAATGTTCTGTAAATGTTGCCCACTGGGCTGCTAACACCTCACTCTCTGGCCAGGAATAAAGGAGATCTGTGGTCTCGTACTGTCATCACCATGTGTGCCCCTAGTGTTTAAATGTTTCTGCGGTCTGGTGGAGAGCAGCATTAAGTAGCTCTAAATGTGTTTCTGTGTGTGTGTGTTTCTGTGTGTGTGTGTGTGTGTGTGTGTTTCTCTCTGTGTGTTTCTGTGTCTGTGTCTGTGTTTCTGTTTATGTGTGTGTGTCTGTCTGTGTGTGTGTCTATGTGTGTGTGGCAGTTGTCGGGGGAGCAGGGAGCTATCGAGCCCAAGAAGCCCAAGCGCTCGGGGGAGATGTGCGCCTTCAACAAGGAGCTGGCCCATCTGGTGGCCATGTGTGACACCAACATGCCGCTTATCGGCCTGCGCTGCGAGGTAAGGCGTCCGTCTGTGTTTGTGTGTGAGAGATTCAAGAAAGGGTTTAAATTCAAATTGGCTTCTACATCTATTCAATTTGGCTCCTACAGTAGATTATGTCATTTAACACTGATCGAGGATGTAGCCCATCTTCAGATATTTAGATGTTCTAATTATGTCAATAAATCATATAACATCAAAATGAAGCAAATGTCATGATGAGACAATACAAGGATACAAGGAAGTTTATTGTCACATGCATATAGTTACCGGAACTAAGAAATGCAGTGAAATTATGTCTGGTGTCAGCCTATTTGTGCATTTATGGGGGGGGAGGGGGGAGGGGGGGGTAAAAAGTGCAGTAGAAGAGGGGTTTAGTAGATTAAGTGGCAAGGGCTGCATAAGAAAGGTGGGGGAGGATTGGGATTGGGCGGGGGGCACCAACAAGGAGCACCCTTACCAAGGAAGAAACCTTGGGCAGATCCACGGCTCAAGGGGCTAACCCAACTGCCAGCGGTCTTGGTGTGTGTGTTGGGGGGGATGACAGGGGAGATGGGATAGTGTGCTGTGTATGTAGGGAGAGGGCAGTGTGCAATATGTGTGTTGGAGAAGCTTCCTCATGAGACAATGTGCTGTGTATTGGGGGGGGGGGTCAGTGTGCTGTAAGTATGTTGGGGATGTGTGTTGGAGAAGCTTCCTGATGAAATAATGTGCTCTGTATGTAGGGGAGAGGGGGGGGGGGGGTGTACTGCAAGTATGGTGAAGGGACTTACTATTGCAGAGTACTGTATGTATGATGTATGTGAGTGATGACAGTGAAGATGTGTGTGTGTGTGTGTGTGTGTGGGTGGAAGGGGAGTGGAGCAGTGACTGTGTGTGTGTAGTGTGTGTGTGTGGGTAGGTGGGGGCAGTGTGCTGTAAGTATGTAGAGGATGTGTGTTGGAGAAGATCCTGAAGACAATGTGCTGTGTATGTAGGGAGGGGGGGGGAGGCAGTGTGCAGCAAGTATGTAGTGGAGGCTTACTGTAGCAAGCAGTGTGCTGTATGTATGTGAGGTGATGACAGTGATGATGTAAGTGTGTGTGTTTTTTTTTTTGTGTGTGTGTTGGGGATGGGGGTGGGGTGGGGGGTGGGGGCAGAAAGGCTAGGCAATCAATCATGGGTAGATAGATGGAGGAGAAATCAAAAATAAAACAAAAATAAATAAAAAGTTCTATGGAGATGTGCAAAAGTTGGAGAAAGTCAGATGTGTGTGTGTGTGTGTGTTTTGACGGTTGATGAAATAAGAAGATAAATAAAAGGTCTCATCATGGGTATGTTTCACTGCACACTTTCTGGTCACAGTAATTATTTGTGTATTAGCTCTCCTTTCTGTTTCCCGCTCTCAGCTGTATAGGTCATGTCCTGTTTAGATGTTGTAATCATGACATCTTCTAAAATCAAAATGAAGCAAATTAGTCATTGGTACAAGTCACTCTATCCTTGTGTTGTAAGGGTTGTGGGCTAGTGTGTGTAACACGGGTCACTCTATACTTGTGACTTAAGGGTTGTAGGCTAGTGTGTGTACTGAGTGTATCCTGTGTTCTGCTCTCTCAGCTGACCAACATGGAGGTTCCTCATCAGGGCGTTCAGGTAGAAGGAGACGGCTGCAGTCATGCCATCCGCATCCTCAAGTGAGTCCCTGAGGCGCATGATGGCCTGGCAACATTTCAGTCACACATTGTCTCTAAATTCAGTAGATTAGAGAAAGTAAGGGCCCGTCCCAATACCTCCCCTACCCCTAGATTTTTGCCCTAACCCTCGTTTTTGCGCGTGCATGTGTAGGGGTAGGGTGTCTCATTACTTCAGGGAGCAAGGGGAAGTGCTATTTTCCCCTTAAAATCAACCCTCAAAATATAGCCAGGACCGATGCAGGCTTAAAACGAAGTGGGAGATGAAATTACCCAGGATACCGTGCGAGCTCAGCGAGCCAGCCAAATTTTTCATATATTTTCGCAAATAAGCATATTAAAATTCGAAATATGTTGGAATATGTTAGTTTGATGCACATCCAATGGACTGTTGAGTTTTGAACACTAATGTTAGAAAATATCTCACAAAGCTATCTGATTATGTTCATGATATCTGCTGAGTGCTTTGAGAGAGTCTGCCCATCAAATAACGTTATATATCTGATCTGGGTAGTTTTGTCAATATTTAGGATGCGTGTTCCGGCGTTCACATGAACACGAATATCTTTGTTGATTAACCAGACGTAGATAAACCAGCACAGCGCACACAACAATGACCGCTGGAACCGGCATGTTCCTGAATGAAAATAGTAGCAGGCTACTACCGGTAGACATGTCGGCGCTGTGCGTGACGTAGGTGAGCACGTTTGCTACGCTAATTTGCATATAGTGGTGTCCCAATTCATAGGGAAAGATCTTCACCCCCACTTCCCTTGTCGAGGGGACTTTAATATTGAGGGCAATCAAAACCAAGTGGAAGTTTTAAGTAGGGAGAAATGGGACGGGCCCTAAGACCCTTATCAACAAGTGATGGAAATAAACATTAAATCTCATACAATATACAACAAATATCTCACCCTCAGGTACCAATACAGAATTCTTTTGAAAATTCAAAGAATGTTTAACATTTGTTGGAAATTTACAAAAACAAACAATGTTTTTATTCTTTAGGGTTCCTCCCAGCAAAGGAGTGTGTGAGGAGACCCGGAAGGCTCTAGAACGTTCTCTGCTGGACTGCACCTTCAGGCTGCAGGGCCGCAACAACCGCACCTGGGTGGCCGAGCTCGTCTTCTCCAACTGCCCCCTGACCAGCACCTCCATCAAAGAGCAGAGTACGCATCAACCCACACTTTCCCAACATGCTACCTCTACTTTAACTCTCTTCACTCTAGGCCAGCGGATCCCAAACTTTTTTTTTTTTCTGACGTACCACCATCTACATCGGCTCGCGTACCCCCACCATCCACCAGATAAAAATGTAACACATTCTATTGACGCATTCCAGGCATCATGTTTAATTAGCCGCCCTACATGATTTACAAATAAGCAAAATGTGCAACAGTGGGGTATACTACGAAGCACGTTAGACATATCTAGGCTATGTAGACATATCGAGGCTTCACAAAGCATTGACTCAGGGGCATACGTTAAGTGACACTACGATAGCAGTTATGTGATATATTTGTCAAACTAGGCTTTCAGCTCAGATCTGTGCGCGTTCTCGGTGTTGGGAAGATGTTGGCCAATCGTGAAACGTGGAGAAGCACAAGACTGCCTATATTTAAAAACAATTACTTCCGCATTTACGAGCGATAGCGTAATCTACACTGCGGTCATTTTTAGTGTCTAACCTATAACATCAAATAAATCGATTGGCATCAGTTGTTGTATGGTATGCACGTCCATAGTGGGATATTTGCACGCACAACACTATTAAAGCGCATACGATATCCAAAATGTGGATATCGATATCCAAGTTATCAAGCCACGGCAGGATATGACGTCACACTGATCGGACGAGTGTAACTTGTTTTTGATTGCCCCAGCTCTCCTGTGCCTCCAGCCCTGTACTTGTTTTAGCTCTACTGGGCTGACATTTTCCTGGGAAATCCCCAAGTATTTCTCAGCCATTCAGATCTCCAACACAACCTTTCTTTCCTTGTCTACTCTGACTGTCTTAGGTAGTCCTATAAAACCTAAAAACCCATGGGCTTACTACTAAACCTCTGCTCAAACAGTCCTTTTAAAACAGGTGTTCTTCCTGTGGGTTGGCAGAAGATTTCTTGAACGCGTGAGTCAGACACACATAAAGACGGAGGGTTTAGTGTCTTTGACCAGTTGTGACTCGTTTACACAACTGACTCACCTGGTGCTTCTCATCCATCCACATTCTGTGGTTAATTTAAATGAGGACTCTATGCTCTGGGAGCATACTGCACTAGCAGTAGTATGATTTTAACACAGGTGTTCATATATTTGTGTGTGTGTGTGTCCGTGTCCATAGCGTCAACACGACATGTCTACCTGACCTATGAGAACCCACTGTCGGAGCCAGTGGGGGGGCGCAAGGTCGTGGAGATGTTCCTGAATGACTGGAACAGCATCAGCCAGCTCTATGAGTGTGTGCTGGAGTTTTCCCGCTGCCTGTCAGGTATGTGAGTGTGTGAGAGAGAGAGAGAGAATGTGTGTGTGAACCCTTGTCCCCAGGCCTCATACTTTTGTGTGCGTTTGCTCACCTGGTGAGTTCCCACGCTATGTGTCATAGTATTTGTCTATGTGATGGTGTGAGTGTGTGAGCTTATGTGTGTTTGTGTTTACTTGTGTTAGAATGTGTTAGTCTCTCTCTCTCTCTCTCTCTCTCTCTCTCTCTCTCTCTCTCGGTTCTGTGGGTATGCGTCCTCTTGTGTGTGTTGATCGCTATAAACACTAAAAGCATAAAAATCAGATTCACACCCTGGCACAGCGGCAGCGCTCTAATGTAACCAATCAGCCAAAGAGTTTCATTTTCTATGGTTCATTTAGTTCAGCGCTGCAGCAACAAGACAAACATTGCTAATGAGAGAGGCACGCTAATGGGATTTAAGTAGCATTACGCAGTCCCCCTCCAAAGTACAAAGGCATATTAATCATCATGATGTTTGATACAGCACTACATACAAATCCTCGGTGTGTCATTTTTGTTGTAGAGATTTATTATATAGGCAAAGGGGTTTAATTACACTGCATTTAATTAATTTTATTATGAAGTTTTAGTATAAAACATGAATATATCGAGTACTGTGCTGGATATGATTACGTGTGTGTGAGAGTTAGGATCAGTCAGGTCTCTGTACTGACCTGTGCCGTTGTCCCTGCAGAAATGCCCTCCTACCTAAGTCTGTTCTCAGAGATCCGGCTGTACAACTACCGTAAGCTGGTCCTATGCTACGGAAACACCAAAGGAAGTTCGGTGAGTTGAATTCAGGAATAAAGCCCTGAGACACACACACACACACACATGCTTATCTTCAAACCCCAAGAGGTGCAAAATGCAGTTCACACAGTCTCTATTTGAACACGTACTGTATCGTGATTTTCTTTTGCGAACAGCTACTTTACCCACACAAGCAACTGGGTGTTGACCGTACACACACACACACACACACACACACACACACACACACACACACACACACACAGAAAGAGAGAGAGCAGCTGAGCTGTGGCACTAGAGTCAGACCACATGCTCCCAGTCAGAGGAAGGTTCCAGAAGTAAGCACAGAGGCGTCTTTATGGCGAGAGAAGTAAGCACAGAGGCGAGGCAGACACGAAAGAGATGCTCCACAAAGCCACCTCTGTGCTCGTCCCTCCTCAGTGTGCCTACTGACACCTCTGTGCACATACACATACCCCCACCCCCCACCCACCCACACACACACATGCACATACCCGCCCCCCACACACACACATACCCACCCAACCACCCACACACACCATACCCGCACACACCATACATACCCACACATACCCACACACATACCCACACATACCCCCACACATACCCCCACACATATCCACACATACACATACCCACACACACACATACACACCACACACACACATACCCACATACACACCCACACAGCAGCAGCCTGCCCAATCAGAACTAATGCTTTTCATTTGGGTCTTTTTTATAGCCCTGTAAATATTACCGCTAGAAAGACAAGTGGACACTGAACAAGACATGAGACAGGAGATGATATTGATCTTTTTAAATCATGTCTAGGCAGTTGGTGAAGCAATTTAACTGCCTTCATGATGCATCTCCCTGTGGGCTGCAGTTATTTGGCCTTTTAAATCTCTCTTGTCTTTCTTTCTCTTCCGCTGTCTTTCTTTCCATCCCCCCATCTTCCTTCTCTTTGTCTCTTCCTCTTCCTCTATCCCTTCCTCCTTCCTGCGCTGTGTGGTTCTTCATCCCTCCGTGTCTCCGCTCCAATCAGGTGACGATCCAGTGGAACTCGGGGACCCAGCGGTTCCACCTGTCCCTGGGCACCGTAGGGCCCAACTCGGGCTGCAGCAACTGCCACAACATCATCCTGCACCAGCTGCAGGAGATGTTCAACAAGACGCCCAACGTGGTGCAGCTCATGCAGGTACCCCCACCTCACCTCCGCACCACCTCTACCTCACCTCCGCACCACCTCCGCACCACCTGCACACCACCCCACCCCACCCCACCCCACCGTGTGCTCCCCCCCATGGCGTTGTTGACGATTCATACTGTTTTTGTTTACTAGTGCCGTATTTCACAACGTTACATCAACCTTTCCCACCAAGACCGGGAGAACAAAGAATGTTATTTCTCTCTGTGTTCTTAGAAGAGTAGGCGAAGGGCCCCTCTAAACCCTTAACTGTCATTGGGAAAAAGAATCATTGTTGGTGATAAATTATAAATTCATGACATGAACTTAATGAAAAGTATATTTCTTTCTCAAAATTGTTTTGGTGTTTACTGCAGCTTCACTTCAGACAGATGTTTTTCATGTGAAGCAGCTTTAGTCTCAAAGGTCCTAAAGAGTTTGGTCTTCAATTGAGTGCATAAAGCTTTCTTCGCTCCGTAGTCTGATCCTGTATTTTTGTTTGTTTGTTTGTGTGTGTTTGTGTTCCCTCCTCCCAGGTGCTGTTTGACACGCAGGGTCCGCTGAACGCCATTAACAAGCTGCCCACGGTGCCCATGCTGGGCCTGACGCAGCGCACCAACACGGCCTACCAGTGCTTCTCCATCCTGCCCCAGTCGCCCACCCACATCCGCCTGGCCTTCCGCAACATGTACTGCATCGACATCTACTGCCGCAGCCGCGGGGTGGTGGCCATCCGCGACGGAGCCTACAGCCTCTTCGACAACACCAAGATCGTCGAGGGCTTCTACCCGGCACCAGGGCTGAAGGTACTTGAGAGTGCCAATGAAATGTTATTCCTTTTATGTGTTTGTGAATGAGGTTGCAATGGGAGGCTGTTTCACCTGTTTATTCACTAAGTTATGGTTTAGTGTAGGAAGTATTGGTTAGGTAACGTGCAGTGGAGCTGTTGCTTGGGATTGTTGTTGTCCGTCACTTGCTTGTCTTCTGTCTCTGATGTTTTGGTGATAAGGGTGAGGTTTTTGGTGTAATGCGATGAGGTGTGTGGATAAAAATGACTTGTGTTGAAGTGGTGAAGGTGGACTTGAATGCTTACATGGGTGGGTTGGCAGTTGTCACACCTTTTGCACACATGTTTTGGTGATACATGACTGTATAAAATCTAATATCTAATGTAATCAATATCTAATTTGTTGATGTTTTTGTTCCTGTTCTGTAGACATTCCTAAACATGTTTGTGGACAGCAACCAGGATGCTCGCCGTCGCTCGGTCAACGAGGACGACAACCCGCCGTCGCCGGGTGTGGACATGGACTCCTTCATGGGCCACATCCAGCCGCAACAGCCAATCAAAGGCCAGGGGGGCGGAGTCTACCCGCCCCTTATGTCTCCTCCCAACGTGTACCATAGCAACGTGACACCCTCTCCCTCCATGATACCTACTCAGTCACCTGGTGAGGAGTGTGTGTGTGTGTGTGTGTGTGTGTGAGAGAGAGCGCGTGCGAAAGTGTGTGTGTATATGTGTAAACTGAACTTGTGTGTGTTTTTAAGGGGCTTCTACATTTATGTTTGCCAAATGCGCTTGGCATTCTTCCAAATAGCAAAGATATGTTCAAATATGTTTGAACAAAACATTCTCCTAATTTGTTTTTGTTCCCCATCTCCATCTGCACTTGAGGAATCTCATGCGCTGTCAGTTACCTGCTTGCATGTTTGTTGCTGTGTTCAGTCGAGGCAGGATGCCTCCCTAGTTTTGATCTTGCTTGCTCACTCATACACACTGACACACACACATGCACGCCTTAAACGCACATTGGTAGTCATCCACACAAGCATCCACCCTGAGAGAGGAGTATAGCATGGCCTTAGTGCTTTCATCCACCCCCATCTCGCCCAGTGGAATGGCCTCATCCACCCCCATCTCACCCAGCGGAATGGACTCATCCACCCCCATTAGGGTGGTTCACAAAATTAATTTTCACCAAATTTTGCCAGATCGCGTTTTGTCTTGTTCCAATTGGCATTGTAAGCATCTGTACCAAAAATGGAGTCAATTGCTGCACATTTAGGGGTGGCACACTTTTTCATAATATTGACACACACACACAATACATGATGTATTGGTATCCGGATAAAACCATTGCGGATGCTGCATTGAAGAGCATTGGACGACATTTGTGGTACCCGTCAGAAGAACTTCGCCCTGGCATTTTTTGATGCTCAGCTCACTACCGTTAGTGAGGTCCCCCCTTCCCTGTGAAGCGCTTTGAGTGTTGAGAAAAGCGCTAAATAAATGTAACGTGTTATTGTTGCTGTTGTTGTTGTGTTGATGCTGAAGAAAAAGAGAAAATGCTGAGAAATCTTGAAAGACGCCCTGGGAAGATGCTCAAAGACTTGATGCCAAGTCTTTCTTCCACAAGAGCAGTACTACCATCTCTGGCCTCTTCACTCGCTGCTCAATCCACTTCTTTGAGGTTCTTACTGAAGACCAAATGGATGGCAGAAGTAACCCTGATGATGTGAGGTCCATTCTCACAGATGAGAAACTGCGTCAAAAAGTTAATTCCTTGAAGGTCATCAACGACAGTGCAGAGAGAGGCATTGCCTGTCAACAATCTGTGCGAAACGAAGACCAAAAGCAATTTTTGCTCCGTGTTGTGCAAGGACACAGAGATAAAGTATCAAAAAGGACAAAGTCATCATACAGCGAATAGTGTTTGAACTGTTCTAATGTTCTTACTCATTTAGTATAAGTACAGGGAGAGATTATTAATGACCATACTTATCTATTATTTTGTTCAAGTTTCTGGTTCCTTCGAAAGTTATGCATTCTTAGGTTGAGCAATTGTGAAAAAGTGTGCCACCCTTTACTGGCGTCCTATTGGCTCAATTTTTGGTACAGATGTTCAAAATGTCAATAGGAACGAGGCAAAATGCGATCTGGCAAAATTTGAAAAACTTTTACTTATACCATTATATTGTGAACCACCCTAACCCCCATCTCACCCAGTGGAATGGCCTCATCACCACCAAGGTCCATCTTGTAGCTGGACGCGTGTACACTCCTGTGCTGTCTGTGACCGTATGGCTCAATGTAAATCGCCATTGCTGTTTTTCCCCCCATTTTTCGTGACCTCCTCTGACGTGAAGTTCGGATGTTGAGAGTTGAAATCTTCTACGAGTTAATAGTCGAACCCTCCAGTCATCATTAGATGTTTGAAAGCAAACAAGCATTTACGTTGAACCATACTGGTGGTTTGAGAGCGAGAGAGAGAGAGAGAGAGCACACGATTCCTGACCTGGTCGACCCGACAAAGCACACTGATTGGTTGATGTGTGTGCAGGGACCATCCACGCGGCCAACTCCCCTAGTGGCGGCCTACCCTTGCGGGCCCCTTCCCCGTTCGGGCCCACCCCATCGCCCTCCTCTCTGGGCATTACCATTGGCCAGACCTCCAACTTTGCCAGCCCACATGGTAAGTCATGCCAGCCTGAGGGTACGGTGAAGCGGGGGGGCCTCGAGCGAGCAGACCGTGTTATTAGCTGGGGGTTCTGGAGGGGACCCAGAGATTTACAGAGGAAGTGTCGGGGGAAGGCTGGAATCTGGTGATGTGCTTCAGTTGAAATCAATCGGATCAGGGATTTCCCCTAATAGCGTGATCTCAAACCTAACTTGTATCTGCTGAATGTGTCATTTCTCTGGAACAGATCTCTTGGGTATTTTTGGCCCAAAGCACAGGCTTTGCAGGGCTCGGGCACGAGTTAGCTGCATTGGCTAGTAATGTCCAGTCCTATGTACTCCCACAGCTCCCTCTCTTGGTCAGAGACTGTAGCTTACCTCTCACTTCTAACAATGCGCTCTTTAGTGTCCTCACAACACTAGAACTACCAGAGATGTGCGTGTGTGTGTGTTACAGTCGGAGTGTGAGCGAGAGAGAGAGAGAGAGAGAGAGAGAGGGGAATGTAGAGATGGAGGAAGCGAAGAAGATCAAAAGAACATGATGGTGGTGGTGTGTGTGTGTCCGTGTGTCCAGTCTCCCGCAGAGCCTGCTTTCATCTAGTGATGGGCGAACGAAACCTTGTGAAGCTTCTGAAGCTTCTTCCTGATTGTATCGCAAAAGCATCGAAGACAACACAGTGACATCTGGTGGTCAGCAGAAATGACGGCGGCTATGAATTCGACACAGCCGAACGAAGCTTACAACATGAACATAAGAGAGGCCTAACGGACACATGCATATGGCATGAGATGACTGAAAATTAAATAGATTAGTTGGAACTAGGGTATAATGTTTGAATATAGCCTAGTGTGTTCAGCGTTTCAATTTACATGTGTTCAGTTGGTTTGAACAAACTGCAGCAAGAGATGCAGACTTTTACTGCTATGTGGTAATATCAATTTCAGTTAAATAAATAAATAAAGTTTAGGCCTTATCCAATAAACTGCCATAGCCTACCCATAACCAAGAGGCATTATTTAGGTAGTCTGTTTTAGGACTAAACAGGCCGTTAGAAAAAAATAGTTCATGAACACCCTATTTTTCGATAGGCCTACGGCAGAGTAGAGGTAACGCTGAGAACGATAAATCCGGCGACGTGGGTTCAATCCCCGTGAGTCACATAACGAAGGTTTTTTATTAGGCCTATGCAACAACAAAAAATATTTAAAATGTTGTAAAGGTTGCCAAAATCACCTTTTTACATGGTTGCTTGAATGAAAATGTGTTACTATTTTCTCTATTTAATATGCCATGTATGTAAATTTGATGTCAGCTGACTGTTGAACGCGCGTTTTGGGTAGGAGTGACTTTTATTGCACTTAGTTTAAATGGAGGTGCGGGGAGAGCGCTCGCCCCCGAGAGTTACCTGTGTGAAGCCGGCTGGAGTAATGCGCGTTAGAGGCCTTGCATGCTGAACATACCGTGACTCTTTCTCGGTATCTGCGATCGCTGTGGATTATCATTTTTTCCGAAGTAATTGGATTACAGCAAGTAAAGGATCTTTTTTTCCTAACGTGCGTGTTTTGGTGAGATTGCGTTTTGCAACCATATGGGGAACAACTTCTCAACTGACTGTAAGCGCAACATCTCTTTCCTATTCCGTTTGTGTTTTGGACTGTTTGATTCATCTGTTTAATGTCGGGACTATTGGGCACTGAACTTTGGGTGGGTATTTGTTTGTGCATTGTGAAGCTTTGTTGTTAATTGTGTGTCGGGCCTTCAGTTGTGCGTCGGGCGGCCGCAAGTTCGTTCATTGAAATACAACGTGAATTAATCTCATATCTTTGTGTTTCTTTCTGTAAGATAGGTTTTCTTTAATATACACTTTTATTAAGAGGAAGGCAAGGCCTTTTGCCAGTTTAAGTTAAGTTAAACTGCCTTCGCCTGCATTGAGCTAGCACGATTTCCTGCTTATTAGATCCGCCTGTAACCTTATTTATGCGTAGTGGCAATCAGTTCTTTATGAATAAGGGCGAATTGTTACAATTTGACTTCAAATCTTAAAAAAAAAAGTTCTTTAGCAACAAGGATTGTTGAGTAACTAAGACGCGTAACACAGGTTTTGTTACATTAGAGCAGTAGGCTAATACAGAATAGAATACAGCAGTGTTGCTCCAGTGGGGTATCAGCGCAGCAGCTAACTTTCGAATCCAGCAAAACCCTTCGGTGACGTTTGAAGCTTCGGACGTCATCAGTCACGTGCTTATGCCAATTTGATACAAGCTACAACACGCTGTGTCAACAATTTGCTTCGCGGAGTGATACAGGCTTCGGTGCCTCAGTGTCGAATGTCCCATCACTGCTTTCATCTGAAGACAACCCAGATCTTCACAACAGATTGCAGTTGGGTGGGGGGGCGGGTGGCACCACACCACACAGTTTAATATATACACGCACACACAAACAAATGACTCTCACTCAAGCCAAAGCCTTTGATAACCCTTGGTTGCAGAGTAGTGTTATGTTGGGTAATTCATTGTTTGGTTTCTGTGGGCTTTCTAAATAAGTCATTGAGATGAAACTACGTTCTGATGACTCTGACCTACAGTAATGATGGCTACCTACATCAAAATGCCAGCGATTTTTACATTATGAAATGTAATGGCATTTGTGTAGGCTGTCTAGTCTCTGTTTGCTTCTCTGATTTTAAAGTGCTTGAAGATGAAAATATGCAATGTAGAAAGTGATGACATTATAGCTATTATATTTGTTATTGTATATTTGTCATAATATTGAATAAAATTGAATGTTAACACCTATGCTTGGAGTAGTGTTCTTCCACACTTGTGCTAATAGAAGGTAAATGTCATTTGATTGTGTAGATCATGATTACAATGATGATTGCACTGTAGCTTTATGAAGGCGTGATGTGTTTTCCGTAACTCACCCCTCTGGCCTATGCGATATGTTGTTGCAGGAACTCTGGATCCCAGCTCGCCCTACGCCATGGTGTCGCCCAGCCAGCGCGTGGGCACCTGGCCCGGCTCCCCACAGGTTTCGGGGCCGTCTCCCGGCGCCCGCATCCCCGGCATGTCGCCTGGCAACCCTTCGCTCCACTCTCCCATTCCAGACGCGTCCCACTCACCTCGTGCTGGCACAAGTGGGTATCATTCTGTCGTTATCCCTTTCCCAGCAGAGGGCTCTTTAGGGGGCGCTGTTAAAAGGGTTTTCTGTTTTATTAGACTCTTCTATTGCTCACCTGTGTATTTGTGTTTGTCTATGTCTGGCGGTGTATAATTGAATATGTTTTTGTATTTGTGTTTGTCTATGTCTGGCTGTGTATAATTTAAAAATGTTTGTATAGTGGAAGTATTTTCTTTCTATATCTGTATAGTGTGTGTTTGAATAATTTTGCACTCAAACTTGCATACACAATGTGTTATGCTCTTACGTATATGCCTGGTATAGATTTGCACGTGTTTGTGTGTATTTTACACATTTGTACTATGCTACATACTATATACTGCACAGAACTTATTTGTGTGTGTGTGTGTGTGTGTGTGTGTGTGTGTGTGTGTGTGTGTTCGTTCGTTCCCCGTCTCAGGCTCCCAGGCGATGCCGAGCAGCATGCCCCCGCCGCGTAAGCTGCCCCAGCGCTCATGGGCAGCCTCCATCCCCACCATCCTTACCCACAGTGCCTTGCACATGCTGCTTCTGCCCTCGCCCACGCCGTGCCAGGTGCCCGGGCTGGCGGCGGGCAGCTACCTCTGCTCGCCACTCGAGCGCTTCCTCGGCTCCGTCATCATGCGCCGGCACCTGCAGAGGATCATTCAGCTGGAGCCAGCGGTGAGGGACTGTGTGTGTGTGTGTGTGCGCGCGCTCCAGAGAATCTTTCAGCTGGAGTCTGTGGGTGTGAGGAAGGATGGGTTTGTGTGTTTAGAGAATCGTTTAGCTGGAGCTCACGGAGAGAGGGACTGTGGGTGTGGGTCTCTAGAGAATCTTTCAGCTTGATGTGTGCCTCCAGTGTGTGTGTGTGTGTGTGTCCAGAGAGTCTTTCAACTTGCCAGTGTGTGTGAAGGAGAAAGGGTGTGCAATTGTGTGTTTCACCTAGCATGTGTGTGTCTGTGTCCGTGGTGTACTGTTCACCATGTGTTCATTTTAATTTAGTATGACAACAGTGACGGGCCTTAATGCTCCACTTGCCCAGTGCTCAATGCCACCCTTGAAGCTGCAATATGCTTGAATATTAACGCCACACATAAATTCTAGAGACCTTGCTTGTACACGGCTAGGTTCTTCTTTTCAGTGGCCTGCTGACCATAGATCAAATTCTGAGGCAGCCAGTAAGAACAGTCTGCTTCTGTAATGTGAAGTAAATGAGTAGCTGTGTATGCCCTAGGGTTGGGCACTGAAACACGGTTCTAATATGGCACCGGTGCCGACGCAAACGGTAGTAACTGCATCGAATAACAACGTGGATTTCGGTGCCTCATTTCGGTGCTTTAAATAGCGTTTTTAAACATCACTGCATGTCATGCGCCATCTCTAACGTCTTGCTCTGATAGCAACACATCCAGATACAGTTAGCTAACATATGATAAACACTGGATGTATAAACCAGAGGGGTGCACCACATAGGCGAGTGGACAGTGTTTGACAGCTTGCGTGAGCCCAAGTAGCTTACTTTTAAAGCGGTATCGCGAGCTCCTGTCAAAATCTAGCAGTGGGCCTAACTACACATAAGCAAAAGGCTATGAAACAACGTCAACAGTAGGCTAGCCTATACGTTACACAATATCCTTGCTAATGCGCTAACTGACATTTATTTGAAATGTTATCAGCTAGGTTGGTAAGGTGAAAACTTTTATTTCACGGTGTATTAAACAACATAATGGCATGATATTAATCTTTCATGTGCATGAGGCCCAAATAGAATCACAATGAATATGAAGATCATGTTAAAAGTTAACTGGCAAAAACATAAATATGTAGGTTACATACCTGATGTCACTGAGCTGTCAAAGAGGCTACGAAACCATCGTACGTTATCGCTAATTAAACTCAGCTGACTGGTGTTAGCGCATAGCCATAGTTGCTGTTAAAATGCCTACTAGGCTAGCGCTAGGAATCTAAACACTTCAACACCGACATGTAGCCTAACATGTTCAAAACTACTGCGTGTTATGGGTTAAAACATGAAATGTCTTGAAGCATTTGGGAACACACTGAATTAACTGGAAAGTAGAGTCCCTGTTAGATTAGCTTGCTTGCAAATGCCGTGATTGTCCATGACCTGGCAGTTTTATGGCAAGCGGTTTTAACATACCTTATGGCAAACCGCCTACACTGGGTAAACTTGAAAGCAGAGCTTACCATTGTGTGTGCATGCATGGCAAGCTGTTTTAACATTTAAATGTATTATTCGTAGGAGCAATGAGATATTGATAGTAAATTGAATATAACAGTTCAATTTCATGTTCAAATTTGTCTTATCAATAAAAAAAAAAAAGCAATTCATGCTTTAGACCATTTTAATTTAAAACATTTTAAAAACAAAGTACCGGTTCAGGCACCGTTTCGGCACCGGCACCGTTTTAAAAGTATCGATTTAGCACCGGTATCGGATAAAACCCAAACGATACCCAACCCTAGTATGCCCACTCTGGACTGGAGGCAGACTACACAAAAAACAGCTAATATTGTGTGATAATTGGAGACGTACGATAATTAAAATTTGACTTATTTAGTTTTTTCTTTTATCTTAGACTCCTACTTGCATGGCATGTGTGTATACTTGCACTGTCTAGAGACCACAGACCTTGTTTGGGAGCTGTGAGCAAATCTATCCGGAGAGAAGTGCTGAGACCTAAATATGTGTGCTGTTTGTCCTCCGTCTCCTCTCTGGTCTGTAGCTGAACATCGTGAACTCAAACGAGCCGGGCGTGATCATGTTCAAGACGGAAGTGCTGAAGTGCCGGGTGGCGCTGAACCCCAAGTCCTACCAGGCGCTGCAGCTGAAGGTCACCCCGGAGAACGCCGGGCCCTGGAGCCAGGAGGAGCTACAGATCCTCGAGAAGTTCTTCGAGACCAGGGTAAGATGCAGGCACTTGCCTCCCTGTGTGTGTGTGTCAGGTGAGTTGTATTGTCACTCAGAATTGGAGAAGACAATGTGAAATATTCATTGTGTGTGTTCTTTATGTATTCTGTACAATTTTCTCCGTCTCAGGAAAGGCACTCTTTATCACATACACGCACACACAGAAAGTGTAGGATTTGTGTAGGGTGGAAATTTGGGGGCAATTGAATGGAGACGTGCAATATGATGGTAATTTTGATACCACAGATGAAATAGAGACTGTCAGACTAATAGTATGAAAAATCAGGAGTTTTATTTACAATGATGCGCATCAAGGGAGAGACAGCACGACTTCACCTAAAGATCCATCAGCTGCTCTAACTAGACTAGGAAATAGTTAGGGTTTAAGTATCCTTCCAGGCTGACGGGAGATGGCGTTAGTCATCCCATCTCACTTGGACGACACTGAATCGGACTCTGATTAGTGGCAACCTGGCAATCCGGAGCAGATAGCTACTGGCGCAGCCATGCAGAACAGTGAAACACTGCAAAGTCATAATATTCCCGCTTATCTAAATACATAGTCACACACAGATATACACAGGGACAGTACAGATATTCATACAGTCATTACATAGAATCATACTTTTAGTATCAAAGTGACCCACTAATGAGAAATGCAGAACATTAATCCACATATTGGAATATTGGACATAATGTTCTATTCCACTTTCTCTCAAATACAAGGACTGGTCAATGCCTACAACCCAGTTATAAATTTGGATTAATAGCAAAGTAAATATATACATGTTCAATAATAGAAATGCTACATTCCACCTACCCTCAATAATACATTGCAGAGTGACACCAATAAAATCTTAAACTCATTTATTCATTTGTCCATCCATCCTTTAACCCATTCATCTATCCATCCATCCATCCTTTGAAAGTCAGTGTGACGTTACCGTCTCTCTAAAGAAAGTCATGACATGAGATTTCAAACTAGCCCTCCGATCGGGGGCGGGGGAGTGCGACTGTGCATTAAGCTTATTAGATGTCATGGCTATTGACTGGGCTGGTGAGAGATAGCTGGGTTAATGTTGAATAGAGACATATCATTAAGGCAGTGCCTGGCAGGAGTGCAGTGGCCTGGAGGAGTGTGTGTGTGTGTGTGTGTGTGTGTGTGTGGCGGAGGAGGAAGAGGACGAGACGAGCACAGTTGATTTCTATTAGCCTGAGTTCGCCGGCACTCGCTGCCATTCCACGAGGAAAGCTAATTAATTCAGCTGAATTAATATGCGGGTGCAGGCGCTTGTGTGAAACAGGCAAAGAAGTCTGAATATTTAACACGGAGAGAAGGAGAGAGAGGCCTTGTGAGTGAGGTGTATGAGAAGCATGCTTGTGTATACCGTATGTGTGTGTGTGTGTGTGTGTGTGTTAAATAGATAATATTACGACATTTACTTTTTACTTTATCGTAGTCTATTCTGTTACCTGGGGCTCGTGTGTGTGTGTGTGTGTGTGTGTAAAGCCATGAAGGGATTTTGCTTCTACATGCATAATGCAGAGTTGTGTCCCGCTGTTTATGTGTGCCGCCTTTTAATGATCTGCCCTAATTGGCGTTAGTTGTTTGGGAAAAAAAGTGAAGAAAGCAGAAATGGAGGAGGACTGCGGAACGCCACTTTCACCCTGATGCATTAGATCTGCAGCTGCTCCTTTCACTTTAGCCTATTAGCGTTTACTCTCCCCCTGTCATATTATATAAATATATTATAGAAATTATATAAAAGATCTCCTGAGCCCTCACTTCCTCCATGTGTACAGCCTCTGAGAGGTGCATACTGTTTGCTTGTTGGCAGTTGGAAGCCACAGGAGATATTTGGTTCTAGTGAGTTTTGAGTGCTGATGTTTCTCACGTTCTGTTTGTCCCTGAAGGTTGCCGGTCCTCCTTTTAAGTACAACACCCTGAATGCCTTTACCAAACTGCTGGGTGCGCCAACCAACATCCTCAGAGACTGTGTCCGCATCATGAAACTGGAACTGGTGAGTGGACTGTGTGTGTGTGTGTGTTTATGTTTGTATAGACATGTGCCATACAAAGGCTGGCCTTCTAAAGTCCAGTTCCATAGATGTTGGGAGGATTGTGTATATGGGGGTGTTTTTTCTCTGTGTATTGAAAACTCCTGCACATTGTCTGTTTCACTTGCTGTATTAGTTACTATAAGTTAATATAAACAACATTTTGGTCTGCAGACCTTTGTCAGGTTATGTGGTATTAAAAGAATAAACACCTCTAACCTCCCTCCACTCTGCTCCGCTCCAGTTCCCTGACCAGGGCTCCCAGCTCAAGTGGAACGTGCAGTTCTGCCTGACCATCCCGCCCAGTGCCCCGCCTATCGCCCCCCCAGGAACCATCGCCGTGGTGCTCAAGTCCAAGATGCTCTTCTTCGTAAGTAGCCTTATTCATCGGTCCATTAAAGGCTCATTCACATATCGCCGATTTGCATAAACATCAGATGGTCTGTCGTAGTGTGTGTATATATATGTAAATGTGCTATGCTAGTCTTTGTGTATATATATGTAAATGTAGCTTTACTCAGCCCTGTTTCAATTTCATCCCCTTTAACGGGTTGTCATCTATAAACGTACCTATTAACGTTAGTGTAAATCATTTGATATGGGTGTGTGTGTGTGTGTGTGTGTGTGTGTGTGTGTGTGTGTGTGTGTGTGTGTGTGGCGACATTTCACCCCTGTCCCTCCCATTCCGCCCCCACAGCTCCAGCTGACCCAGAGGCTGCCGGTGCCGGCGGAGCCCATCAGCATCATCGTGCCCATCGTGTACGACATGGCCACGGGGCTCACGCAGCAGGCCGACATCCCGCGCCAGCAGACCTCCTCTGGCGCCGCCGCCCTGATGGTCAGCAACATCCTCAGGAGATTCAGCGAGCACCACCCGGCCAGGGCAGGTCAGTCAGCACGGCAGCACTCCACCACAGCACTCCACCACCGTGTGTTTGCACCACTGTGTTTTGTTTGTTTGTTTGTTTGTTCCTGTACCCTCTCTCCTATCTTCCTCCTTCTTGAGTATTTGAGTCTAAGCTGTCTCCTTCTCACATTTGCAAGTCTAACCTGTCTGCTTCCCTCTAGTGCTAGTTTGGCCTGTTTGGCCTGTCATTGTGTTCCTCTCTGTGTCTTTCTGTAATGTTAATCTTAGCTCGTCATTGCTAGCCTTATCTCAGTTCTGTATTTCCTCATACATGCCTCTTGGTGATTTGGTCTTGTTTTCTTTTGAGTTGTCTCTCCACCTCATGCTCACGGTCTCCTCACAGTCACAAGTGTGTCCTCACTGTGATGCACTCTTAAAATCCAACATTATTTTTAGTTTCCTGTGTTGCTCGTGTTCTTTGGCCTTTATTTGTCTGGAGTGTCGCCCCCGCCCCTTTCCTGCTGTGTGTGGTGAATCACTTTGTGAGTGGGTGCCCTGAAAAACCCTATCAACATACAAACAACATCCTGTCTCATTATCTCTTTCCTTTTCTCCTCCACACAACAGGCGAATGCACAATATTTGCTGCCGTGCATGAACTCATGGCCAATCTCACGCTGTCCCCTACTGGTCGTCCGTAGAACAGCACCCTCCCAAAACAGGACCGGAGGCTTCCCCACTCTGGCGCATTATATAGCAGGGCAAAGAAACAGTGGATGTGGCTGTGGCTGCAGCTGCAAAACAGGGACCCTCCTGGTGGTCAGGGATGTCCCACCTCACAGCTGCAGCCCAAGAACTGAACACTGAAGTACAAAACTGTCCAAAAAAGGGAGTGGATCATGGCGATGATGGTGTTGATGGAAGACTATTTCCTATCTCTGTGGATTACAAATAAATGAAATGAAATGAAGGAACACCTGCAGGATTGCTGAAGAAGCGGGTAGAGGAATGGAAACGGAAAAGAAATCGATTTATTTTTCATTTCATATGCACTTCTCAAATAAACAAAAGTCACAAAAAAGGTTTGTTTACTCAGAGCTGTACATTGTTTTATACTCCTGCCTTTAAAAGAAAGTGTTGGACTTTTGCAAGAAACTTTATCCAAATCCTTTTGTTTTATAATACAAAATATTCAATACTTTTTGTGGTATTGGGGCTGTGTTCTTTAGTACACTATTTAAATGTCTCTCTCTTCCTTTTTATGTCTCAATTTGGACTTTTCAGTTAAGCCTATCACTTTAAATACTGTAAAACTGTGATAAACCTTTCTAAGTAAGCTGTATTTTATTACGACTGCTTTGAAGTGCGATCAGAGGCCACTTGTCTGTCATAATGTCTGCCTATTTAATAAATCTATGGAAAACAAACAACACATTGACTGCTTTAGCATGTTGTCTTAATATATGGGTAAAATATGTTGTAAAGTGTGACGTGTTATTTCCTGACCATTGCAACAAACTATCATAACTATTATTAAGTTATAACAATTTTATAGTTATAACTATAAACTATAGAATGTAGATTTTAAAATTATGCCTAAAATTATGACAACCGTATTTAATGTATAATTAGGTGTTGCCATGTCGCATACTAGCACCTATTTGAACCATATGAAATGCATGAAGCAATGCGTTATCAACAGAATTTGTATTTGAAAATCAATGTTTACTACTTTGTCAATGGTAATATTTATAGGAACACCTATTATATAATTTGCATTGAATTGCAATGCCCGTTGCATTGGCCTTTTTCTTAATCCCGAATGAGGGGAATTTTCTCTTTTTGAAAGTCGATGTGGTCATGACACTTTAACACGATGTCTGACGCTCTTGAACACGGCCCTGATGTGGTGTCTGACAATAATAAATCCGGTGGGTGAAAGGACCACAGGCAAGTGTTTCCGCCACAACTACCCGTATCTTGTAGGCTTATTATAGCGCATAGGATCGCAAAAGATGCTCCTCTTCGATTTATGATACATGTAGGTTACTATTATTTATCTTTTAAATCAATTATTTTCTATAGAAATTGGTATTTCCAATGAAATAACAATAATAGCTATTAGTCCATTCATTTAGCAATGGCAGTCTGTCTTACGGAGCCGCTTTGTAAGCCGTGTATGTACCATGTAAAATTCAAAGGTAAGCCAAACGTAGCATGTTTTAATTTAACGTATGTTCCATCCACAATGCTATTTTAAAAGGTGGGTAAAACCCACGAACCATTCCGATCCAGTGAGCTATATTAAGCAAAGCATAACCTCATAGCCTAATATCGTGGCAACTGGACTTAGTGGATGACGTCAGTATTTAGCCTAAAAGGTGAAGATGATTTTACACTATTCTGTGTGACACCCACATCAATGACGTGACACGTAGCCTATCTGTACGATTATTAACGATACCGTTTTCTTAGTGGAATTGCACGTGAAGAAATCTCTGTTGCCCATCCACCTGAGCTGCGAACAGGTGGGGCTGGAGATGTTGTGCCTGTGCGGTCAGCTTGACCTCCTCATCCGTGCTCAGGTTCACCAGGTGAGGAGCGCACCCGCAGCTGGGATGCTTATGCACTCACAGAAGATCGAAACCGTATGGAAATGTTAAGCACACTGGAACAATGCACATCACAGAGGCAAATAAAGGCTGTAATGATACAGAAATAACTATGGCTATGTTTACTGTTGGTCCACCTTTTTGGCAGTTGCTCTATAGGGAAATAGGCCTACCTGCATCATGTCAATAGAACTGTTCATGTGATCCTCTCAACATTGCAGTTTCAAGAGCAGCTTAAACGGAATTCCAGCCCCATGGAATCATATGCTCTCCAAAGACAAGGTAAAGTTCTTCAAGTGGCAGTTTCATTGGGATATTTTTTGGACAATCCAGCCAGGCTAATATTTTTGAAATCCTATATGTCCTCAAGGAGCTGAGATCATAGAACAAATGCATCAGTGCCTTGAACACCTGCCCAAACCTGCACCAGAACTTGAAGTATGTTTCCCTGTTCTTTCAACTAGGTCATTTGACTTAATTCTGTTCAACATTTTATGTGTTTTGTCTTAATTCTGTTTGGTATTCCATCAGGACTACCTAGATATTGTGGGACTGTCTACTATGTTCCCTCGAGTGGAGATTTTTGTCATACATGGCAGCCCCGTAGACATGCTGGAAAAGCCAGCTTTGGATGGTGAGCTTCTTAATGAAATCACCACACCACCATATCATACTCATATTACATTCACAACAAAGTAACAAACAGTCCCATCACCTAAACAAGGTAAAATTATGTTCTAATTTTAAATCTCTTACAGGGTACTTCCCTCACATTGGGAGACTTAACCAGCTCCTTGTCCTCTGCCAGCAACTTGAGGATGATGTTCAACATCTAGGAAGTCACAAATACATTGCCCATCAGCTATCAGTCATTTATGTGAGTACGGAACAGCATGTATGCCTTCATTTGATATACTGTGTCCATTGACTTTTAGAAAGGATTTCTAATGTGTATCTGCATGTATGCATGTTCACAGGTTGAACTTGAGTCAGTGATATGTGTGCAATGACCAATATGACCTTTGTGTGCTTGTGCTGCAGCAAGTTCTTAGTTCGTTGAAGGGCATTTTGCCCCTCGCTGGTATAAGGAAAGACATTGAGGCTCACTTCAAAGAAATTAAAAAGGCTCTGGTGCCTGAGGAAGGATCCAAACTAGACCCTCAGCTGCCCTCTCACCACATCAACTGGTAAATACTATTCATCTCATCTCATCTATTTGTTGTATCTCGTCTCATCATTTCATCTCTCATCTCATTGTCTCTTCCATCCTCTCAATAACACGATTTCACTGTATCTTACTTTCCATGCATGTATCCATCGCATATCATGTCTTCTGTTCTTCTCATGTTTTTTCCCTCTTCTCTTCACCGACAGCACAATTCTGTGTCTATATACTTTCCATGTATAAGACTGACTAATAACATTAATGTACTGTAATTTCAAAATATTTTCTTTTATCAGGATACTGGAAGTCACTCAGACTTTAGTATCAACAGTGTCTTCACTTCCGGAGGAACTTACCGAGGACCTTAACCAAGTGATGGCCTTTGTTTCAAAGCTGAAATGATGGCAAACAATTGTGCTTTTCTCCTGATATTCCCAGCAATTTAGATCTTCACTTGTGTCTTAATGAGAAAGTCATTTTGAATGTTGTAAAAATGTTGGTAGATCAGTGTGACTATGATAAGTGTGACATATGTCCAGGCTGTAGTTTTTGGACCATTTACAAGAGGATAAATAATACAGGCTTATTTTGGGTAGACCATTGGAAACATTCTTTTTGAAGTGTACAGTGTAACCATAATTTTCTGTTAGTACACTGCACTACACATCAAGTTGATATGCTGGAAGAGAACCTCTTAAAAATTTGCCAAGGATTTTTACCACTGCACATGCACACTATAGTATTTTCTATTTTCAAAAGTTGACCTTTATTTGGTTGGCTTTTGTATGGCATTTGATGCATCCATCTATCTTATGAAGTAAACAACATAAGTAATACAAAAGATTCTGAAAAGTGCCCATTATTATCACAATAACTTGACATCCCAGTGATCCCACAACCTTCATATCAGTGCATACACTATTGTTTTGTTTTGCTGTTTGATTTCAAATGTCATTGAAATACACAATTAATGGCCACATTACATGAAATGAAAGTCTAAAATGTTTTGTCAATTTGTCATTAAAACATATGCAATGACTAGTGTAATGTTTTTCCCTATGGCTCGTTCAGGGTGCTTATCATATACCTAGGCTATTTCAATAAAAGGGATTATTATTATTCCTTGTGCAAAAACCAATGGTTTGATATTGTGAACTGCCTTACTTTAACCAACCAACTAAAACAATATAATTCAGCAAAATACTGTGATGTGGTATAGGTGTCATGCATTTATGACCTGCCACAAGCCGCTTCTGTTCTGCTGTGTATGGTAGCCTATCAATATGTTTATGTACAGCTATGGTCAGTTCAGGCAATGTTCAGTGATATAAAACTGACCCTGCTGACCAAATGCGCCTATAGTCCTACTGCATTGCAGAAGTATTCTTTAATTGGATATTAAGGCCTAGGGTCTCATAAAGCTCTTGGCAGTTATACAGAATGCATAGCCCATATTTTCCTTTTCCAGTGACGTGTTCCACGAGTCGAGGTGCGCAGGCTCCATCTGCTGTATGCAAACAACACTGCACCGCTTTTGTTCTTACGAGCATATGCCGCGGGATGGCGCACTGAAGCCGTATGTTTCAGGATTTCCTTAAAACTCGTAGACTCTTTCCTGTATGTTTTCTCTACACGGTAAGAAATTGATTGCGCTCATTTATATTTGCTATAATTTAGGGGTCTGACGCATTACCTATCAGTAGAGGATATGTTGTAAGTTTCCTTGACCGGTCGGACGAATGGGCCATGGCTTGAGCTGTTGTCAGTAGCCAGTGTGTTCAGTCGGAAGTGTTATGGGTTTGTGAGGATGTTTTGTCAAACGGTGTCGGCTGTGCTGATTTCGCATGCTGTGCTGACAGAGAGGAGCCTGTCAGTGAGTTCCTCGAAGATAAGCAATATTGTTTCGGGGTGTGCATGTGGGGGATGGGTGAGAGGAATCGCGAAGGAATCTGAGTGATGCCACTTTTGTCCAATCAACTTGAGAGTTTTGGCATTACAGACACAAGCGAAACCAATAGCTTGTTCATGTAGGCTGGATTTATTTATGCCGGATACCAAGATCTTAAGAATTTTACGCGAATCACTACAGGAGTCTTGTTTCTGCAGTAGATACATTGTATCTGATGCACGTGTGTCAACTGTAGAAGAATACACAAGTGTCATTCTAGAGCCATAAGAGTAAATTACACACTCGTGTATGGTCGAAGTCAGTCAAGATCTGCACGCAGCCATCGAAATACCTAAGCATGTGTGCGACTAATATCAGATCATGACACATTGACAATAGTCTTAACCTTTATGTCATGTAGTTGTGCATGTAGCCTACTGCAAACGGGTCTGTTCTTTCTACTCAGAATGATGCAAGTCTGCCATACATAGTAGGCCTACAGTTACAGTAGGACTCAAAGGTTATTTAGGTCACGGATTCATCTCAGCCAAACACTCAGAGTAAAGACAAACCTACCTACCCGCATAAACACAGGCATTTCCGGATTTATTGTGATCAGTAAACTGGTTCACTGAGCAAAACCTTGCCTGTTAAGCGTAGGCTGCTTTTAAACCAAATAGAAGTAGTTTCGAAGTGAAACATAGAAAGGCAGTAAGACACTGCAACAAGTGAGAGTGTTTTTTTTTCAACAGCCATAGTCTACTTACCTCTTCAGTGACTGTTGAAATACAAAATAGTAGGGCTGGGATAAACGATTATTTTTTAAACGATTAATCTAGCGATTATTTTTTATTTTTTCGATGCATCGATTAATCTAACGATTCATTTTTTCAGTCCGATTCGATTTCGATTCGATTCGATTATCGATTATCTCCCCATTAATTGACTAATAGCAATTTATACATGTTGATTTATATATCTGAATGAAAAAACATGAATTCCTTAACATTGCAATATAAGTTTATTGCTCTTCCAAAATAAAAGACTATACAAGTGCAAAGTAATGCATTCTTAGTCAGATGTAGCATTCAATAAAGTTCAGTAGTGTATAGGTCTAATTGAGTGCCTGTCACTTTAAGACATTTGTGTAACACTAACGCAGTTAAAAGGCTGCTAATGTGTAGATGGGATGCAATTCATAATGTAGCCTAGTTAGTTCAAATAACGGTTTGTACTTCTCCTTGGGACAAGCACTTTTGAGTCTTGGAAAATACTTTTCCATTTACATCGGGATTTTGCAAACATTCAGTGTCAGAGTCAATAAAATGAGCCCTGAGTAACGAAATTGACAAGCAGCTGTAAGTAAGCATGCTAAACTCAACATCCAAACAGTATTCTAACGTTAGCTTTGAGATACTGCTTGATTGCATAACTTAACTACGTTTAGTCTCCTCAATGTACTATGTTGTGATAAGACCTTAGCAGAGTTAATTTGACTGCAGCAGTTTTGAACAAATTTGCACAGCATGGTCATGATGCTAAGCGGATTAAATAGCAATTTAGCCAGCCGTGTTCTATGCAATGCTTCTATGTTGCAACAACAATCCTTCAACAATCGTGAATATTTTGTGTTAAATGCACATGCAGACGAGGGGCAGGCAGCGGGCTCCTTACGGGAGAGAGCGTGCGGGGCAGGGAAAGGCTGCGTGCCTAAAAAGTGCAGCTCAATGAAAGGATTTTATCTTATCTTTAATTTAAATAGTACAACATAGAACATCAAAGTGTGACGACCGGTTTTGAGTTCGTGGCGCCCCACCACAGATTAGTCAAGGTATGGGAAACACTGAAGGTGTAAAATTCAAAATATTTGTCAGCAAATTTTGGGTCTGACAAATCGACGCGCATATTTTGCGTCGACGTATTTTTTGCGTCGAAGTAATCGATTACGTCGAGGCGTTGTCCCAGCCTTACAAAATAGAGAGGATTAATTTTAAAGCCATTAAAGATCTATCGAGTGTCTAATGGGAAAATGTACAACAAATTATTTCATGTTTAGTTTATTAAGACAGACTTTTTACTGTTTTTCAGATAATTTTATACAAAATCTACTCAACTGCTACATGGAAAATGATCTGAAAAGAGATGATAGCTGAGCCAACGTTAATCAACAAACCATCTGTTCAAAAGTAAGCATGTCAATAAGTTACAGATTTATGACCTATGATAGATTTGAATGTTAAAAAATGAAACGACATAATGTTTGACCAGGTTTGCTTAAACATTAGTATGTTACAATGTTGCTATGACATATAGTGTATTGTGTTGTTATTATTACTGTACCTTAATGCATATTTTTTAAAATCCTACAGCGAGAACGAAATTGTGGATCTTAATTCTTCTGGAGCTGTGAACCGTGCCAGTGGAGGGAGAAATGAGAACAGACAAAAGAGCGTGGTGGGTGGAACAAACACAGCATACACCGTTCCTTACAAAACACCTAAAAAAATCACCATGTTTATTTGGTTTACACCTGTCACAATAACTTCCCCTCTGTATGTTTCCAAATTTTGCCATAGACGTTGGGAATGTTTTGAGAACATTTCTTCTGTCTCCAAGGCATTGTGTTCCTGCTCTTAGAGCATCATTTTCTAAGTCTACTTATCAATTCTTCACTTAGTTTGCACATCTACTGAAGTACTCCTTAAGGAAATGTGTTGATATTTGTGGTTGTGACACACAGAGGGGAAAAAGGAAGGCCCGAGAAGGGGTGGAGAATGCCAAACGCAAGCACCCCAGAACCAGCAATGGAGGCCTGGGCAGAGCAGAGAATGGGCGCCCCAACAAGAGGGACATGGAATCGGTCACCCTGTTTGAAGTGGTCACCATGGGGCGGGGTGCCATCCAGGTACACAAGAGAAGCACATAGCTGTTAAAAAGTGTCATAGATGAATAGTGCAAGACCATTGTAGGTTCAGTTCTTCTTATGTGGTAGAAAATTAAGCATTTGTGTTCTGAGCATTGATTTCAAAATAAAATGTTAGTTGAATGTAAACTTGAGGACATTTCTGTTTTTAGTTCTCTAGGTGAGAAATCTTTTTTTTCCCCTTTAATTTTCCTCATGGGGAACCATGAATGGCATACATGTTACAATTCACTGTTTGGCAGTGAACGTCAGTGTGTCTATCCTAGGCGTTAGTAACACCCATTATCCCATTAGAATGATCCCTCACCTCTCAGCCCTTGTGTGCTCTTGGCACAGGCCGTGGTGGATGACTGGATCGAGGCCTATGTGATGGACAGAGACACCGCTCTCCTGGACCTCATCAGCTTCTTCATCCAGTGCTCAGGGTGCAAAGGCAAGCCATATTCATTAATTCATTAATAAAACAATTCTTTTTTGTTTGTTTGTTACAATAGAGACAATGCTATAAACATTACAGCGTTATTACTAGTCATAGCATGATCGTATGGCTAATGCATGCCATTTGGCCCCGATAACTCAGAGCTAGCCTCATCTCCCCACGGTGATGCCACCTCTGCTGAGAACATGTCCTGTTCAGTATTTGTGGTTACTCTCTCTGCAGTGATAGTGTGAGAGTGTCACACATGTGGGATTTGAATTTCTTTGTGTGTTAGTGAACAGGTAGTCTCATGGGTGGATCTTTTAACATTATCCCACAAGCTTTTTGATGATGAATTATGAGTTATGAGATGATGAACTATGAGTCATCATGAAATCCTATTGTCAATACAAATCTTACTCCCACCACTACTACTAATAATGGGGCGTGTTCTTCATCCATTATAGGGCTGGTCACAGCAGAGATGTTTCAGAGCAGAGACATTGATGTCATGAGCAAAATGGTGGAAGATCTTGATGAGGTAAAATTCACTGTCTCCTATGATTTTTTTTTCTTACAATGTTTTCCAATTCAGTGCTCACTCTGTACAACTGACTGAAACTGTATACTTGCTTGGTTTTTTTTAGGGCTCGGGATTGCAGTACAAGAGGTTCATGGCCTTCCCCTGGATCCTCACTGTCACTTGGCCCATGGACGTGGTGAGTGTGTGGGGGGTTATGTTATCCTGTCATTTCCTGTCAGCCGCTCCTTGTGCTGTCACTCCTGTATGTCATGATTCAGTGCCTCGGACATGCTGGTGGACAGGCCGTTTAGCAGGTTGCTGTGAGTAATGGCCTGCTTGGTCCCCCTAAACCGCACTGACATTGTCATTCTGAGTTATCCACTTGCTGACCTGTTTACCACTCAGACAAGTGGAAATCTCTTAAATGGACAATGTACAGTATTCCTGAACATGGAGGTGAGCAGAGGCACCATCTGATTAGATATTTGTTTGTTTGTTTGTTTTTCTTTCTTTTGTTTGTTCTATCATTCTTTGTATCTTTGTTTTGATACTTTTTAAAATCTTTCTTTCATTCTTTCCAACTTTTGTTACTTCTTTCTCTCTTTCTCTCTCTCTCTCTCTCTCTCTCTCTCTCTCTCTCTCTCTCTCTTTCCACCCCTCTCTCCCAGGACTCTGGCGAGTATCCTCTCGTCATCACCACTCAGTACTGGAAGCGCTTCCGCTCGCAGTTCTGTGAATTTGTGTCGGTGCTGGTGGCACGCTGTCAGAACTGCATCATCTTCGACGGCTACCTGATGAGCACTCTGATCTCGCTGCTGACCGAGCTCTCCGACTCGCGGCTGCGTGCCTTCAGGCACACCTGCACGCTGGCAGGTAACATCTGACCATACGTCCAGTCCTTCCCTTCCCCTTCCAAAATGTCATGCTCAACCCTCAAGTGTATGACAGGTTTGTCAGGCAGGTGAAGAGAAGTTTGCTGCGTTTCACTGCTAGACAGGAGATGGTGATATGCTAGCCATGTCTCCTGGTTTTCTTGATTGTTGGGCAGTTTGTTCATTTAAACACACACACACACGCACACACACAAAGAGAGAGTGATAGAGAGTGAAAGAGAGAGAGAGAGAGAGGGAGCAAAGACACAGAGAGAAAGAGAGTGGCAGAAAGAGATATACAATCAAAACATACTGACACACACACATATACACACATATACTTTACATATACACACATATTGTCACTGTTGCTTTTGGTGTTGTTGTTGTTGTTGGTATACTGTTTTATATGGTTATTATGGACACATGGTCCATATGTCTCCTTGGTTTGCTGTTCCTGTTACTGTTTCTGTTCCTGTAAGTGTTGTCTTTGACTGACTGCCCTCTCCTCTCCTCCTCTGTTTTCCTCCTCCTCTCCTCTCCTCTCTTCTCTTCTCTCTCCTCCCCTCCTTTCCTCTCCTCTCCTCCTCTGTTCTCCCCCTCCTCTCATCTCCTCTCTTTCCTTTCCTCTCCTCTCCTCCCCTCCTCTCCTCCTCTGTTCTCCCCCTCCTCTCATCTCCTCTCTCTCCTTTCCTCTCCTCTCCTCCTCTGTTTTCCTCCTCCTCTCCTCTCCTCTCTTCTCCTCTCTCCTCTCCTCCTTTCCTCTCCTCTCCTCCTCTGTTCTCCTCCTCCCCTCCTTTGCTCTACTCTCCACTTCCTCTCCTCTCTTCTCCTCTCCTCCTCTGTTCTCCCCCTCCTCTCATCTCCTCTCTTTCCTTTCCTCTCCTCTCCTCCCCTCCTCTCCTCCTCTCCTCCTCTGTTCTCCCCCTCCTCTCATCTCCTCTCTTTCCTCTCCTCTCCTCCCCTCCTCTCCTCCTCTGTTCTCCCCCTCCTCTCATCTCCTCTCTCTCCTTTCCTCTCCTCTCCTCCCCTCCTCTCCTCCTCTCCTCTCCTCTATCCTCACCTCTTCTCTGTTCTCCTCCTCCTCTCCTCTCCTCCTCCTCTCCTCTCCTCTCTTCTCTTCTCTCTCCTCCCCTCCTTTCCTCTCCTCTCCTCCTCTGTTCTCCTCCTCCCCTCCTTTGCTCTACTCTCCACTTCCTCCTCTCCTCCTCTCCTCTCCTCTCCTCCTCTGTTCTCTCCCTCCTCTCATCTCCTCTCCTCTCCTCCCCTCCTCTCCTCCTCTCCTCCTCCTCTCCTCTCCTCCTCCTCCTCTCCTCCTCTCCTCTCCTCTCCTCTGTTCTTCTCTGCTCTCCTCCACCATTGTGGTGTGTGTTGTGTGCCGTCCCCTGCAGCGGTGAAGCTGCTCAGTGCCCTGGTGAGCCTGAGCGTGAACGTGGACAACAGCCAGAAGCTGCTGGAGGTGGAGAGGTCCAAGTACCCCCGGCCGAAATGCCTCGCCCCGCCTGGAGCGCATCCAGAGGAAGGTGCTGGAGGTGGGTGGGCTCATGGTCTCATGCGACTTCCAGCAGAGCACTTCTGTCCAATATGTCCAAGAGGCAAAACCACATGTGTAGTTATGTTGATGTTAGAGGATACTGAAGTTCTGCTGAAGTTCTGCTGATTTTGCTCGACTCCGAGTATCTTGAGCCACTTGGCTGCACTGTTCATAATGATATTAGCTCTAGAGAAATGGGTTGGTAATAGTTTGAGTGAAAATTTGTTTACTCCACAAGCTGGGTAAAAGAGTCGTAAAACTGTGTGATGCTTTTTTGACCCAGGTGCTGGGCTCTCCTAGAGATGATGGAAGAAAGCTTTCGGTTCATTTAGTGCACTGTTTGTTGTCTACAAAGAAGAGGTTTGGAGGCTTTATGTAGACCAAGAAGCAGGCAACAACTATCGCACTTTGGATTGGATTCAGCATATTTTGTTTCACAAACTAAAATAACTTTTACAATAAAATTAAAATAAAATAAAATAACAGTTCCACAACTTAACCAACACATTGGGTTGGGTTGCACCTTCTGTCATGCAGTGTACCTGAACATGATGGATCTGTGACCGGCCTGTCTCTGCCGTGCATCACACCAGGCTGCAGAGAGGGCTGAGTTTAATGTTTAATCTCCCTGTCACTCTTGCAGCTGCAGGAGAGGAAGCTGGAGCTGGAGAACATGATGGACGCCATCTTTAAGGGTGTCTTCCTCAAGCGCTACAGGTGAGCCGCATCCGCTCACCCTGCTAGGTAAGGGATAACGGCCGCCAAGGTGTCCCGATATATGGGAATTAATGGACGAGGTGGAGGCAAAGTAGTCCACGACGCAAAGTGGAGTACCTCCACCAAGTGCCAAGATGAAGTATAAAAACCAAGGTCCCTGCCAGTAGCTAATAGAATCCTGCTTCTGGATGTCATAGACATAGCCTTCCCTAATGAAAAGGTGGAGTATTTATCTCATATGAGCTCTTGATATATGAAAACAAGACACACCGTAATTATGCCCCCCTTTGTGGGGGAAGTATTTTACATCTCTGCGTTGTTGCAATTTGAGAGACTGTGACATTGACCTCTACCATCTTTACGTAGATGTGTAAGGCAGTCTGAATGGTGCTTGACCTAAGAGTTACAAATATAGCGTAAACCCCTTACACGTGTATATTGTCATACATAAAGTAAATTCAACCCAGAGTTGATATTTATGGAGGAGACTCTCTGACAAAATCACAGTCAAAATGCATCAGTGTAGTTCTCTAATAGCGTACGATTGCATTTTAAATGTGTCTTGAAATTGACAAGGCCGAACCTTCCTTTTCATCAATTTTGAATGTGCTGCCTCGGAGTTGCCTCTCTGACGTGCTGTCAACGCTGCTCACAGGGACGTGGTGGCGGAGATCAGGGCCGTCTGTATGGAGGAGCTGACGGTGTGGATGCGCCTGTACGGCAGCCTGTTCCTGAATGACAGCTACCTTAAGTACGTCGGCTGGATGCTGCATGACAAGGTGCGCGGGGCCCACTTTATTTACACACACACACACACACACACACACACGACACTCACTCAACTGTTTCCACTCCTGCCCCTTCCCCCACTTGACACGGTGTGTGAGAGAAGTTCGTGTGAGAGGGGTTGGGGGAGTTATTTAGCCTCTGGGTCCCATTAAACTATATTGTGTAAGTGTGTGTATGTGTTTGTGTCTTGTGTGTGTGTGTGTGTGTGTGTAAGTGTGTGTATTGTCCAGGTCATGTCCAACCGAGGCTGACTGACAGTATGCCCTGCAGCAGTAGAGTTTAGTGTGCTGCGTGGGCCCTTACCTCAGGGCACTGTTCACAATGGACAGCTGCTCTTAACACTGGAACATCATTATAAGATACCCAGGATAAGGAATATCATTCACACACACACACACACACACACACACACACACACACACACACACACACACACACACAGAGACACTGTATTTTTTGTGCCTGGACGTATGTCAAATTTTGTTTTCCAGTAATGGTCATAGTGGTCCAATTATTTGACAAATATCCACCAAGACTCGCCCTGTTTATTGAGCTTATGAACATGTGGGTGCATTGTTAAACTTGCTAATGTAATGAGTGAAGTGGCTGTTATGTGTGTGTCTCAGTTTTTGAAATGTCATTAGTTTGATATGTTGTTACTGTGTGCAAAAACTGTGTTGTTAGCACCTCAACTTTGCTCATAAAAGCACACCAGGCCTCCTTCCTCAGCATTCACTAGTGACGTTTTTGTTGCAGCAACCAGACGTGCGGCTGAAGTGTGCGTTGGGACTGCAGGGACTGTACCTGGAAGAAAACCTCAGCCTCAAAATGGACCTCTTCACCATCCGCTTCAAGGTACAAATACAACGGCCCCCCACCTCTGCTGTGGCGTGCTCAGCCGTGAGTCTGTCTGTTTATGCTATCAATAGGATATCAAACAATTAATTCTTTATTAGTTAAGGTCACATTTGAACCCAGAAGTTCACAGTGAAATTATGAGAGAATGGGATTTCTCTGATCTGCAGTGCCTTTTTAAAGATGCACGTACAGAGCATTGCAGCTGCCATGAGTTCATATTAACCAGTCTGTGCTTTCAGAGACAGTGTATAAGCTGATGGACTGAAACAGTAGACTCTATTAGCTAGCAATACAATGTCTAACAATATAATGGCTAACTCCATAATCTGAGTTGTATAGATGGCAGCCATGCGCCCACTGGCTGTGCTTTGCTGTGTGTGCTCTGTTGAGGGCAGCAGGTCAGTGAACCATGACCTATTAGTGTGGCCTCTCTGAGGGCCCCTGGCCTGCCCCAGGATTCAGGGGGCCTCTCTCCACTCCTCCTAACCTGGCCCGGCTCTCATTATGAACTGCAAATGACCCCCTTCAGGTCGCGGGCTAGGATTCACGGGGTGAGGCTCGGGTTAATGAGGGCATGGTAGGTACCTGTGTGAGGCGAGACAGGGAAATGGATTCACAAACTGTCAGGACGAGTGAGAGAGATGGCAGGTGATGAATGGACTCAGCAGGAAGCTCACTGAGTAACTTAGCTTAGCTGTGTTTGGATAGCATGTGGATTATATGGGAATGGTCTGTTAAAGAGTGTGTTGGTTGTGTTGGGGTTCTAAGTTGTTGCCTGTGTATGAATCCATTTGTTGTTGGGGTTGTTCTGTAGGAGAGGATGCTCTCTATGGTGCTGGATAAAGACCACGAGGTGGCCATGCAGGCTATGAAGCTACTGATGTCCGTCTCTAAGTGAGTCTCTCTCTCTCTCGCTCTGTATCTGTCTGTCTGACAGTCCACAGTGTTTCCCAGAGAATTGAATTCCATTTGTGGTGGTTGGTTTGCAGAATTAACTTAAATGCAACAGTTTTTAACAAATTAGCACAACGTGGTTATGATGCTAACCAGATTTAAGCACAATTTAGTACAACCTGGAAAATCATATTGTGGTGGTCAATGTTGATATTGTGGTGGGCCGCCACAAGTAGTCAATGTATGGGAAACACTGGTCTATCTCTCTCTCTCTCTCTCTCTCTCTCTCTCTCTCTCTCTCTCTCTCTTCTCTCTCTCTTTTTCTCTCTTTCTCTCTCACTGTCTGTCTGTCTATCTAATCACCAAATGTTATGAGATTTGCCAAGCTCCATAGTGAACTCTGTCTGATCCACACACTGTTTTGTGGGTCAGGTACTGTGACGACACGTTCTCTCAGGATGACTTCAAGCACATGTTCCAGTTTGTCTACTCTTCCAACCGCCCTCTGGCGGCCGCCGCGGGAGAAATCCTCTACTGCAGGTCAGTGAGAGGCCACTCGGCCCTCTAATGGCCTCACTCAGAGAGTCCGTGAAGAAGGCAGTCAAGGAGCCACAGCGCTGGCCTGGGGTCTGCTGGGGTCTGCTGGGGTCTGCCTGAGTTGAACCATGGCAAGTCAAGTCAAGTAAAGTTTATTTATATAGTGCATTTCATACACAGAGGTCATTCAATGTGCTTTACATAAACAAAAGCAAACAGTAATAACAAATAAAAGCATAAAAGGGCAATAGCGAAATAATAGTTTAAAAGGTAAAGATCACAAAAAATAAATAAATATAAAACACACAAGGTAAAATCATTTAAAAAGAATAATTAAAAAGACAAAATAAAACAATTCCTCGACTGTGTCTCTGTCCGGTCTTTTCAGTGTATTCCTCTTCTCCTTTCGGCGCATGTTATTGGTGTTCATGAAAAGAACTGATTGCTAAAGCAACTGAAACCCGAGCTTGGTTTGCCAAGTGTGTAGGATTACAGTTTTTTTCAGTCGCTAACAAGCGTTTGTCCAACGAGTTGTCACATTTTCAAAACTCTAAATACAGTTAGCACAGCATCTGTCTTTTGTGGCCATACCATTCACACATTTCATGTCGTTTTCACACGATATGCAGTCAGTGAACACATTTCCACAATGCTTACATTTTCTTAACAGACAAGCTATACCTCCCAACAAAATTATGGATTGTTTTTGCAGTATTTACGAATGTTAACACACAACATCCCACAATAGCAAAAACAATATTCCAAACCTTAGATACAGTACAAAAACCTCTGCTTCTGCAATGATATCAGTTCAAAAACAATATATCTCAGCTGATAATAAACAAACAATTGAATAATTGACACGCAATTGATTTATGTTGGGTAAATTGGGCCAACCACAGCTGATTCCAGTCTGGCTTAGACTCAGTGGCAGGGGTTATTTTTTTCTATTGCATTGACACGTATAAAGTAAAAGGAGGACTTTGAGGAGTGATGTTTTTAGAAACATAAACAGAAAAAGACAAACACTGTAATGTCTGGATGAGGAAGAGTAAGAGCAAGGGGCCCAGGGAGAAGAGCAGGCCCAGTGAGAGATGCAGGAGCAGTGAGAGGAGCAGTGAGAGGAGCAGGGCCAGGGAGAAGAGCAGGCCCAAAGAGAGGGCAAGGTAGAGGTGTAAGAATGCGTGGTGGTGGCATTCCAAAGGTTGCAAGAACTGTTGTCAGTGATGAAATTCGTGCCACTATCATTGACCATGTAATCAATGCGATGTTGATGAAAACATGTGCACTAACCCTGAAGATCCTGAAGAGCGCAGAGATTAGATACAGTAATTTTATGCTTTTTATCTGGGCTTTTTGCTGTTTTTTTGTTCAGAATGCTCTTGTGTGTTTCATGGATATTTTGTTGTTCACTGTAAGCAATACTGTAAAACTTTTTCTGTTCTATCATACTGTAAACAGTATTTCTACTGTACCTCCCGTAGTAAACAGTAAAGGAAAAAATAAACTGATTTGCTTTTTACTGGAATGCTTTTGAATGTGAACATAACATGTGGACATAAAGTTACCAACCAAGACATTTAGTGTAAAAATTGCATGCAAATACCTGTAAAACTGAAACATACTGTAAAAGTATATGCAGTTTTTGTAATGTCAACAATAGCCAGTAGTTTGAAACCTGGTGTACTTTGATTGAATGCATGTACCTTGTGAAGTGAAAACAAGTGTCCTTCTTTGACAGAATAATTTAATTTTGAGTCAGATTTCCAGTGTTTTGGTAAAGTTAGTGTGTGCAGAGAGATATGTGTTAGTAATATATTTAACAAAATGTGTTTTTGAGAAGAACATGATCCATTTGGCCAATTGTGTTTTCTAGATGTGAGTCTATGTTAAGAGTTTAGAAAAAGTATCTGAAGTATGGGTAAGCGCTTGTTAGCGATTAAAAAAAACTGTAAGAAATAGACATGGACGTTTTTTTTTGTTAATGGAAAGAAACCATTTTCTCGTTCCCCCTCTCTGATCTCCCAGACTGCTTGTTGAGCCTGACGTGCTGACCAGGGAGGGGGCCACAGGTGCCGAGCGGCACAGGGACCTAACGCTGGCCAGAGTGCGGGCCCTGATGCACTTCTCAGAGGAGAGCGAGGTGAGAAAGGCACCGTCACAACTAAACAGCGTTAAAGAGCAAAGAGAACAGGGTAGAGTGAAGACCACCATGTCATCATCAAGACACTTAACAAACCTCTTTGAGCAAGCCAGTGGTGACAGAAAGACCCCGTCGAACACAGTTTAGTTGTCTATATAGACATGTTTGTGTGCACTGAATGCCTGAATGGGTCTCCGCTTATGGGCATGGTTCTGTTCACGGTTTCCTCCTGTTAAAAGGAGAATTCTCCCCTTTCGCTTTAGTGCTTAGTAATTCATACTCTGGTGCTCTATCCATAAAGCAAATGAGTGATTGAACTGAGTGTGTTGTTTGTGTGTGTGTGTGTTGTGTGTGTTGTGTGTTGGTGTCCAGCTGCACGAGCATGTGGTGTACCTGGTGGACAGCCTGTGGGAGTGTGGCGGGGCCGTGCTCAGGGACTGGGCCTCACTCACCTCGCTGCTCCTACAGCCCTCTCCACCCTCCTCCTCCTCACCTGCAGCCCAGGAGCAAGGTAAGGTCTTACACACACACACACACACACACACACACACACACACACACACACACACACACACGGACCTACATTCACAGACTCAGACACAGACTGACACATCTCACATAGACACACACACACAGAGACACACACACATACACACACACACACACACTCAGACATGCACAGATTCTCAGACTCATACTCACCTAGATACATACACTTACATACTGTACACCCAGTCTCTCTTTTCTCTCTTTCTCGCTCTGTCTCTCTCTCTCTCTCCCAATTCATACCTCATATCTTATGAAATACTGTAGGTCACTGTAGGTGTATTATTTTACAGTTAAACCAAAACGACTGTATAGAATTATATGCATGTTTCTGTATTTGTGTGTGTGTGTGTGTGTGTGTGTGTGTGTAGTTGTGAGCCCTGCTGAGCTGCGCTTTGTGCTGGAGGTCCTGTTGGCATCGGTCAGACAGGCTGCAGAGGGACCTCCACTGGCCGGCAGAGCCACAGGCAAAAAGGTGCCAGTGCCACACCTCATATAAACATCCACATCCACATCCACATCCACACACATGCAGCCCTGCCTGCATCATGTGTTTTTTCTTGTTAGGGACAGTTATGATATGACAGAAAGACATAGGAGAAAAATTTACTACAGCAGTATACTACATTCAGTATAGGACAAGGAGCACCACTCCCCTCCCTGCAGGACATTTACACCACCCGCCTCACCCGCAAAGCACTAATGATTGTCAAGGATACAACCCACCCTGCACACGAACTGTTCAGCCTCCTGCCCTCTGGAAAGCGGTACAGGAGCCTCCGCTCCCGCACCACCAGACTGGCAAGTAGCTTCATCCACCAAGCAATCAGGATGCTGAACACTCTACCCACTCTCCCATCACTGACAGCCCCCCCCACCCACCAGCCAACCAGGAACCTAGGAAACTAGGATCCTGTCTACCAAACCCCCCCCCCCCCCCCCAACACCGCCATGTGGAACTGCACTGTGACTGCGCAGCCAAACGTGTTGCTGCTTCACATCAAGCCTGATATACTTGAATTACTACATACTGCATATCAATGTAAATATACAGGTCACACAAGCACAAGTTTAAACTTCATGTAACTGTTAAGACTATATAAATATACAACACAACTACCTCTATTTTTTTTATATATATATATGTCCTATATTTCTATTTTGATACATACATGTTCTATATTTCAGTCTTGCACTTTAATTTAATGTTTATTGTCTATGGCTATGTCCATAGTATGTCTATGTCTGTATTTAAAGCATGTCTATGTCTGCATGGGAAAGTAAGAAACGAAATTTCAATTCTTTGTATGACCAGTGCATGTAAAGAAATTGACAATAAAAGCCGACTTGACTTGACTTGACTTGAAAAGTATAGGACCAGTTCCAGTTTATGGCGGCAATGATGATACTAAGAGTCTGTATGTACTGTGTGTGTGTGTGTGTGTTCTGTGCGCAGGTTATCGGTGCTAAAGACAAGAAGAGTCAGCAGGATGAGTGTGTCGGCCTCACGGCTCACATGCAGCCCTGCCTGCATCACTGTTTATGTGTTTTTTCTTGTTAGGGACAGTTATGATATGACAGAAAGACATAGGAGAAAAATTTACTACAGCAGTATACTACATTCAGTATAGGACAAGTATAGGACCAGTTCCAGTTTATGGCGGCAATGATGATACTAAGAGTCTGTATGTACTGTGTGTGTGTGTGTGTGTGTGTGTGTGTGTGTGTGTGTGTGTGTGTGTGTGTGTGTGTGTTCTGTGCGCAGGTTATCGGTGCTAAAGACAAGAAGAGCCAGCAGGATGAGTGTGTCGGCCTCACGGCTCACCTGCTGAGGGTGCTGCCTCAGCTGCTATGTAAAGTAGGTCACTGGGGGAACAGTTTGATAAATCACCCAACTCCACCTCCGGCAAACCTCTGTTACTTGAAAATATGTAATCTAAAGAAAGATAAGTTTGTAATCTTGAATAATGTTAAATAATTGTTTTGGTATGTTGATGCCCTGATAAAGCTCTGGATTGAAGGCTCAGCTAATTTGTTTTTAATGCTAATTTGTTTTCTGTTCATGTCAGGTGGAGCTAGCAGTGTTGTGTGTGCGTCTCGTTTGGATGTCTGATGAAGAGATGTAGTGCATGCGACATGCAGCCATCTTCTTTTGACACTTACAGTTCCTCTGTTGTCTCCTCAGTACTCAGAGGATGTGCAGATGATGACATCACTACTCAAAATACCTCAGTACTTCCAGGTGATCACGTCGGGAGAGGAGCACAGCGAGGTGAGATCTGCAACTCCATGTTCTTATTCTTCCAGCTGGACATCTGAGGAGTTTTTAGCTTATTTCCACAGAAGAACCCTTTAAAGATGTACATTTAGAACCTATTTTGGTTTTTTGGCTATTCATTTCCCTACATTTGGATACAATTCACACAACTCCACAATTTTTGGCTGCATCAGTGAAAACTTTTTTTTTTTTTGTTTTACTTTGAATGTTGTTTTCCTACACATACACATAAGCACACTGGTCTGCCATGCAGCCCCTCAGTTCCACCGAAAGAATTTAATGAATGTCAACAGAGTGTACCATCTCCCCCTGGTGGCTGGAGTCTGACAGTGCACCCCCCCCCCCCCTGTTCCCCACTGCAGGCTGTGCAGGGCCTGCTGGCTCGGATGGAGGCTGCTGTGAGCGGGCACACCGACCAGGCTCTGCTGGAGGCCGCTGCCCGCTCCTACCTGGCGCTCAGCTCCGAAGAGTCCCCCTGGCACGACCACGTGATCCCCGTCATGGACCAGCTCATCCAGCGCTGGACCGCTCACCTGGGAACACTTTTAGAAGACGTGCTAAAGGTGAGCGGCATCACCTGAGCTTCACTGTATGGTCTGCCTATGCGCCGTCTTTCTTTCTTCTGTTTCTGTTGCTTGTGTGGTTTGATGCTATAGTGTTTCTGGGGGAAAAGGGCAGTGGACGCTAAATTTGTGGACAATGCTCGGACGTTACCCTTCTGTCTCTGTTTTAGGAGGGACACTTCACTGAGGATAAAGAAAAAGCTGAAGAAATTCTGTCCACACTGAGAAAACTTACTGCTTTCCATAAGTATGTATGGTGACTCCATATTTGAATCATTTCAGTTTTTTTTACTCCTTGGTCATTTGTGTGAAGTGATTTGACCTTGTGACCTCTATCCTCAGTGGTCAACACATGTCTAAGTGGGGACTGCATGACCAGGTGTCTAAACTGCTCATAGCAGAGACCAAGCATGGAGGACTTCCTGCGGAGGTACTAAAGCTATGTAAATCTAAACACTACACTGACTACTTGATTTATTTATTAGTTGTATTACTGTATATTATTACTGTAACCTGTTATTGTAACTTGTCTCATACTTTGAATAACATTTTTAATTGAATAAAAATAAAACTTCTGCTACCAATTATTTTTTGTAGACCGTAGACTGTCAGAATGTTGGATAAAACTGATGGGTTTGTCTGATGTCAAACAGGAACAAGTTTACATCCAAGAAGGCATCTGTAAAACTTCCATGCAGTATCATAGTCTTAAAAGCTTTCATCTTCCTGTCCCCCCTGTCCCTCTCTGTGTCTCAGGTGGTGGTGGAAGCTCTGCGATGTGTGGGTCTGTCTATCCTCTGGAAGCTCCACAGCTTTGGCGAGGTGGCTGCCTCAAGGGTAAGTTTAGTCCAGTGCTGCGTGCTGCAAAACCTGGACACGCTGGGAGGGAATCAGCACTTAGAGTTATAGCAACCAAGCCAGTCTCTGAGCGTCTGCACTCGCTAGAGCAGAGTTGTAACTACCAAAAGCATCTCCAGTCTCTAAAACAGTGGCAAAGACAGAGCTGGCAGATCTAACCCCCTACACTTTTTTGTCAAATTAATTTGTTCTAATTAATTAATTCAGTTAATTGCTCCTCATGGTGTTCTTTAGATGTTCATTCAGTTGAGTGCGTCAATAATAAAACTATAAACTAAAGGGGAAACATACCAAGTGGCTTGGATCGAGCCATAGACTCCATAGCCACTCAGTCAACAGTCAACATGCTTCAACAACATGGAAGGGAGAGCTGTGATTTGATTGGCTCAGCAGTCAACAGTATCAACAGTACTTGCACGAATGGTGGGCTCTACCTTTAGGTTTCCATGCACACGTTCACCACGTCCATACCAGGTTCAAAGTGATGAATTAGTGGTCAGATTTATCTTGATGATTTAGCCGCGTGACTGGGGTGGAATATGATCAGTCAAAACACACACACACACACACACACACACACACACACACACACACACACACACACACACACACACACACACACACACACACACACACGGAGTTGGCCTTTGATGTTGAGAGAAGCAGTAGCACTACAGAGTGCGGGCCAGAGCTCATCAGGATCCCCCTGGAGGTTACGTCTGACGCATTTTTTTTAATAAGTTACGCAAATGCCGATGTGCAGTTGCCAAGGGCTAGTGCGCCTGGGTGATGGATTGGAGCGCTTGCGTGTTAGCGGCTACCTGCCTGTGTGGCGTTGGGACACGCGTAACGTGATCTGATCTCTAATGTCCGCCTGATTAAGCCCACTCTAACCCACCCCCAGTGTTTCCAGGCGCTTGGCATAATCACATTTCCTGCCTCCACGTTGACCTCTGACCCCGGAGGCACTGAAATATTGATGGACTAATGTGGCTGGAGGTAATAGGAGGGGTGGTGGTGGCGGTGGCGGACGGAGGATCAGGGCGAGGCGTAAGGATGACCACGTCCACTGGAAAACCTCTCCATCAATAACTGACAGGAGCCGGCTGGAATTCCAGCACTTCGGCCTCCATCTGCAATTCTAATGTCACTGTGTGCCACTGAGAGCCAGGTTAGGGCTGGGGGTGTTGGGTATGGCTGAGCCACACTTAGAAGAGAACGGGGGGGGGGGGGGGGGGGGGGGGGGGGGGGGGTATTATTATCATTGGATGAAAACAATCTCTCCTGGGTCCTTGGGAATGAAATTGTGCCGTCTTTGTGACGTGTCTCCACCACACTAAACTGAAATGGGACAGGCACTTCCTAAGACCCCCCCCCCCCCCCCCCCCCCCTCGTCCCACTCCTCTTCACCTCCTCCTCCTCCTCCTCCTCCTTCTTGTCTTCGCTCCCCGGAGCGCCACAACGCTGTAATTATGAAAGAGGAGTTTTTTTTTTTTTTTTTTTTTTTTTTTACACGAGGGAGCTGGCGCCGAGCTTTTTCATCCGCGCGCCGCTCCCCGAGCCCTCCTGTGCTCCGCCATCACATTGCATTATTTAGCCTAATTACGCCAGCGCAGTCTCTGTCTGCCGACGCACGCCTCTGAAGATGGGCCCTGCTACCCTGCACTCACACACTTCTCTCTCACACACAGATCTGTGTGTGTGTGTGTTTGTGTGTGTGTGTGTGTGTTTGAGCTTTTTAGATGACAGAGGGTTGATATATTTTTTCCCTACCTTTATGTTATTGATCTGTTTTTGCGCTGGATTGTGGCTTGCTGTTTTTTTGAAGTTAAAAATAAAATGTCTCTCTTCACGTCATGCTGTTAATTTTCTGCCTGATTTTTTTGCTGTGTGAAAAAGTGGGTGTATGCCATTAAAAGACAGTGTGTGTGTGTGTGTATGTGTGCGTGTGCTTTCAGGAGGCAGTCATCCGCCAGAGGACCCAGCTCCGAGCCTTCTGTGAGAAATGTCATCGCTGCCTCACCCACATGGAGCAGCAGGTCCGGGAACAGGTACTGTACGACATGTCTGCTCATCTCTCTTACCAGTAAAACTCACCCACATCGTAGCACGTCCGGGAACAGGTACTGTACGACATGTCTGCTCATGTCTGTCTTACTGTACCAGTAAAAGTCACCCACATTCCGGAATTGTCACCCCTGCTTGGAGTTTGATCTTTGCTTTTTTGAGTCAGACTATTGTTTTCGATGCCGAAATACCATTAGGACTTTGTTGTTTGTAGAGAGTGCGTGTCTGGCAACCGAACCGTTTCCTTGTTAAAGTCCAACGTGAACCGAGGCCTTGGGTTCAGAGAGGCTGTTTACAAGTGGAATGCCTGCAAATAGGCCGTCCCAGTTGTTCGCCTCTCAGTATCTCCCCCATCAAGGCCATTTCCTAATTGCGTGTAGTTTGGTGGAACTGCCTTGAGAATGCAGACATGAAAAACCGCGTTGCGAGTGGCCAAACTCCTCAGGGATATTTCATCTGCGCTCCCTCCTCCAGGACCCTGCTGTTTGGAGTAATGGAGATGACTCTTAACTGTCCTGGCCAGACAAAAAGGGCTTACTTTGTCGGCGTATTGTAGTCGATCTCCATCACATTTGTCTCTGATAAAAACCATCCATTAGCCCACAAGGAAACCATGTCTCTCTAGCATACTGCATGCAGTTATTGATAGCGTTGTTGCAGTTGGAACACAGCAGACACGCATTGGGTGTTAGACTGTGCTGTTGTTTCGATCCGGCGTTGATGTGGGTCAGGCTCTCAGTCACGCACTGTCCCTCTCTGAAACCCCCGTAGGCATTTGTGTCCCTGTGTGACGTGCTCGTGGCCCATAACTACCAGCTGCAGGTGTGGGAGCCGGCGTCGGGCACCCCTCTGCTCCTCTACGCCCCTGACCCCAAGCTGCAGAAGGCCCTGGTCACCTTCATCCTGGACCATGTCTTCACTGGCGCCGAGACGGACGGTCACAGCACCCGGGGTGAGAGGAAATGATGAAGTATATGTTTACACACACACACACACACACACAAACAAACAAACAAACAAACAAACAAACAAACACACACAAACACACTTCTTTTCTCTACTTCTTCCCACATGTGCAGCAAAAGGCTTTGCCTGCTTTGCCTGCTTTGCCTTTTTCTCAATAAGTGTTTCCTAAAAGTGTTTTTAATAAAAGAGTCATTGTAGTATTTTCGCTGGCGGAATGATTTCCCAAACAGCTAATTAATTTTTTTCCATATGCTATATATACCAAGTACAGTAGCTGGCGCTACCTTTTTTTACAGGTGTCTGAAGGCTTGTTGTGATTTTCAGTGAGCAGCTTAATTCCACAAGGTGGCAGTCTTTCTCTTTGTTAGACATGACGGCCTGCAAGATGTGGCCAGCTCTGAAAGAAAAATACTGGCACTTCAGCCTGTTGGCTTATTAATGGTAAAATATTCTCATATAAAATGTGTGCGCGCTGTTTGATACATTGAGTCTCTGCCTTACCGTATGCGATGGGCCCAGAAGGATTGACTAGCTTTTACAGCCGCCCATTCAAGCGTGACCTTTCGTTTAACCCCAGAAATCTGCGAGGAAATCATGCAAACGCAAATTAATTTTTATACATCTCTATTAGACAGCTAGTCCAAGAGGTCATTAGCATTTCTTATCCAGACGTTTTCCCGGCAATCATTAAATGGGCAATTTAACAGAGAGCCGTTAGTGCGCCCCCAAACACAAGGCTGCGAGAGATGCAGGTCACTGGTCATTTCCAACAGATTAGCTGATCGGAAGAGAAATTTCTCTGGTAAAGAGGAACATTATTTCAGTGTTTTTCCCCCTGTCCAACAAAAGCATTTAGAGATCTAAGGCAGAAAAACGGCACGCATGGAAATGGATTACACAATAAGCACTCAGATCAATACAAATAACGGCAGGCTTTTATTTGGAATACAGTATTTTCCACATGCAATAACATTGCTTTGTTGTATTGAGTTAAATAATGAATTTATTGATTAATGGATGCTACTGATCTAATGGATATTTAATCATCAGCAGGAAATTGACCACATTTAATCATGTTGTGTCTTCAAACACATGCACTAGGGAGGCCTTCCTTTTTGCTCTCCCATACGGCGTGTTTTCATCTTTTTGAAACAAATGTAATCTGGGTGTATTGGCTCATAACAAGTAATAAAAAGAAGCTTTAAGATTAGATTTAGTCCTTGTCTCCTATAGCGTAATCCAGACTTGTTCTATTAGGTAGTGACTTCAGGAATCAGTCACTGGGCAAAGACTGACATTGAGTTATGGAGTGAGGGTGTTGACTTCTCACTTCAGGAGGAAGATACATTATTACATGTTGGAAACTCACTTGTCTCTGCATTCTTTAAGTGTATTATCTGTTTCTTACCGGATGAATGCCAAAACAGCTGACTCCCACTCCACCCCTCTCTATTGGACTCGATCCTATATGGTTGTAGTAATAGATACATTATGTGCTAAAGAATAGTGTAAAATAATATGGAGGATATTTAGTGGCGTAATTATTTTCTGTCTGTCTGTGTGCGTGTGTGTGTGTGTGTGTGTGTGTGTGTGTGTGTGTGTGTGTTTGTGTGTGTGTGTGTGTGTGTCTGTCTGTCTGTCTGTCTATCTATCTGTGTGTGTGTGTGTAGTCAGTGGTTTGGACACTGAGTGTGGCAGCACTCGGCTTGAGGACCTGCACAAGCGCCGGAACCTGCTGGCTGCCTACTGTAAGCTGATCGTGACCAGCGTGCTGGAGATGAGCATGGCTGCAGAGATCTTCAAACAGTACATGAAGGTACTCTCTCCCTCTCCACTGCCCCACTCCGTCTGCCACTACACACCAATGAAACTAAATGTGAAAGTAGATGCATCATTGATAGAAGCATCCAACTGCGCTGGATATCTGAAAATCTGAGACTAGCGGTGTGTTTGAGAGCTGTTGTCTGGTCAGTGATCAGTGAGAAGAGCAATGTTCTCTGTCTGCCGATCTGCATCTGTGAGTTTCCAAGCCGCAGAGAGCCACAGCAGAACTGAAAGCCAAACAGGATATGAGGTTGTGCAAAGGTTAAGCAACTGATCGATTAGAATCAATAGCACACTCTCTCACATGCTCCAAGAGTAGCCCCTCACGTGTCCGACGCAACAAGTGAATATGCCCTCCATTCCGGTTTTGGGGTCAGCGGGGCAGAGCGAAGTGTCAGGTTGGAGCAGGGGGGGTGGTCAGACAGATTCCACGCTATCGATTGACCAGGACTCTGGTGCACGTTTATCCTCGTGGCTTGTGGTTCGTGGGTTGCCTAGTAACTTTGTTGGTTCCTAAAACATGAGCTAAATAGTTGTGAAACTGTGAATTGAGAAATGTTAATACCACAGACAGTAAATAAATAGAATATGTACAACCACAGCTGGCCTGAATAAAAAAAAAAACAGACCTGGAAAATGTACTGTACAGTTGTGTGTGTGTGTCTGTGTGTGCGTTTGTATTTGTTGGTGTCTGTCTGTTTGGTGTGTGTGTGTGTGTGTGTGTGTGTGTGTGTGTGTGTGTGTGTGTGTGTGTGTGTGTGTGTGTGTGTGTGTGTGTGTGTATGTACTGTATGTGTGTGTGTGTGTGTGTGTGTGTGTGTGTGTGTGTGTGTGTGTTTGTGTTTGTGTGTTGTGTGTGTGTGTGTGTGTGTGTATGTGTGTGTTTGCACATATATGTGTTTGTGATGGTCTGACATGCCTGGTATGCCGTTCCGGTGCAGGCATTTGGCCTGGGCAGCCATACCCTCATCAACATTCCCCCTGATCAAGGCAGACTGCGCCACCACGCGCCCACCTCCCTCCTCCACCCCTTCCACCCCCACCTCCGCCTGGCCGTCACCATGAACGATGCCTTTCAAAGTCGGCGGCGGATGACAGAAATTTGGCGTCGGTCAGAATAAAACCCCTGCGCGCTTGTTTGCCCGGCTTCCTGCGTGCGCTGACCGCTGCGACTGACAAGCCATCGCTTGTTTACAGGCTGACCTGCGCTGCCAATCCGCCGGCCAGTCCAGCCGTGTTGAATGCATATTTTATTGAAGGTAAACAGGGGGAGATGCGTCTGGGCCAGGGGAGATAAGTCATGTGTCAGGTGAGGTCTTCTGCTCCACGTTACTCCCACGGAGTTGAACTGTGCCATTCTAACGCTAACGTGGGGGCTCATTTGGGCTTGATAGGAGCCCCCACTGTCTGTGCCCCATTTCTCTCTCTCTCTGTCTCTCTCTCTCTCTCTCTCTTCTCTTTGTGTCTTGGCTCTCTCTTTCTATCTTCATCTCTCTCTTTTCTCCCTGGGTCTTTTCTTCATGTCTTTCTCTTTAGACACCCCCCCCCCCCCCCCCCCTGTTCCCCCAGCTTCTCTGTCCCTGGGTCACAGAGTCCGTGTGGGAGAGGATTTGTCTGATCCAGCAGGGTCTCCAGCCTGTGATGGGGGGAAGGGCAGTCCAGAGTGGGGCTCCGCGGCAGATTATCTCTCTCTGTTAGAGAGGGTGGGCACGCAGGCCCAGGCCACTCTTCAACACTGATAGGCCCGTGTCCAAAACACAGGACACAACCCAACTCCCTACCCCCCTTTCACACACCCCAACAAGTGTGTATGTGTGTGTGTGTGTGTGTGTGTGTGTGTGTGTGTGTGTGTGTGTGTGTTCGTGTGTTCGTTTTCACTGACCCCCTGCCAGGTTAAATGTTAAAATATCTCTTTCAGAACAAATAACTTAACTTAACAACACTGAGGCCAGCACTGGGTCTGAGTGAGAGGAGGCTCTCCAAGCTGGACAGCTAAGTCAGTGTACACAGGACTCCGTGTACACAAGTCTCCACAAGAGCATGGACGCTCCACAGGTCCCAGATCAGTGGGAGTGGGGTGGTGGTAGGGGGTAAATGTGGAGCACATGGCGGTGTTGCTGTGCAGCAGTAGGGGGTTGGGTCTTGGTGTTAACCTTCTCATTCAGCAGTGGATTAGACGCTTGGAAAAGGAAACGAGGGGGGAGCAATTAATTGGAGCAATTAATCTCTAGCTAGTCAGAGTGTGCCGTTAAACCTCGAGAATTATGAGCTTAGGTGTGATGAATGGGAGTTTACACACACACACACACACACACACACACACATACATGCGCACATACACACACATACCCGTACACACCCACACACACACTTGCACATGCACATACCCCCACACATACTCCAGGCCTTCTGGAGCAGATTTGCTCTTTTGTGCCATCAGGGGTGGACAAAGCGTTCTTTAGCGTTAACGTGCGGAGGCGCCGCAGAGACAGAACTCTCTGGTCAGCCACAGACCGATGGGCCAGAGAGACTCCTTAAGCGGGACGAGAGGCTTGTGGAACAGAAAAGCACTGGCTCAGCAGGCGGCCAATGGCATCCATCTGCTTATGCGACATCACAGACGGGAGGCCCCTGCATTCCCACGGCAACAACATGTGCTTGGAGACCCTGTGGGGACAGCATGTGTGTGTATGAGTTTGAGTGACCCCAAAGTTCTAAAGAAACACTGAATGTTCTCTCCGTCTCTTTCTGTTTGTCTGTGTGTGTGTGTGTGTGTGTGTGTGTGTGTGTGTGTGTGTGTGTGTGGAGTGTGTGTGGATGTTCTTTCTTGTTGCAGTACTACTCTGACTTTGGGGACATCATCAAAGAGACGCTGAACCGGACACGGCAGATGGACAAGATTGAGAGTGCGCGGACACTGATGCTGTGTCTGCAGCAGGTATATGGAGCTCAGGGTCTTTATTTTATTTTTATTTAAAAAATAATATATGTATATATATATATATATATATTTCTTCCCTCTCTGTTTCTTTCTCACTTTGTCCTTCTATTTCCCACTTTCCTGTGAAAGTTGGCAATGAGGTGTCAGATGGAGTAGAATGGAGAGTCAAAACACAGCCCCCCCCCCATCTTTCTTCCCCATGTAGATAGATAGATAGATGGAAGCTTTATTTGTCCTTGCATAAAATACAGAGTATCAACACAACGAAATTCAAGTTGCCACTCTTGGTCAGTGCTTTTAAAAAGAGCAATAAATAATTCATAAATAAGTAAACATACAGAAAAACATCCCCTATATGCTCCGCACTCTCTCTTACTCTCTTACTCTTACACACACTCTCATCCACCCAGCCCCAAACGCAGCATAGCATTTACACACAGAAATACCCTCCAGACCCTCCCACACAGAACACACTCCAGCACACATGAGTAAAATAGCCGCAGCCTAATAGCAAGAAAGTGCCTAGTGCATAGGTGCACAGAATGCAATATTGTCCAGAGGAGTTAGAGGTTGATCATGGCAAGGGAGGGGAAGATTGGGGGGGGGGGGGGGGGGGGGGCTGGCCACAGTTTGCAGAGGGTTCTTTTTTTGGTTTAGTGAAGGTATGGTCCAGGGGAAGAAACCGTTGGCTAGTCTGGCGCTGCATTTATAGACCCGAAACGCCTGCCGGAGGGAAGCAGGTTGAACAGGTGGTGGGCAGGGTGGGCAGGGTGGGCAGGGGGTGGGCAGGGGGTGGGCAGGGTGGGCAGAGTCCTTGAAAATGGATCTGGACCATTTGCTCAGTATGCTCAGTCTTTCCATCCATCTATCTCTCAATCTTTCTGTCACTGTTATCTCATTCTCTTGTTCCATCACTCTGTCTCTATTTCCCTCTCTCTCCCTCTCTCTCTCTCTATCTCTCTCTCTCACTCACACACACACACACAGACACACACACACACACACGTTCTCACTCTCCATCTCTCCTTATCGGACACCTCTATGCAGGACACATCTGCTTGGCCTCATGCCAACTCATGCCACCTCTCCACCCCCACCCCCCCATGTTGGTCCTGAATAGCCCCATGCAGCTGTCAGCACCTCTCAGACACACACAGAAATCCTCCACCAGCCCCCCCCAATCTGTGAACCCATTGGAATGTTCTAGATCACCTCCATTCTTTGTTTGGCCACCGCTAGATCCCCAGTGAGGGGCAAGGGATTGGAAAAACGGAGGGGGACTGATGACCAACTGTCAGCGGTCCCTTTTTATGTTTTGGCTCCTTTGACTGGTTTAAACTAGAAGAGGACACACATCGGTTGGTTAATGGTAGTCCTAACAGTGAAAAGCATACCCATGCCCTCATTGAAATGAACGTGTGAGACGTGTGAAGGTGTGAAGGAGTGTCCTTGTACTGTGACTCACTGGTCTCGTATGGTTGATTGTACTGTGGAACTGATGAAGTGTCTGGTGATTAATCAGCACTTTCATGGACATTCAGTCCTGTCTGGATTTAACAGTGCTTTTGCTAGTGTATGTCAGTCGACAAGGCTAGTCTTTGAGGCAGCACTGTATGGCCTTGCGTTGGCCATGTCAAACCCATTAATCAATCTGAACAGTATGATGAGTGAAAACCTTCTGTGTAGATGGATCAGCTATCAAATCTTTTTCTGGCAGACTTGTATCACTTGTTTATATTATTCGCTCTCTCTCTCTCGCTCTCTCTCTCTACTCCGGTCCTTTCTTTCCCCTTTATCCTCCCTTTCTTTCCCGTCTCATTCCTTTCTTCTTTCTCTTCTTGTCACTCTCTCCATCTCTTATCTGTTCTCTCTATTTCCTGTGACTCCTTTCTGTTCTCCTTTCTTCTTTCCCAATCGTTCTCTCTTCTCTGACCCCCTCTCCTCTCCTCTCTGTGCGCCTCAGCTCTACCTGCGTCTGAAGCAGGAGCAGGAGGGTGGGAGCACTGGGCGGCGCTCGGACGTGCAGACCTACAGCAGCATTAAGGAGCTGGCCCGACGCTTCTCCCTCACCTTCGGCTGGGACCAGATCAAGTCCCGCGAGTCACTGGCCATGATCCACAGGTAACCTACTCGATACACCTCCGCCGAGGGCTCCTGTCTTTTAACCACCCCTGTAACTGGAAGTTCTCTTCACTGTAACTCAGTCAGTGATGATGTGCAGTGCTATCATGACACTCTGGGGTCATTAACCCTAATATAACACCTGCTGCAGTTTCAGCATGAAACATCCTCTATAGCATTGCTTGTGCATCACATGCTCTACCAGAAGGTCTATCCTTTATGTACGATTCAGATTCAGAACAGTGCATGATGAATTATATTTTCATTGAAATGTTCTGTGTTAACTTGTTTAGTGTTTTTTTTTTTCTGTGTATTCTGTAGGGATGGCGTCGATTTTGTGTTCCAGGGCTTTGTTCAGCAGGCAGAGAGGCATGCTCCTCCCAACATCACATACCTCACCATCCTCAGCGAGTTCTCCAGCAAGCTCCTCAAGCCAGACAAAAAGACTGTGTAAGTGTCCACACCGTCTGCAGACTGATGCTTTGTCACATGGTCGCAGCACACAGAATGTCACCATGGTCACACAGTCGGTAATGTAAAGACCTTTTGGGCAAATTCCTTGAGAATATATCAGAGAACGAGATTAGTGGTCCATCAAGCCTAAAGCCAGAAGTGTGTTCAAATTTGACGGTTGAAGCGTTTTCTTTGAACGTTTTTTTGTGTAAAAATGTTCAATAATTTGCTTTAAACTGTAAAAGAATTATGAAGTAAATCAGTCGGCACAAACTTTTGCCTCCACTGAAATTGATTGCACCTTTGGGTTTAGGCTCAATATACCATTTATTCATTTTCATAGTATAGGCCTCTGGTGTCAACATAACCTTTACATATCCACCAGATGAGGAAATCCAGACAGGGTTCAGTAATTGTCAGTTGGTCATCCAATGCTGCATGCTTTTCACCAATTCCAGATTACCAATCTATCAGATTATCATTCTTGTGTCCGTAGGTACAGCTACCTGCAGAAGTACGCGGGCGAGCACACGGTCAACAACCGGGAGGAGTGCTGGAAGCCGCTCATCTACTACCGCGCATCCCTGCAGGCCACGGCCGAGGGAGACGACACCGTCTCCTATATCAGCTCCGACAGCAACCGGCCATCACTGTCCAGCCACTCTCGCTGCCCCTCCGTCAGGCACACAGCCTCAGACGGTACGCTCGCTTTTATGTCCATTTAAAAGTGTTTCCAATGTTTACATTAGAATGGTTTCCACATTTAAATGGTTTCCAGTGGTTTCCGCTGTTTATATTCTATGCAGCATATACTGTATGTTTATTCAGATATTGACTTCAAACGGGAAGTTCATTGGCCACATATTGTCCTAATGTTCAGACAACTGTATGATATTTTGCGTGCTCAGCTGGTTTTGGTTTGTCTGACAGGTGAGATAAAGACCTCAACCCCACTCCCCTGCATAGAGACCAAAGGCACCAGGCCCACCCAGAGGCCCCTCAGCAGGTCAGCCGACGTTGGACACATGAGCCAATAAGAAACCAAATATCAGTGATTGACATGATTGATCTGACTTTGTGTCCCTTATTCCACAGTCCAATCGAGAGAAAGGAAGTGGAACAGCGCCCTGTGGTCGGCGAAGAGCCAGTGGACAGCATCTCACAGGCATCTGAAGAGCCGCTAGTGTCCAGATACAACAACGATGAGGTGGATGTGGACATAGTTGTAGGATGATCGCGGCGCTCACCCCGATGTGTTCACTGGGTTTTAGTGTGACTGCATATCATAGGCTTGACAATGGATTAGGAACAGGATTAGGCTTTGGATATCTAATAACTGTATTATGAATTGTACTCTGAAGACATCGGGACCTCTACACCGTCCTGTCACAAAGACAGCAGTTGGTTTCTCTGAGCTGATTACTGTCTTAAGTGATTTGTGTCAAAGAGTTCTTAGAACTCACTTTGAGAACAGTCCCCCACAGGGAACACTGAACACCTTTCAGAAATGGTTCATTACAGAACTCTATATTGAGCTATTGAATTTAATGCATAAAATATTAAGACTCTTGCCAGGAAACGGTTCTCTGTAGAACACTTAATATGTTCAGTCTCTTGCCAAAGTAGAGATTGTTAGGGGAACCTTTTTTATTTTTTACATTTGTGGGGACTTTTTCTAAGTTTTGACTATGCTAGTGCCATGCCTTCTTTTTTTCAATTTCCTGCATATAGCTGCATGTAAAAATATATATTTTTTATCTAAATATACAACAATACATTTGGGTTCTGAATGGGTCTACATGGGTTTACATCTTCCTGTACGGTTCTGCTGTAATACTGTAGACTTATATTGACCCCATATTGACCAGTATACATCCCCATAAATAGCTAGCTTTATTTTCCTCATGTTAAGCTTTAAATAGTTGCTGTTGAATAACCATTTTTGGACACATTTAGGCAATTGTGCAATGCTATGTAAATAATTTTCATATCTTCTGCAAAATGCACTCAACTTTAGTACTTTAAGTCCTACTGTGTATACAGCAGGTTATTTTGTTTGATGCACAAATACACATTTTAGGGTAAAAGAGGTATTGAATGCACTCCTCAAGAGGGACATGTGTGTAAGAAATTTTGTTTTTATGTAGCAGATGAGCGAACTGTTGGCTTTGAGGCGGTCCATTTGTACCCACACTACAGCTTTGAGAGGCCTTTAGTTTGCATTCTCCCTCACATGCAGTTGGCCAAAGTCTAGAAAGCAATATGAAACCTAAATGCTCCCAGTGGCCTTAGTTTAAGGGAATAGAAAGAGGAATTAGGACATGACTTCAGTCGGATACTGTAGCATGAAAAGCAGTGAGGGCAAATGCAAACTTACATTCACGGCTCAGCCACTGGTTTGGTCAGGTGAACGACGTCTTGGTAATACTTTTCTGGGATAGTCTACCTAAACAGGCCGATGGTTTGATGAAATTCAAACTCAGTCTTTCAAATTGTGGTCGAACAATTGGTGAACGTCTAATCACAACCTCAACCGTAAATTGTTGCTAACAGAGTGTAAACAAATAAGTTGTTGATAATATGAACATCTGTATATATAGTCTATATGAGACTATAAAGGTCAAGTGTGACCCATGTCCAAGTAGGGGTGAGTAGGAGTATGTCTGAGTAGAGACGTTGTTGCCTCGTGCTCACCACTGTTCCTTAGTTTATGGCAGCTCTCTGTGTCCATCCGTGACCAGTGGATCCATGTGCTCTCTGTTCAACTGGACCTTTTTTACCTGTTCACTCTGGTCTGTAAGAAAATGACTTACAAAATAATCTTTCTAAATGCACCTGTCCTGAAGCAAGGACTGAAATAAAGCTACGAAGCTGTAAAAAAAAGTTGCTCTCAATGTTTTTACTGAAATATTACCACATACTGAGTCTTTCATGGTCATCTTTTTATTTATTGGAACAGACAAGACATTTAAAAAAAAAAAAAAGTTCATTTTTCCCTCATTGAAAGTACATTGTTATTAAGTACTCATACAGGTAGAAAAAACATGAACATTACTGGTTTAAAAACATTCAGCTAAATTCTTTTTGCAACACCGCAAACACAAATTAAATATGTACAGCTATTTATAAATACCTCTAATAATTTATACCTAGCCTGTACACACACAGGGCTATGATACAGTAATGGCCGACCACCTTGGCAGATAAATACATTATTTTATTTTACACATTTTCTCTATAAAAGGACCTTTGAGTAACAGAATCATTTTAGGCACCCAAGTGTCATGCTTCACCTGAAAGAAGCTGACTCGGTAAAAATTGCATGTTTTGTTTGGTTCTAAATTACTTTGGTTAATATATCTGGAATGTTACATTAGCCAATTCTTAGAAATGGAGAGAAACTGATAGAGGAGAGGAGAGGACAGAACATGTGTCCATTTCCTTGCTTTAGTGCACATTCAGTAATTCAAGTGTCTAGCTCTCTGTGGTCAGGAGCTTAGCTCCAGCGCGGGGACTCCAGACTCTGTGCTAGGAGCCCCACAGGTCACATGACTGTGGGAGCCCCCAGCCCTGGTGACTGCTGGGAGCACACCCTGTGATGGCTTTGGTGTGTGTGTGTGGGGGGGGGGTCTCTCTGTTCTACCTGATGGTTTGTATTACGGCACAAAGTGTGTGTGTGTGTGTGTGTGTGTGTGTGTGTGTGATGCTGGTGAGTGTCCCACCCTGTGAAGTTCATCCTTATGCATTTCAGGCTCCTCTTTGTCCCCCTTGGTCTGTCAACCTCCTGCTTAACATAGTTTCAGGAAGTGTGGTTGACTCATCCTCGCCCTGCTGCATGGGTGTTCGTCTGTTTGTTTGTGTGTTGGTTTGTTTGTTTCCCTTTGGCTTGGACTGGTTGCCCCTGGTTTCTCTGACGGAGGACGCTGCCTCCACCCTGCGGTGACAGTGGTGGGTGGGGGGGTGGTTGATGGCGCGCAGCTCACTCAAAGTCGTCCTCGTACTCGTACTCCTCCAGGTCCAGGTTGCAGTGGGGGTTGGGGATGTTAAAGAAGTGCCGCTTCTCCCCCTGCAGACCAGACCCGTGCTGCTCCATGGGCTCCAGAACGTCCTCGTACCTGTGAGAAGGGCAAACAAACAAGCGTGCGTTGGGCTACATGCACTCAACGCTACACAGTAAAAACAACACAATTGTGACATCCATTGGTTGAATGACTGAGTGCTTGAGTGCTTTGCTTACGTGTAGAACACTCCACTGGATAAGGCAGTAAAAAGGAATGAACAGGATATGAGCAAAGGGAACAGGATTGAGAACCAGTGATGTGCGAGACAGACACAACAGTTGCAGCAGGTTACAGAAGGGGGGGGGAGGGGGGGTCGAAGAGGCCAGTGTATGTGTGTGCGCTTTAACGTTTTTAAAGCGACTGCACTTAACTTCACAGACACAACAATGCAAGCTCAAGACATGGCCACATCTCAACAGAGAGGTAACAGCCAAGCGCAGGAACAAGAGAACCGGGTGAAGGAGAACCGGAGGAACAAGAACCGGAGAACACAAGAATGCAGACATCAGGCATGAAGTGGTGGGGCAGAAGAGAAGTAGAACGTCTGAACTATGCAGAGCTTTTCCCAGAGTCTTACCTGACCGCTTCTCCTGACTACCTCAGCCTGCCTCCTTTCAGAAGTCAGGACAGTTCCTGGAAACTGCCACACAACAAAGCCCGTCAACACGCCTGACCCCCAGCACCTGACCACCCTCTTCCACCTCACCTACCCAGCCCCACCCTCTCCCACCCACCTGACCACCCTCTTCCTCCATCACGGTCCTAAGTCCCCACACTTTAAAGCCTGGGGGATAATTCACACTTCCCCAGTGTTTCTTAATAGATAGATAGATAGATAGATAGATAAGATAGATACTTTATTGATCCCTTTAATGATCCTAGGTCCCTAGGAATATTAGAGTTTGTATTCCAGTTGTGGTAGAGTATTAATAGCAGGAAAATTAGTATGCACAAAACCACCAGCAGTGTTGGGCTGAGGGAGCCAGTGGAATAGGTCAACAACGACTCAGCCTGTGAAGTAGTCATGGGTACCCATCACTTGGTGCTCTAAATATGGAAGACAACTCAAGCCATGGTTGCCATGGTGAAGGTGGCCCTACCCGTCGTGGTACTGCTCGTTAGCCGTCTCCTCCGCCACCAGGATGTCGTACTCCTCCGCAGCGTATCTCTCCCAGTCGGAGATATCTTGGCCCTCGGTCTCTCCATCCTTCAGAGCACAAACAAAGGAGAACACAAACAGACTATTATTTCCTAAACAACAACAAACACCTGTGCACAGGTGATGCTGTTCAGGATTCTTACCCTCACTACTGAGAAAGGATCCCTCTGCTCGTGGTCCAGGTACTTGTCGATGTTGAAGAAGGTGTCGAAGAATATATGGGACATCTTGCACCTTTTCAAGTCACGAAGGGTTATTTTCCCTGCAAATAAAATGTGAGAGATAATCCATACAGATGTGACTCCGCTCATTATTCCACCGTCTAAGATTAACATTCTTAAATTTACTTCGGGAGTGGGCAAGCATGCAAGCATCCATCCATCCATCCACCCATCTCTGTATCTATCCATCCATCTATCCCTATATCCATCCATCCATCAGATTAGATTGCATCTTATTAATCCCCAAAGGGGAAATTCTTTTGCTACCTGGCAACCACACACACACAACAACATACATCAGTAGGACAGTTGATACTTAAGACAGGCACAGTACAACACACACTACAACAACACATAAATAGGTATGCACCGACACAGGCACTGAAAGGACACAATAATCACAGCAATCCATCCATCCATCCATCCCTATATCCATCTATCCATCCATCAAACTGGAAACTCAAAGCACTGGCGGAGATGCTCATTTTAGGAGGTCGTTTTCACGCACCTTCGACTTCCGGTCTGACGAGGTCCAACATCTGGCAGAGGCAGTCCTGGAAGGGCAGGGGCTCGATGGCCATGGTCTCCAGCTTCTGGCACTGCTCCTCATAGAAGTACTGCAGCTCGTACATGGACAGCACTCCGTCCCCATCCAGGTCCATACAGCGGAACCAGTACTCTATGCTGCACAGGGAAGAGAGAGTAGAGGAGTGTATTGTGTGTGTAGAGTGTGAGTGTGTGTGTGTGTGACAGCTGAGAGACTCTGCTATATTATATTCACTAGATCAATTCAATCAGTGGCTGTCTAAGCAGACAACCTGTTACAAGGATATCCTACTAAAATGAAGCTGAAGGTTAATCTGTTATATTTTCTTCATGAAAGGGTAAGTATGTATTACATTTTCTTTCTTACAGATACAGTACATTTGTTTCACTCCTTCAATTCAATGCCATTCAATCATTTAACCTTCCAAGGTGTTCGTATGATCATCCTGCCACCATTTATGTTTAAGTTATGACCAGAGGCCTTGTGAATGTCACCAACATATGAAACAAGGCTGATAGCAGCCAGGTGATTAGCATCTCTGATAAGTTATGACCAGGGGCCTTGTGAATGTCACCAACATAAGAGACGAGGCATCTCTGAGTGCCCACCTGGTCTCGGTCCTCTTGTCCTCTTCGGAGATGATGAACCACACAAAGTCAGCATAGGTCAGCCGGCCCTCCTTGTGGACTCTCCGGTCCCTGTGAAAACACACACACACACACACACACACAATGAAACTCACCTTCTGAGGTCTAAACTACAAGTAGAGAAATATGAGCTCCATTCAGCCATTAGAACTGACTGTCCAATGCAGCAGGAGCATTTCATAGGGTCTACACAAAGGCATGAAACAACATGGCGTATTGTTATATTACCTCGTGACTGCTCCAGAGAATATCCTCTCCATCATGCGGTTGGAAATGGCTGGTGGGGGAGACGTGGGGGGCAAAAGGAGATGAAAAAACCACAAGCATAAAAATTTCACCCATCATGGCTTACAGACTGGTCAGGCTGCACTGCTTCAGGACATAAATCCCTCCACAACACCCGTTTATACTTAACCCCCCAGCGTCCTTTATCGCTTCCATACCAGGAATACACTGGCCAGGCCTGGGTCTGAGAGAGCTGACGCAGACAGACACTGCGTCATTCTTCCCTCAGGAAACTCTCTCTCTCTCTCACACACACACACACACACACACACACACACACAGTCCCTATTGATCTATTCTTAATACCCTTCTCTGCTACCCACAGGCCATGAGGCAGGAGCATGAGCTTTGATGGAGAGGAGAAACATGGGACTTCACCATCAGCCATGGGAAGTGTGTGAGCTACTCTGTCAAGGTACGGCACTTGGTCATCCAAAATCCACACTTACTTCAAAAGTCAAAAGGTCAGGAGTAAAACAATGGCTGTTTCCATAGTAACATTCTGATATTATGACAATACTGCGAATAGGACACTGCCATGTAAACACTTAATTACCATTATCCAGTATCATTAACCAGAGTCTCTAAGTGGACTTTGTAACAGCAAAAATGATGATATATTGTGTTATTTAAAAGAAAAGCTCAATATTCAGAATATTTCTGTACATGTAAATATAGTGACAAGCAAGAAAAAGAACAGAGGGATAGATAGATAGATAGATAGATAGATAGATAGAGATACTTTATTGATCCCCAGGAGAAATTCAAGATGACAAAGTAGAAGGAAAAGCAGGAGAAAAGTAAAAAGTAAGGGAATAAAAGTGGAGTTTTTAAGGTGTGTTTGAGATTGTGAGCAGATTACCATGGTCATTGTGCCGCGCCAGGTCTTTCTGGTCGATGAAGAGATCATGGTCTGTGTCTAGTTCCCAGAACTTGCAGTAGATGACGTAGAAATGCTCATAGGAGAAGTACTCAGTCAGCTGGTTCACATCCTCCTCCTCCTCCAGCAAAGCCACGTTCTGTCATCCACACAACAAACAAACAAACAAACAAACAAACAAACAAACAAAGACACCCCTGTAAACATCCACACATAGGATGGATGACATGTGGTGGTGACAGGAGTGGTGAGACGGGGCTTGGTGCCGTACCTGGAGAAAGCTGCTCTTGCAGAGCTCTGGGCAGGTGATCTTGCCGGTCCATGACCTGTTGACGTTATAGAATATTCTCTGGACTACCTGTGGATGGAGCAAACAAAATCACATTCAATAAAGTATTTAATGCAACACAATTTTTGACATTATTAGTTACATTGCTCAGCAAATACACATGCTTGAGAGAGAGAAAATAATAATTTACTCAGTTTTGTCATTGTATAGGTTATTGTTTTGGTTCATTGACCAATTTTAATACATTTACAAAAAGCCAACATTTAGCAAATGCAAAAAAGAAAGAACAAGGATAAAAAGAGAAGAGTGATGAATGAGGTGACCGAGTAAGAGAAAGGGAAGCTGGCTCAGAGGGAGATGGACTGATGATGGTGCAGTGAAAGGGGAGCTGGCTCAGAGGGAGATGGACTGATGATAGTGCAGTTCAGACTAAGATAAAGGGAAGCTGGCTCAGAGGGAGATGGACTGATGATAGTGCAGTTCAGACTAGGAGAAAGGGAAGCTGGCTCAGAGGGAGATGGACTGATGATAGTGCAGTTCACACAAAGCCGTACCGTGGTGATGTAGCGCGAGTGGAAGTCCGCCGCCTCCTTCAAAAAGGCAAGGCCAGTGTGTGAGTTCACCACATCCTGTATGTGTGTGAGTGAGAGAGAGACAGAAAGAGAAACACATTTTACATTCTCTGTATTCACTCAAAGACAGACACACATAAAAACTGAACTTTGAGACACAATTACAAAGACGCAAAAGAAAAGC